>NW_017306603.1:461281-481363 GCF_000935625.1 Nanorana parkeri
CCTCATATATCGCCACGCATATAGAAAAAATGCTCCAATAGTGACCTTAAAACTTATTTTTAGGGCTGGTAATGTTTAAAGTTTTCGTGCTCGATTAATCAAACTTTTTAAAAATCGATTAATCGATTGATTTCGATTAATTATAACGCACATACAGATCCAACACACAATTCAGAGACAGGGACAGAGCATTTACACCCCATAACAGGAAGTACTTGAAAAAGGATGTTAATAGAAGGATCACCAGGGATTTATTTATAAAGATGCCTGCAGAGAGCAGTAAATGTCAGTCACCGCTCCCTGCAGGGATTCCCCCCCTCTCCTCTCCATTCCTTCAGTGCTAAATGGAGTGACAGACAGGGGAGGGGGCGGGCGTAGCTGGCTCTGACTCTAGAAAGGCAGAGCATGCTGTCAATCAGGTAGCGGATCGGATCCCGACCACATCGCGCTGTCAGCAGATAAACGGATAAATAAATGATAAATGAACGGTAGCCCGCTATATGCTGAGTTTGGCTTACAGGAGCACATTAGTAAATGTCCTCCTGTGACCTAAAAGAGGACTAAAGACCCCCAAAAAAGGTATGGCTTTACTTCTCTTGTAAATTAATGCCCCTACCGGACATCCCTATTTATGAACGGCCCCGATTCTGGTCCTGTGCACTGCCATCTGTACTTCCCTGACAAGATGGATGCACAGCACAGAATCATGTGACAGCCCTAGCCATAAACACTCTGGAAAGCCTGCTTAGAATTTAGTAGATCACATGAATTTTCTGGCAATTAAATGTATTAGAGTAATTTTAATTGCTGCCTGAAGTTGGTCCAACTTGCCCACCTTTGTCTAGATATGGAAAATGCGCAGAACAGCTAAACTTTTTGTGTATGCTACAATCCGGAATATGGAAAGGTATAGGTATTGGTGTCTCTGTTGTATCTGCAGAGTCATTGGATTATTACATAACAAGCTATTGTGATTGCTGTGTGCAGGATCACACCCTGTTTAGCAGTTGCAGGCGTGGTGTTTACAGTGTGGAATATATGGCTTCCAGTTACATTGGCTTGGCACAAGGCCTCTGTATTGGTGCCACAAATCAGGTACAATGTATTGGTGAAGTGACGGTGCAGTGTGTACAGTGAAAGTTCTTTTTTTTTTGCTTTGGACTGAAGACTGCTCATTGCTGCCGCAGGGAGAAGAGAACCCTCCAGGATGTCACATGACCTGCCTGAAGACGGCTTGATTTAAGTTATGAATAAGAGGAAATTCTAAAGTGTAAAATTAGGGGTTTATTTATGAAGAATTTGCCGAGCCATACACCCTGTGAATTTCTACGGGGTTAGGGCTTTTCCCCATAGTTCTCCTAAGGGTAACGGGAGGACACAAACTAGCGTCCTCCCGTCACCCTAAGCTCAGTATATATACTCAGACGCCGCAGCTGAAACGGATCCCGACAATTATGTCTGGAACCGCCCAGCTGCGTGAGTGACAGCTGGCTCTGCCTATATAGAGGCAGAGCCAGCTGTACCTTCCCCCTCCCCGTCTGTTCCTCCAGTCAGCGCTGGCGGATCGGAGCGGGGAGGGGGGAATCCAGTCCCTCCCCTGTCACGCCTCTCTGCTGTGACAAGATCAAGAAGTGAGCGAACGTCGGTATGTGTTCGCTCACTTCCCGATCTACCGTGCCGACCGGTGACAGTCTCATTGTCACAGGTCGGCTAGAACTTTGAGGATGAGTGAAAAGCGCTCACCTCATAGTTCTCCTTTAACATTCATTCTTAATGAGAATAGAGGCAAAAAATCAACGTTCTTTTCAGGGCGAATGTAACATTAGAAAAATGCCACTGAGAAGCACAGGCAAAAAAATACACATTTGCTGTGCTCCTCGGCTCCTTCTAATGGCCAAATTGTGGTATTTTCCAAATGTTATGTTCAACCTGAAAAGAAAATATACTAAGAGATCCTTCATTTTCGACTCTATTCACACAAAATGAATGTTTACAAATATTCACGGCGTGCATGGTTCTGCAACTTATTTACAAATATTTTTTGTAGATTCGTTGGAAAGTTCCTTACCTGGAGATCCTGCCAGTGACAGCGCTACTTCCTGTTACAGTCTGGCAATGCAAAGCTACTGCCTTGCGATTAGAAGCTATGTTGTCAGTCTGCTCTGCATGCTCAATCTGTTAATCTTAGGATTGCCTATCTTGATAGGCAGCCCAATGGCCAAATGAAGGAGCAGGCATGGCTGGCTGACAATGCTGCTGCTAGCTGTGAGGCATGGCTTAATGTTGTCAGCCTGCAACAGGAAGTGCTGCTACTGGCAGGATCTCCAGGTAAGAAACTTTGCAACCAATACAAAGTATATATTGCCTAAATAAAATGTGTACAGTGAGGGGCAATACCAAACATACATCTATTTGATATATTTAATGCAACGGAGCCCCACATAAAAAAACCTTTAGGGACCCTCCTAATAGCTCCTAAGGCCTGCATAACTAATACCCATGGTAATCCATGTAGAGATGCAGAATACTTTACAGTCATATAGAGACTCCCAAACTATGAATATATCAATTGCATCCAAATCCATTTGCCAAATGCTATCGCTGTATATGGGAGATCACTGGGCCCATTGCAGTTGCATAGTCTGCTCTTACTGTCATTCCGCCCTTAAAGCGCATATGATTGTTAGCAAGAACACAATATAATAAGCCCATCGGTGTCTTACTAGAGTGTATTAACATCACACGGTAGTTCTGCAGCATTCTCAGTGCCAACCACTCCCTCATAGTACCGGGCACATTAAACAGGCAGAGCCGGAGATTAAACAATGCCATTGCCTTCTGCATTCCTGCAAATATTAATTTTACCGAGCCCTTTGTGAATACACAGCAGACTTGTTGCAGCTTCTCTGTCAGAGCGTCACTACAGCAGTAAGAGTAGCAGTTCTTGGCTGATTTCGGCTGAATTGATTTTTCTGCAAAATAACCTATTTTGCCAAACCGGGAAACCCTCAATTTCCCGCATTGGACTGCTTGGGTAAAATGTAAAAAAAACTACTCCTTTTTTACCTATTTAAAGCACAAAAAATATACTTTTATTCACTTTTTAAGCACCAAATGCCTTTGCAAACGTACCTACAGGGCTGTCCCTATAATGAGGCGAAAGCCTGAGGCAGTTGCCTCAGGCAGCATCTCATTGGAGGGAGCCAGGTGGTGGTGGTCAAGGGAAGGTGGGCAAGCCACTGTGTCCCAGGTTGCTAAAAGCTCTCAGCAACCTGTGACGCTCTGTGCGGTGCCCTTCCCACCCAGCACACTGACGTCACCGGTAGCCAGGGGCTGAGCTGAATGCTCTGGCTTGCGTCCAGCCAAGCTCCAGGCAACCAGTGACGTCAGTGAGCTGGGCAGGACACCAAACAGAGCCACTGACAGTGCAGTCTGGCGTCCACCTCACCAAACAACAATTTAACCAACAATTGCGTGCGCACCCCCCCAGTGCCCATTCCTTGACAGCACCGTTACAGAGGTACATAACCTGTGCAAAGCTGTGGAAAGGGCCCCGCAGGTTCCATGCACTACAGGTTGCCTGCAGAAAACTACAGGAGGGCGCAGAGACAAGACCAGTCACCCTGCAGGCTGACAACACTGCTGTTAGTTGCGAAACAGTGGCTTAGCGTTGTCAGCCTACCACAGGAAGTGCTGTTACCGGCAGGATCCCCCCCAGTAAGAAACTTTGCAATAGTATACAGTGGAGCACGATGCTAAACCTACCAATAAACTTATCTTGGGTTTACATGCTCTTTAAAACTAAGTTTCGCTCATCCCTGTAGGTCAGGGCCCTGTTCTGTCATGACAAGTCCCCTTTAATTACAGATCATAGCAGAGAAACAGATTGTGATATTTGTACTGTTAAAAATGATCCTAAAGAAGTTTCCTAAAATGTCACTTTATACAGGAAATGCATTTCCTCTCCTTCAGCCCGGGGAGCCACTTGCAATAATTTATCGCGGGTAAGAGATCTGGTCTTAACAGGGTTTCTGTGCAGTAATTCAGTGCAGTGAGATGCCATGTATTATAAGCCTGTAATAAAGATGTCAGCCCAGGAATAGATGGTCTCCCACCAGCTGCTGCACAATATATATGAGTTCCGGAGCAGGGACTTGTCTAGTATATCTTATCATACTGAATCCTACAACACCTTGTATGGTTCATTGCTTTTCTTTAAGTGTTGAAATAAATTCTGTTTGGTTGGATTAAGTAAGAGGTAACTCTTCAGAGGTTGGGAAACCGTAGCCCTAAGCCACAGCTACAGCAAGGCAACACGGCAGGTTTGAGGAAGGGATTTACAGGGTCTGATGAAAGGTGTAGGGCGGAGGATGGGTCCGGGGGAAGGCTGAACTCTTACCTAACCGATACTTAAAGCTCAACTGAACTTTTAGCTGCATTCATTCAAGATGCATCAAAAAGGTGTTTAAAGTATTACAGTCCTTTTATTGAGAAGGCAGCCACAGCTGGAGTAGGAAAGCCTTTCCCCTGCCAACATGCAGACCCTTGCTGTCAGGAAGGTTCAGCCAGTCAACATAGTAGAGATTCTGCCCAAGCATCTGCGCATGTGTACCGTTCCGCTAACAGAGTTGTGCATAGTTGTGCAACTCTGCGTAGACGTGTGTGCGCCACGTGGCATGTTGCCCGTGCACATGGGCACATGCTCATTGCAAACCATGGTGCCCAACTGGCTATTTAAGCTTGAACTCTGCATGCCTCCAATGCTGAGAGATCTTCAGCTCTCCCCTGTGATCTGAAACTCTGACCTTCTGTACCGATCTGTCAGGAAGACTGTCCTGCCTCTGAGCGGTTTTTCAAACACATGTTTCATCAACTTTCTCTCTCTTAATTCTTGTTTGTAAACACTTCATCGTGTCTCTATATTTACGTCAATCATTAATAATTTTATAATTGCATAGGTCCTGCAGTGTGCCTTTAGGACTATATCCCAATAAACCATAATGACAGACCACAAATCAAACACTCTGAGACTTGGAAATTCCCTCATAAAATTAATTTATTGGTATCAGCCAACATAAATGTCATTATATGAATACAGCATCTACAGAGGGCGAAAGCTACACATACAAGTGAACTAGGGAATACAAGTCACTGGTGATCCGCTAAGCATCATTGTTTACTCACCACGAGGGTGAACAAACCCACAGTGGCCCAGCCATTGCGTCTCATCAGGAAACAAAAAAAAGAAAAATGTCAGCGTTGTCCAGCAACAGAGGTCTGTAGCAAAGATTAACTAATGGACACAAAGGGAGAGGACAGAGTAGCACCAGTCAAAATAAAGTAGCACGTTCAACTTTTCTACGTCTATACTTGGCACACATAGCTGAAATCCCCTATGTACATTCAAAGTGGGAATAAAACTTTGCCCAGGCGTTCATGGGGAGTTGCTTTATAGTGAACCTATGTTTATAAAATAAAGGTAAAGCAACAGGTGTGTTTTATCCACCCATTCCTATCGCCAGCAGCAGTGTAGACGTAAGCTGGCACCCATAGCCAGAGTGAGAGAACATAGGTGGAGCATAACTGTAGTAGCTGAATTGGGCCTGGATAGTCTCTTGAGGTGAGTCCCTCAAAATCTGATAAATCAGCAGAGAACACATGTTCAGTGCCCAGGCATTGGTTTACATGACCCTTTTACCATGTTGACTGAATATGAAAACAACTGTGCTGCTAATGTAAATGGGGCTTTATTTATTAACACAGTACACAGAGCAGTGAAAGGATGCACTTGATGGGCACGTGTCTTTATTCAACTCATGTAACAGTTTAATTTCTAATACACATATTTACTGCACTGTATTTCAATTTTCTGTTCCAGGTTATGGTTTTAGTGGTATCCAACCAGAGGAGCATGCTAAAAAGACACAGTATCAGCCTTCTCAGATGGACCCCCATTGGTTAAATTTGCTTCAGCTCAACATAGAGCAACACAAAGTGAAGATGTCTCTGGCCGCGTGTGTACATTGAGCTCATGGCAATCCTTTGGTCCAGGTAGGAGGCCTGATGGTGAGCCCACTAAAAAAAAAAAAAAAAAAAAATACCCTGGGGTCAAAGGTACTATTATTATAATCTGGAATAGGTGATGTTGTCATCAAGCTGCAGCCTCACTGACGCCACTGCTTCTGCACTTACAGCTCCTCCCTATATCATGAGCTTCTACTGTTTGCAGCTCCCTGCATATACAAGTGCAACATTACATAACCTTTAGGGCCCAGGAGATACCACGCCCAAGGTCTGAGCTACCATAAATGCCATAGGTGAAGAAGCAGCTGATCCCATTATTCTCAAAGGGGCCTGAGTTTCCATACACTGCTTTTGAAGGATTTCAGGAAGAAATTCAGATATGGAGATGCAATGCCACCTATGATATATCCAAACTGGCCCTCAGATTACACCACTAGCATCAGTTTCCTAACTGGTATTGGCTTGGCACTGCTCTTTTGCCTGAAGTGGTTCTAGCAGTGGTTATTGGATATACTGAAAAGGTGGTGAACACCTGATCATTACATGTTCAGTATATGAGCTTGTTGGGCTTCCCATTCCAAAACCATGGGCATTACTATTGAGGTGACACCCCCTTCTTCCCAGAGGCTATAACAGCCTCCACACTTACTGTGTTCTATCGAATTTTCCAACTCGTCGAGACCTCCAACTCCAGTCAGTGTGCCTGCGCAGCCACCCAAGTGAAGTATCAAGCTGTACAATCTGCAGCAGTGCGCCTGCGAGGGCACCCGATGCCACAAGCACTGACGGGAGTTGGAAAACTTGATGACAATTTCGTAGCTGCACAGGCGCACCTA
This sequence comes from Nanorana parkeri, assembly GCF_000935625.1. Lineage (NCBI taxonomy): Eukaryota > Metazoa > Chordata > Amphibia > Anura > Dicroglossidae > Nanorana > Nanorana parkeri. The sequence continues at coordinate 468,142 of NW_017306603.1, forward strand.
CGGCAAGTGGATAAGTCAACGAGGATTGCAAAAACTGTGACAGCTGGCGCACGTGCACTAGCGCCATCTCATCAAAATCTACAATGGACGTGACGTCACGAGTTGGAGATCTCGACGAATTGGCCACCTCGATGGAACACCGGGAAGGCTCTTCACAAGATTTTATGTGTTTTGTGGAAACTTGTACCCATTTAGCCAAAATAGCATTTGTGAGGTCAGGTGCTGATGTTGGATGAGAAGACCCGGCTAGCAATTGTAGTCCCAATTCATCTCAAAAGTGTTCAGTAGGGTTGAGGTCAGGGCTCTGTGCAGGGCACTTGAGTTCCTCCGCACCAGACTCAGCAAACCATGTTTTTATGGAGCTGGTTGTGTACACAGGGGCCCAGTCATACAGGGACAGAAAAGGGCCTTCACCCAAAAAGTTGGAAGAGTGCAATTGTGTAAAATGTCTTTGTATGCCGTAGCTTTAACAGAACCCTTCACTGGAAACACTTGAACTCAATCATTTGGGGAATTTCCACGTAAAGTTGGCCATCTAGTGTATCATAGCTTTTTTTGTGGTTAGGTTTTGAATAAAGCCCATCTACTATTTCTGGTCCCATTGTTAACTGCAAGGATAGTGGAAATAGATTTACTTTTAACACATTGCAATCATTTAAATTCCACCTTGACATTTTGGCTGCACCTTCATGAAAAGGAAACAGAGAAAAATAAATCAGGTTTTCAGAACAACTTGGCAAACTGAGAGTCTGTTGGCAAATGTGCCAGGTTGGATATAAACTTTAAAAGCAAATTACAGTGTATTGTTTATAACAATTACATGTTGAGTCATTGAAGGGAATCAAAACTGGAGCAGAAAAAATCTGGAGCAGCTGTGCATGGCAACCAATCAGCTTCTCTCTTTCATTTTCAAATCTTAACTGGCCAATCTGAAGAGAGAAGCTGAATGGTTGCCATGCACAGCTGCTCCAGTTTTTGTCTGCTCCAGTTTTCATAAATTCCCCCCAATTATATTTTATTGTATGGGCAACTTTTGATGTTCCTTTTTTAAATTCTCGCCATACCATGTTTCCAAAACTGCACTAAATATACACATTTGAACCTTCTGTCTCTCTTAGCTATCTGTACATTACCGACTGCATCCAGCTGCTGAAACAAAATCAAATTAGCACAAAACAAAACAGAAGAAACATTATAGCAGAATCACTGTGCGGCAATACTAAGCTGAAACCACAGGCTGAATATGTCATAAGCAAATATGGATTCCTCCATGTACATATATATCTACAGACTATACAGAGAAGCAAAATGTTAGAAAACATTGATGCCAGTTGATTGTTTTCATGAAGCAGACTTAATTCACTCATATATCTAAAAAAAAGTCCAAATGACCATAGCTTCCCTTTAAACAGCACACACTTTTGTGGAATAGACATTTCTGCAAATAAAAAGTATTGATCATTACTTCTTTGCTTAGTAATTGTGCAAAATAAAAATAATTCATCTTCTACACTCCTGTTTTTTTTTTTTTAGAGCTTTCCATATTATGTGTGTCCTAAAAATAGATCCCACATCTATCTAAGGTTATAAATATATTTACAAAAGTTCAAAATAAATCAGCAATTTAGACTTTTATAAATCATCAAATTTTGGCACGCTTTGTTTACTGGAAGGACGGCATTTTATAGACGCTTTGCCATGGATAGTTTAAAACTGCTTACTGGTGACTGTCATATGTTAAACTGCCAGTAGAGGGCAGCAGGATACTGTGGAGCCGACTGCAGCACTGCTGGAGCTTCAGCGCCTTAGTAACACAAGTGATGCGGTCATGGTGGCAGGGATGTGATGAATTTGTGAATTACGCTGAGTTTTCCAGCACTCTCCAATCGTTGGGTCCACTGAAAAACACGAAGCATATCCTTCACTGAGAGCTGATGTTTAGATTGTGGCTTGATATGCCCTTTGCTGCTGCAAGTTTGCGGGGCACATGGCATGCATCTGACAAGTGCACTGAGCACCGGCTTTTAACATCTGTGTGAACAAGGCCTTCAGACTTATGACTATGGTTTATAGAGACAGAGGTTGTGCTTTGAAGAGCTGAAGGGTGAGACATCATGCATACCCTATAACTGTTTAAATTCCAAAACCTAGACTTATAATATCAAATTTAAAGCTCCCGACATTTTCCCACTAGTATCGAAAAGAATTAGGAGCACTGTCAGGTTTCTATTAGTGTGTGTGGCCCGTTGGGGAGATTTACTCTTATCTTTTGTCCTGTTACTGTTGTCACCATGACAGAAAAGAGAGCAGAGGAGAAATCTTCCAATGGGGACACCTGGCTGTTCCAGTGACAATTGTAAAAGTTGGGATTTCCCTCTACTCTGTCAGGATTTGATCTCCCTCTCCAATGCATCTGTGGGAGAGGAAATCTCCACAGCGGGGACATGAAACACAATAAAAACCTCTATATAGTACAATTAAAGGTGAATGCTCTGTTCCAATCATTGACATTATGTACACAGAAAATATTAGCGCCAGGGACAAAATATATTTTCAGTAATCATAATAAAATGAAACTTATAATAATACTGACCACACATATAGTGAAAACTGTAGTTTTCCCAGGATTAATGCTCGCTTACATTGATGGTCAGTAGAAAAGGGCCCATTAGATTGGCGATTAGTGGGAAAAAGACCGCCTTATATTGGTGGTCAGGGGGAGGACCTCCCTAAATTGGTCAGTGGGAGAAGGACCCACTACATTGGTGGTCAGTGGTAGAATATATTTTACACTGATGAGGGGCGTCCCGAGGCCTGGTGTCACCCGGTCTCCAGACCGGGTGACACCCCAACACCCCCCTTGTGACGCCACTGACTGATGGTCAGTGGTAGGATTTCCATACATTGGTGATCAGGGGGTGGAGGACCTCCTTACATTGGTGGTTAGTGGGAGAAGGACCTCCTTTCTTTGGTGGTGAGTAAAGGACCTCCTATTATTGGTGGTCAGTGGGCGATTTAATAGACCCCTAATGTCACCTTAAAGAGAACCTGTCATCTCCAATGAGTTAAAAAAACAAAATGAAAATTCAAAAAAAAGTCCCTCACCACTGTGACACATTTGCTGCCTGGATCAGTGTCATCTGTGGTTATTTGCTGTAGGGTGACAGATAAAGATAAAAACTTGGCAGAGGTTCGTATCCTTCCCCCTCTATCCTAAATGGAAAACATAATATACATTTGGCTAGATTTGGGCTAACCTATAATCCTTTGCTAAAGATTTTACATCCGTTCATGTGTCATGTGTCAACCGTTCTCATAAAATATATTTGCAATTTGTGTCTTCATCTACAAAATACAAGACTGCACTTTCAGAATCAATGAGACTGTTCTACACCACACCTGACCTCTCAAGAGTTTAGGATCTTTATTTTGAATCAATGTGCGTTCAACATTTCAACATCCATTTAAACGTTAAGGAACTTTGGTGTCCCCAGGCTGCACTTCCCCTAGGCAGGTGCCTAGCGACAATTTTCTTCGACCAAACAAAGAAAAGCACAGAAAGGTTTCCAAAATAGTAATACTTTAAGACCATTCTTATATAGTTAGAAAAAAAAGCCATCTATAGGAATCTGTTATACAATGAAACTTTCTAATGTAACAAGCACCATTGATACAGTTGTATAGGAACGTCACCATACATTCTTCGTGGGAGCAAAATAAAAGGATATATACAAGAAGTAACCAGTCTTGCTTGCAGGCTCAGATCACATCGATAGAAAATGATCCTGATTCCAAGTTCAAGGCATTCAACCAGGCTGGTTTTACATCATTCTTTGTAGACCAACCCAAAAAACATTATGACGGCTTCCATGGTCCTTTATGAAGACTTCTGCTTTACTGCCAGGCCGTAAATAACTGACTTTGTGTTACAGTTTCGGGGGGATTCTCGGAGTTGTAGCAGCGGCATATAGGCCAATGGTAACAGCGACAACGTCTATGTACAGTCAAGAGTCCACAGAAAGAACAAAAAGAATGAAATAAATAAACCTGACGATAATGACCCAAGCTGTCTGGGAGTCGGCTGGCCTGAGGTTTGAGGCTGATAAGGGAACATAGCACTGAGAGAGAGCCGGACATCAAGGGGAGGCTTGTGTTCCTTCCCAGAAATATTTGCTGCATTGGAGTCCAAAGTGATGGTTGATGGGAAAAGAAGGAAAAGCCATCTCTGATACGCTCTTAAGAGTGTAAAGAGGCTCGAGATGTGTAGAATCCAGGAATAGGCAGACCAGTGTGAAGTGTCACCTGTAAGAAGGACAGAGCACAGCTTTATAAATGCTCAGCTAAGTATGCCACTTGCCATGGTAGAGCATACTTCCTATACTATATCCTATACAGTATTAAACCTAAGTGCCACGTTTACTTTTGTATGGGGAAGCCTGCCTCCAGTACATTGAGATCCTACCCCAGAACACCATTGTTCTCCCCCTCTATATCACACTCCCAGCACACTCACCTTACTGTCTTGCACCCATTTTAACAGGAAGATAGCCCCATCCAATACACAAAGCTCTGCTCCCTATAGTCTGTATAAAAAGAGAAGACCTTTCGAGGCTTCTTGCATTCATTAGTCTTTACGCCATGACTACTCCAATAGGCTCCCTCCTCCACATTCCATATAATTAGTATTCTAATTAACCCTTCTCCGCATTTCATTTACTGACTTTTCTGATAGGCCCTCCTCCACAGTCCTTAATTTATATGATCACTATTCGGATTAGCCTTGTCCACAGTATTCCGATCCACCCTTCTCCACAATATTCTGATTCCCCCTTCTCCACAGTCCATATTCTTTTTTATCTCAATTCAGACAGGCCCTTCTCTGCACTCCCCATTCCATATAATACTTACATCTATAGCCCCCTTCTGTACTCCCATTTCATATAATAGTTACTCCAACAGACCTTCTATGCACTCCCTATTCTAAATAATCCCTCCTCATATTGGCCCTTCTCTGCACTCCCCATTCCATATAATACTTACATCTATAGGCCCCTTTCTGTACTCCCATTTCATATAATAGTTACTCCAACAGACCGTCTATGCACTCCCTATTCTAAATAATCACTCCTCCTATTGGCCCTTCTCTGCACTCCCCATTCCATATTATCCAGACTCCCACAGGTCCTTCTGTGCCATATAATCCTTACTCTGACATGCCCTTCTCTGCACTTCCCATTCCATGTAACCACTACTCTGAAATGCCCTTCTCTGCACTATCATTCCATATAATGCTTGCTCTGATAGGCCCTTCTCCACACATCCAATTCTATATAGTCCATACTCCACTTGGCTTTTCTAATACTCCGCATTCCATATAATCTCTACTTCCATAGGCCCTACTTTGAACTTCCCATTCCATAATATCCATACTCCAATAGCCCTTCACTCCCCATTCCATATAATAATTACTTTGATAAGTGGCCCTTCGTAATCCCTTTTCTATATAGTTGACTACTCTCATGAATTCAGACTTTCATTTCATTCAAGAAACTGGCACACTTTTGCTAGTATTACTCAGTATTAGAGAGATAAACCACTTTTCAGTCCATAAATGTATTCAAGATATGTGGTTACTGATATCATTAGTATCTGACATATATAACAAAACTGGAAGAATTGCAGAAGCAGCTTAATCAGAACGTATATGCACCTTAAAGTGAGCTTGTTGCTTCGTCCTTCCTAAGCAAAGTAGAAGATCACATTAACATTAAACATAAAAGAATGATGAAAGGCTGCGTCGATTACTATACCCCGGACTCACTAAATATGGACTATTCAAAGCATGATTCTTACCTGCACATTCCTGTTAAGACTGACAGCTGGGAACAGCAATCCCTCCATGCTCTCAAATGCCACCGGACCCTGCTGCTCTTCATTGATGGAGAAAGTCAAGGTTCTCCTGGTGAAGTCTAAGAGGATCCCAACGGTGGCACCTTTTGTGATACCTCCTTCAGTCCTGTATGGAAACACACAAATACAGAGTCGCCGTCATGTCAATTTTACCATGCAGCTTTACCTGACAAGGAGAGTGAGTACAATTCCAGGAGTGAATAGCCCCGGGAACTATGTGAGCTAGCAATAGTTATATATTTAGAGTAAATGTAAACCACTAACTGAATGAGTTTTGGTTTGGTAAAGCACCATGTGTCATAAAAAGTTAAGTTTTTAAAGAATAAAATCTATTTCAGCTTTTTCGTCTATTGCGGCATCCTATTCGCAGTCACTTCCTGTCTACATGCACTCCAGCGATGGTTGCATGACATATCTCAGGGTGGGACTGTTCTTGTCCAACAGTGGACAAGAACAGTAATGAGATTTGAAATGGTCCCGTGCAGTCTGCACTGGAAACCCTGTAACATGATGACAACGCAAGGGCACAACTGGAAGACAAGGACAGAGCGTTGTTACCTTATAACAGGAAGTGACTAAACCCTTCTTCCCCTGTGCTTCTGTTACATTCCGTCATTGCTCCAGAACCTTTTACATGCCTGCAGTGTAAACCATATGACAATAGAAGTTGGGTTACCTGTTTGTATGGGAGTTGTTGTGCATGAACCAGCTGCGGTTATTGTCCACGTACATAGCCCACGCTTTGTCATCCTTTCCCAGCATGACATCCTTCATCACCTCTATGCGGGCCACGCCGAAGGCTGGGTCTGGGTGATTGTCATACCGGTCAATGGTCAGCTCCCAATAGTGGACTCCCTTGGAGAAGCCTGTCTTGCCCAGGACCACCCTGTCGTCATAGCTGTTACACGTGACGGTTAGGTTGTCATTAGAAAAGATGATGTCCGAATGGGCGGAGCCAGGGTCAAACGCAAACCAAGCCACTGTCAAGGAACACAATATACATTATTCAGATTATTAAACAGCCTAAAAATATTCAACACTACTTTTTTTAATTGCAGACATGCAAAACAGAGTGCAAATAAATATGAAAATTCAAATAAGAGTGATTATAAAATAGACTATGATCAATAATTACACAAAAAGCCATGGTGGGTTCTTTGGTACAGATGTTTATAAAGCTTTACTGCTGGAGGCCTGTAGGTATCAGTGTTTTAGGATCTACTTCTCTTCGGTCTGGGGACCCTTCTGGCCATACACGGATTGAATTGCAGCTGTTTCCCGCTGAATCGGCCAAAATTCAAAAAATTGACCTTGCCGGCACCACCCAGATTTTTCTATCAAATTTTTTTGAAGAAGCCGGGTGGAATATTGTTGGCCAAACAATGACTACAACTGGTCAACTGTGGTCACTAATTGGATTTTCTGAAAGCTCTCAGATTCCCCCATCCACACTCGTGGATGTACAGAACGCCAGGAATGGGTCCTGGATGGACGGTATATCCCTCCCTTGTTTAGGTGGTGGTCCTGTTAAGGTCACCTTGTATTCAGGGTTCTCGCCAAGCAGGGTGAGGGGGTTCCGGGTCGGACTTGTAAGGGAAATTGCTAGGCAGTCTTCCCAGAGTTGTTCATTTTACATGGGTCCTGGAATCTGAAGGCTCAGAGAGATTTTTTGGGGGGGACAGAGCCTCCATCCCTGACCACAGCCAGTTCTGGTAATGAAAGGGTTAACCCACCAGCCAGAGGGTGTGCTAAAAAGGAACAGGAAGCCAATTAGTCTGTGAGGAGTGTTTGGAGCAGGACACATGGGCATGTATGTTAAGCTGTGGAATACAGTCTACCGAGACACTGCTGGGGCACCTGTGTCCATACTGGAACCCTCTGTGAGCAGTCTGGGACTCTAACCCTGAGGCTGGGACTCTAACCCTGAGGGTGGGACTTGGTATACAGGCGCTGAGCTGAATCTTGTGTTTGCTGATAATAAGCTCTGTTGATTTTATCATTCTGCTGAATATAAGCCATTTTATTTGTGGAAAAGAATAAAAGTTTTTTTGCTGATACGGCTGGCTACGGGTCATATCAGCCCTGAATATTACAGCGGATTGAGGAATTGAGTGATTCTTACAGTGTATGGCCAGCTTAACTCTAATCATTACATTACTTTTAGGGATCAGGCTGAAGCTACACAGAACCTGTGCTCTGCACATATTAACTTGCCTTCACTCTTGCACCTCTCTGATTAGCTGTCCGGAGTGAGGGATGGAAACCCTATGTAAAGTCACTCAATTTGGAGCTTACACAGGGCTGAGGACTCTACTGCATCCATGTAACAGTGTTAGACCAATCACCAGTGCAGGCGGATGTAATGAGTCTCATGCTCCTCTATATCTGGAAGTACCAGCTATTATCTTCACTCCGAGCAGCTCAACTGAGAGATTGTAGAGTGAAGTAAAGATCAATATGTGCAGATAGTAAGGGAAAATTCAAGCAAATCTGTTACTTTGATAAGCATAGCAAAGCACAAGTTTGCTTTAAATATTACTACAAAAAAAGTGTTTTTTGCAGTTGCAAAAGTAGTTTGCCCCAAAACCTCCCCTTACTAAAACTGCAGAGCAAGCTTAACACACTGCTGGGGTGTTGCTATACTCCTAGAAGGCCCAAATACAACATGTGAACCTGGATGTCTTGACTCCATTTCATCCCAAAGGTGTTCAGTAGTGTTGAGGTCGGGGCTCTGTGAAGGCCACTCAAGTTCCTCCACACCATACTCATGAAACCAGGTCTTCATGGGGCTGGCTTTGTCCACAGGAAACAGTCATGGTGGAACAGAAAAGGGCCCTCACCAGATTGTTACCACAAGGCTGGAAGAGCTCAATTATTTCAAATGTCTTTGTATGGCGAAGCCTTAACAGCGCCCTTCACTGGAGACACCTGAAATAAACTGTTTAGAGGTGTGGCTGCCTACTTTTGGCCAAATAGCAACTGTACTCTGGCTTTCTGCCTACATGTTCAGAGTCAGAGACCATGAGGTCAACATAGCAACCAACATTTTCAAAAGATCTAATGTCGAGTCCTGTATTTCTCTTATGGCCAGATGGTTTGAATGGCTTAAGAAATGGAGATGTGAACTCAAGCACAAAGGTTTTACCATCAAAGTCCTCAAAAAAAAAGTTAAAATAACTTAGGACGGACTGACTCTTTAAGTTCAATATAGACTGAGACTGTAGATCAAACTCAACAAATGAAGCAACTGCAACATAGCAACAAAATAAAGACATAAAAAAATCAGCATGCTAACGGTGCTTTGAGCGGGCACTGCATGCGTTCCAGATTCAGTTCAACGTTGCATGCTTTGCTATTAAGTCCATACAGTACCTGCCACCATTTTTTTAATGTCAACTGTTGGGTGTCCAATGAGCAGCGTGCAGAGCAGAAGAAAGGTACTCCTGGTTGGTTATCATCATTGTGAAAAGGTATAACTGACAAACTACATTTCTTTACATTCAAATAGGTTTAGATACAGAAAAACGCCAGAAAAACACATTAAACGCCTCTTAATTCATGTATTTGTTTCTCCAAAAGCCACTTCTTCTATGAGTGTTAGGAGAAAGCTGTCTTTGGACTAAGCTAGCACTGCTGGTTGAATCTGTCTTGCCATAGGAGTTTCTACTGCATAAGCTGAGTGGCATTACTGTAGACTAAGGCCCGGTTCACACGTGGGCGTTTTGTAGCGCGTTCGAGCGCTCTGCAAAACGCTCAAACCCCCGAAATCCCGTTATTTCCTATGGGTATGGTTCACACCTGGGCGTATTACAGGCCGTATGAACGCGCTACAAAACGTCCTAAGCCCAAAGAAGTACAGGAGCTTCTTTGGGGTGTTTTTGTTGCGCGTTTCCATTGGGATACAGCCAAGTAGCCATCGGAAACTCGCGTTTGTCGCACGGTTTTTTAACCGCGAATCGCGCGACAAATGCGCATATTCGATACGCCTAGGTGTTAACCCAGCCTTACAATGAAGGGAACAGTCCAAGATGAGCGTCACCAATGTGCTAATATGCACTAATAGTCCAAAATGTGTTCACATGGTAGCGCACAGACACTAAACTTACAGAACCGCACCCTATGCAAAGGGCACATCTTAATACTAATACCCAGTTGTTGTACTTCTTCCCTGCCCTGCTGATACAATAACCATTAAATATACACAATAAAACCCAATAAAAAACATAAATCACCAGCGCCTGTGCCAATGCAATCAAAAATTAGTTTTCTTATATGGTACAGAGCTGTTATCCTATTATATTTCAGCTTTCCCCCTATACCAATCTCACATGCCGGCCTGCTCTAGGATATCATCCCGGCCCCGTCTGCAGAGCATTACATTTATTTATATGTCTGTGTCTCCAAATGCCTGTAATTTAATTCAGACCGTCCCTGCACAAGCGTTGCAGTGCTTCTGTACATGAATAATGACAAATGCTCGTCCAATGGTGTTGTAGTGATTACGTGTACATATCCTCTGCGGAGTATTTGCTGGCATAAGACTAATGGCCCCCTATTATGGGGCTGGGTATCCATAATCAATGCCATTAGAGACAGAAGACGGGATGCAGAGGACAGAGAACCATAGATCACAGCTGTGTACCATTCAGCCTGCCGTACACAGTCTCCCTCAGATGATCTATGAAAGATCATCTGCATAGGTGTCATCAGGAAGGACTTGAACTATATAAAGGAGCCCAAATTGGGACCACTGTGACTGTATAGCAATATAAGCACATGTGAAGCAGCAGGCCCGGACTGTCCAGTTGGCAACATAAAAGACAAAAGCAACAAAGCGCCACCTCCTTGTGTGAAATCTATTTTTATTTGAATATTAAAAACGGTTATAAATACCCACAGTGGTAACATTTCAGTCACGCTTGTCAATAAGAGACCACAAGATCAGTGTCTAAGGAATGTTCCACTCCGACTGCGTATAAAAAGCTGCCTCCGGTCACATCACCATACCATCCGGCCACCGGCTGCAGTGATTGAGGAAGGGGGTATGCCCCTGAAACGCGTAAATCCAGCCTAAAAGCAGCCGGTGGCGTGATGGTATGGTGATGTGACCGGAGGCAGCTTTTTATACACAGTTGGAGCTGAAAATTCCTTAGACACTGATCTTGTGGTCTCTTATTGACAAGCGTGACTGAAATGTTACCACTGTGAGTATTTATAAACATTTTTATTATTCAAATAAAAAAAGATTTCACACAAGGAGGTGGCGCTTTGTTGCTTTTGTCTTTAAAGGAGAACTATGAGGTGAGTGCTTTTCACTCCTCCTCATAGTTCTAGCTGACCTGTGACAATGAGACTGTCACAGGTCGGCTTAGTAGATCGGGAGGTGAGCGAACACATACCGGCGTTCGCTCACCTCTCGATCCTGTCACGGCTCTCTGCCATGACAGGGGAGGGGATGGATTCCCCCCTCCGCGCTCCGATCTGCCAGCGTTGACTGGCGGAACGGACGGGGGAGGGGGCGAGTACAGCTGGCTCTGCCTCTAGATAGGCAGAGCCAGCTGTCACTCACGCAGCTGGGCGGATCCAGACATAATTGTCGTGATCCGCTGCGGCGTCTCAGTATACCGCGAGCAGCAGCTCGCGTTATACTGAGCATAGGGTGACGGGAGGCCGCTAGTTTGTGTCCTCCCGTTACTCTAAGGAGAACTATGGGGAAAAGCATTAACCCCCATAGTTCTCCTTTAAGGGTTCGTTCACACCAGATGCAGTGCGTTCCGGCCCGATTCTGGCCAGAACGCACTGCATCGCATTACGTCCGGCTCACTTTTTTTGTGGGGCAGTAGGGGGCTTTGTCGGGCCATTGAAGTGAATGGCACCGTTGCCACGCCCTCCGGCCGCACGGAATCGCAAGGCACACTATGCCTGTGGTTCGATCAAAATGCTGCAAACACTATTTTGATCGGACCGGACCGCAGGCATAATGTGCCTTGCGATCCCATGTGGCCGGAGGGGGTGGCTACGGTGCCATTCACTGCAATGGCCCGACAAAGCCCCCTCCCTGCCCCACAAAAAAGTGAGCAGGCCGCAATGCGATGCAGTGCGTTCTGGCCAGAATCGGGCCGGAACGCACTGCATCCGGTGTGAACGAACCCTTATGTATCTGATGAGAGCCCCAGAGTCTCTTTGACGAGCAGCCTCTCCTAAAGCTGTGGATATTTTACAAGACTACTCCTGGGGGACTGTGTGATGGTAATTATTAGCGCCAAGAGCTAAATCTTGCTTTTTTGTGTGACTCTACAGCTTTTTCTGTGACTCGGCCAGTTGGCAAGCCTAGCGCTAACAAGACTGGATGACAATTGCTTACAGGAAACCTGTATTAAAAAATCGCAGATACTGCCGTTGCTATACTCTTTTCTTTGAAATGCTAGCTTCCTGGCTGTTACGCTGTGCCAATGGCTGCCACTGTGCAGATCCAGAATTCTGTCTCCCCTGCAGTCCTGTATTCAATAATACACCATCAAATGCTTTTTTTTTTAAAATGCAAGCAGTGTAAGGACATGAATTTGATCTGGCATCAGCCTCTTGTAGTTCCCGTACAGCAGAGCTCAGAGTGGAAGTAGGAGAAGCAGGACAAGGAGCCAATCAGTGCATGTACTGCAATGGATCATGCTGATAGGGGGGAAGAAGCAGAGTGACAGAGAGATGAGCCCTTCACTCTGCTGCTTCTCCTTCACCGTCCAGTCATAGGTTTGGGGGGCGGAACCATGACAGCCTGGGCTGAGAGGAAGGGTATTGAATGAAGCCAGATGTCATTCAACTCAGAAGACTGAGGAGATCTAACAGCAATAAAACAATTACTGTGGAAGGAAAACTCCGTATTGAATGAGAGTACTGCATGAAAAGCTGATTTTTTTGGTATACTTTAATGGGGTATTTATTTGAAGGGGGTAGTAGTGGCAAAGAATTCCAGGATGTAAGGGGGCAGATAATGCTCTGCCCTTATTGCAATGGCCGGTGGGATATTACCAGTGCATATACTAAAGTATACATGGAGATGAAAGCATGCCGTTCACAATAAACCGGTTGTTTCAATTTATCATTTCACAACAGTTTTATTGGTGCCTTGATCTTATTTTGGATTAATCAGATGAAGTTCCTATTCATAAAAAAATGGCGTTTATGCACAAAGCTCAACAACTGAAGCTGAGGTTACACACACGGCTGAAGTGAATCATCTCTCCCTTCCTGTTCTGCAGGATTTTGAAGTAGGGTCACTGTATCACTATGACTATCAGTGAGAGAGAGAGAGGGG
>NW_017306603.1:481419-491474 GCF_000935625.1 Nanorana parkeri
TGGGAGAGGAGGGGGGGGGGGGGGGGTCTGAAACAGCTCCTGCTGTATTCTCTCTTTAGAATAGAAAAAAGACACTTATGTACAAAGCTCAACAAAGGAAGCTAAGGTTACACACACGGCTGAAGTGACTTATCCCTCCCTCCCTGTTCTGTAGGGATATGAGGTAGGGATTTGTAGGGTCAAAGTATCACTATGACTATCAGTGAGAGAGGGTCTGAAAGGAAACAGCTCTTGCTGTATTCTCTCTTTAGAAAAGAAAAAAAGACACTTATGTACAAAGCTCAACAACGGAAGCTCAGGTTACACACACAGCTGAAGTGACTCACCCCTCCCTCCCTGTTCAGTAGGGCTTTGTAGGGTCACGGTATCACTATCACTATCAGAGAGAGAGTCTGAAAAGAAACAGTTCCTGCCGTATCCTCTCTTTAGAAAACCTATAGGAAGACAGCGTCATCCTGTATTAAATGTTTGTTCGCAAAACAACAATTTTATATACTGCAAATAGAAGGAAAAACAAGAACCTGAAAATATAAATACTTACAAATAAATGAAAACACCGCAAAACTATTATGTTTTTTTTTTAGCTCATCAGCGTGCACCTCCACAGGGACGCCATCTTGATCCATTAGCCATGAATAAATATAGGAACGTATATAAATATAGACATTTCCTTGGCCGGCACAGCGTTACGGAAATTAACACATGTTATTGGCGACATTTAAAGGGTGAAATCCAAAGAATGGAGACTAAAGACCTCATAACACTTATCGCAATTAGATTCATAACAACACAAGGTCCTGGCAGTGATTCCCACGTTAACATATTAAAAAATAATAAAGAGGAAGAACATAAAATAAAGATGTAAACTACAGACATCAACCGCTTTTTCCACACAGCCTATTGTTTCTCAGTGAGCTATTATTTACTATTACACACCACAGTCCCCGTTTCATCATGGCGGTGGCCGGAGCTGACGGTCGGAGGTATGAGTAATGAGGGGGTTGGTGTTGCCATGGAAACCGCTCTAGGCCTCTATTCACACACACACTCAGAGCTGATTTTAATGAATAAGCCTACAAGTCCTCTGCAAGCAAATGAAGATATATGCCGGAGAATGCTTTTCAACACAAAAACCAAAGCCAGAAAAAAAATGCAGATTTTTATCTCAAAAACAAATTCATTTTTTTTTTACTATGTACGCTCCATTATAAGTGCATTTAAAGAAAAAAAATCTATGTACATTTCTGGAAAAAAACCACCTAATTTATTTTTTATTTTTACTGGAAACGCAGAGATATTACTGATATGAGATATAGTTATAGGATACTGTTTGTGGGGTTTATAATATTGATTATTGCATAATAACATAATTATTATATAAAATAATTATAACAATATTAATATATAATAATTATTAACAATAATAAAAAAAATATGAATTGTGGCAATATAAAATTGTAATATGTATTATTATTAGTAATAATACTAATAATAATATTCCACTTCATATTATAATTAAGAATACTAATATTATACTTCAACAATCCATATTGTTATGTTATTATGATTATCATTGTTGTTAATATAAATGATACTAATAACAACAACAATAATATGTCTGTGAAGGTTCTCATTCATCCAGGTCATGGTATATCAAATTGGGATTACATCTACTTTAACCCCGTACCATTCTGAACTTTTTTTTGTGATAGCGGTCCTTTAATTCTGGATTTAAAGCAGAACTATACTCACCTACCCTCCAGCGGTGCAAGGTCAGAGAGGGCCCTCGCTGACATTGACATCTTCACCCAGTCTTCTTCTGGGATCGGCTGGATCCTGGAAGGATGGTCCACCTCGATTGGCCATGTGTGGGAGTTAATTTATCCCAGCATATGCCGAAATTGTGCAACTCAGTGTATAACTGTTTATTATTAGTATACAGGATTTATATAGCGCAACAGTTTGCCCAGCGCTTTACAATATAAGGAAGACATTACAATCACAATACAATTCAAGACAAGATGGTAAGGAGGGCCCTGCCCCTGAGGGCTTACAATATAAAAGGGGGGTATGACAGGAAGACACACAGGTAGGTAAGAGTCCTTTATTGCAGAAGAGACATAGGGGTCGATTTATAAACAATTCACAGGGTGCTTCATCCTGCAAATACCTGCGAATGTTCATTTTGGGCAAATGATGCTAAAAACGAATGTTCTTCATATATTGTCCCCAGTTCGAATGTAGTGTTGTAATATTACATTATGGCCACTAGATGGAGCTGTTTCCAGTTCTAATGTAGTGTGTTTTAATAACACATTATGGCCAATAGATGGGGCTGAGGAGCACTGGAAATAAGTATTTACTTCCCATACACATCAGATCCCATATAGAGACCATTATTTACTATTATAACACAATACATTTTAACCGGAAACAGCTCCACCTAGAGGCCATAATATACTATTACAACACTACATTCAAACTGTGAAAAATATTATTAAGAGCATTCGTTACTTTATGCATTATTCACCGAAAACAAACATTCACAGGGCAAACTGTTTATAAATAGACCCCCACAATATGTCTCTTTTGCAAAAAAAAACCCTAGCCTGCCTGGTCACCCTTTTTGTTTAAATTTAACTTAAAGTCCACTTTAATAAAGAGTAATTGTAACAGATCAGAATCCAAATCCTCACAAAGATCCCATTAAAATTCCTTTTAGACGCTTTGATACCCCAGGCCCAATTCCCTTTTATACATGGAAAGACACGCTCAAGTTTTAATTCAAAGTTCAGCCTTTAAATGCGCAGGTTTGTGCTGCTGCCGCTGTACCAGAAAGCAATTCTGATTACCCTGCGGGCCTGGAATATGGTTCATTTGTACTGTCCCCGGATGGCGTTTTTTCAGTCCATCAGTTTGACTTGCTGATTAATTTGTGGCAGAGGCACTGCTAGATGTTTCGGTCTGATCATCTGCCAGGGAATAAAGCTCCCGCAGATGAAGCATCGTCCAAACCCTCCCAAGAAAATTCACAGCTGGTCTTGTGAAGGAGGATAATGTATGAGCAATCTAAGACAGGCATGACCTATACCGTACCCTGGGCTCTTACAAACACAACCACGGTGACTCCTGTCATTTTATGGAGGCAGTTCACGTAGAGGGGGTGGATGGCTCTTTAAAATGTGACATTGAAAAAAAATTGCTTTGGTGGATATTTTTAGCTTGGGGATTAAGGCAAATCTTTTGGCCTTCTCCCCAACCCAAAGACACGCCTCTTCCCAGATTTAAAATTACGTGAATTGGATGGTCATGGTTTGTGATGGCCTTCAGATTCTCTGGTCAAAATTGTGTTTTTCATTGGCTGGACCTGCGCTCTTCATAGATTTCTTTGGGTCTCCCAATATGAAATGTCCAGGAGACATTCCCATAGAAGCCTATGGGTTCCAATGTGCAAGCGGCCAGCATAAAGAAGATTGTGGATGAAGATCATAGTGGGCAGTGTCTGCTTCAGGTAAGTTTACCTCTGGTGGGGACGGGCAGGGCAGGGGGGTTCCTTTAGATCGTAGTGGGGCAAAAGGATAACTGCACCTTGTAAATAAGTAAAATTCATATAGTTGCACAGACAATTTATCCTGAACTAATCCACTATTATTAAAACTTAATTACAAGCAGGTATAAAACCAAACACCAATTATTGAAGTTAATGATTACTTTTACAAAGCGCTACATGTATTTGTAAATGCAACTGGCGTGAGTACCTGAACTTGGCCTGGATAAGTAACTATTTTTGGTATCAGCCTGCAGGGAAGAACATGGATTGGGTGAGGTATGCTGCCAAATCAGCTGCTAAAGAGCTCTATGCATTTTCACACACTGGACAAAATGGGATCCAATTTCAAGCCATCACAGTCCTGATACATGTAGGGCTGCAACCAACTAATCGATAATAATTGATGACAATAGTGGTCAACTATTCTCATTATCGATTAGTTGGTTGGATCCCCAGCGGGATGAGGTATGCCGCTAGGTCCACTCCTCTCTCCTGACACTGTCAGGCTCTTGGTCCATGACCCGAGTGCCCGACTTTTTAGAGGGGGTGACACCAAAATAACAGTCAGTCATTTTGCTGTCACCCCTCCAATGGTGTCACCCGGGTGCGGGCCGCACCTCCCTTGTGACGCCACTGCTTATATGTATTTCAATTGGTTATGAAGTTGTTTGCATGAAGTTCAGCTTTAGATGCTTTTTAAAAATTTCCATTGCTCTCTTCTCTATAATCCCCTGCCATAGCCTATCTCCATTTTCATCGTGTAAGGAACGGATAGCTTCATGTATGACAAGCTGCCCGAAGAGGTCACATCAGAGGGAAATCAAAGCCTTGTTTAAAATTCAGCTGCTCGTCTGCCTCACAGCACAGCATACAAACCAACCATGATCTGCTCCCATAGCACCAATTTTTTGATCCCTCCATCGGCTGACTGTCAAAATGGAGAATTTCCTTCAAAATCAGACAACAGATACCCTGAGGTTCCCTTAAAGCAAACCTTTCCTTTACTGATGTTTACAGAAACGGCTGCCAATCATAAACAGCTAACGGATGTATAATCGATGAACGAAACTTCTGCTCCGGTCTATCTCCAGAGACCCAGTCATTTCCCCACTGAGAGCCATTATCATGTCTCTCACATAGCATACAGAAGGTGAAGGCAGGCTGTCAATCACAGCCCGCATGTCAAAGACTCCTCTGACCTTACGGTGACAGTCAATGCAGGGGATCTGTGGCTGTGCATGCAGTTTGCTCAGCACAAAGATTTCTCAACATGGTGGGAAATGTACATTTGGAAAAGAGCAATTCTGGCTTTTGCAAAATACATGGTATTGTGCTTTAAGGGGCGTAATAATGTAAAATAAAATTTGTATGCAATTCTTTATCATTATGATCAGGCCAAGAAAAGAAAACCAATGTGTCTTTGGTCAGGTAAATATGACATCATGAATTGCATATTAACATATTGTTTTTCTATTTTGAGCCACAAGATCGAAGAAGAACCCCAGAAAATTTAAAATCTTACCCTTGCAGTGGGATCTCCCTTGTACTGCAAAGGGTTAAGTGCTCATTTTGTCTAGGAGAATCAATAAACCAGATATACTCACCTGATCCTCGGTCAGCACTCACCTCTCTCCCCTCCGCTCCGGACTGTCCCTTGGCATCCTCACGTCAAATGCAAGTCGATGGGCCTGCATTTGATTTGATGACATCAGTGGTCCTTAGACCACTGGAGCCCAGGGGAGAAGAGACTGTGGGGACCGGTCTAGCAGCCTAGTGGGAACGAGCATCTGGTGAGTATATCTGCTTAATTTGACTTGCGTAGACAAAATGAGCACATAACCCTTGTAGTCCATGCTTAGCCCCACTGCAAGTGTACATTTTTTTACATTTCTGCCGTTCTTCTTCAAGCTCTAGGCTAATTTTCACTTTATCTGCGGTAAAACGCCTGTTAGTCTACAGAACTCAGTAGCTCAAGCTGAATTTACTCAAAATGGCTCCATAAAAATGTTTTGAGAAAGTAAGCAGCTCCTGCTGTGTCCTAGAATCCCATAGTGCTCTGAGAATTATGTGCCATGAGTGTATGATGTAATAAACGTTTATTTGTGAAACAGATCTTATAAATGATAAAATATAAAACATCAGTTCAAATAACATAGCATAAAACCCACCTAAAACCATGATGGTTTCAAGAATTAAAATGACACAGCCCTACAATAATGTCACAAGAAATATTGGTATCAGACATCACTTGCAACCATTGCAACCTTAGTACTGGTCAATGCTGCCACAATGTCACATAGCACCGTGGAGATAAGAGCCATTACCTGGAGATACACAAGCTTCCTGTTCTGAGTGTTGGCGGAAATTGAGAGGAGAGGGCAGGGCGTTGTCTTGCAGACGAGCTGCAAGAGACATTCTGGAAAAAGGACCTAGCAAAGACATGTATGGTGCATCAGTATACATAATGATTATACAAAGATTACCAGCTTGTCACCTACACACAGAAGGGAGCAGCCATTTGTATGCTGAACCAACATTCATGGAAAGGTATCCAACCAACTGACTAGGGTTCCTATTTTTCTGCAGCCTATGCCATCTGCCTTTGCAAGGTCTTTTCCTGAATTCTACAGGCCCTGACCATTGCTGGTTCTTTTTGTAAGAGGGGTTACATACCGGTAGTTGGAGTCACAGGCTGTGTCTTATATCCTACATGGCTGTGGCTTTAATCCCCCATTCTTTGATTGTCTTCAGCTTACCCCATCATTTGCTAGTAGACTCTGCTTGAATGCTACCTGGCCTGACCACTGCTTGTTCTATTGTTTGCAGTAGTTACAGAGTTGGAGTCAAGGGGCTTGTCTTGTATCTTGCTCCTTGGTTCCAGCGAGTGATGTTATGCCGCTGTCTTACTTCTCCTTTCCTGACTGTTTACAGCCTACGCCATCAATTGCCTGTGCGGCGCCTTTGCCCAAATTCCACTTCCCTGACCACTGCTTGTCCTATTTGTAAACGCCATTACAGAGCTAGAGTCAGGGACCTGTCTTCTATTTTGCATTGCAGCTTTAGAATGTGAAGCTATGTCACTGTCTTCACTCCCCGTTTCCTGACTGTCTGTAGCCTACATATTAATTTGCCTGTGTGATGACTGCCTGAATGCTACCTGCCCTGACCGCTGCTCGCTTTTCATTTTAGAGGGGATGCAGAGTTGAGAGTTAGGTGCCTTGCTTTGATCCTGTACTGTGTCCATAGTATGTGATGCTATTCTAGCTAGTCTTTACTTACCCCTCCAATTGCCTACCCCATTAATAACCCTTCTGCTTGTTAGAGGGGTTACAGATTTGGGGTTAGGGGCCTTGTATCTTGGAGCAGCCCTGAAGTAAGAAGCTACATCACAATGGTTTCAGTTGAAATTCCCTGTATATTTTCCTTAAGAATTCTGGTGATTGATGAGGCTTCCATTGTATGCTATAACATTTGAAAACAAGGAAGTCTGAAAATTTCTAAATTAGCTTGGAGATTCCACTCAATTTTGGTGGCAAAGCCACCGACGGGTCCCATGCAAATGTAATTTGTATTGTTTCGGCCTACAAGTTGGCTGTCTCCACTGTGTCTAGTGAACAGGTGCATATTACCTTGTGTATTATTGTTGCAAATGGTCAAGGCACTGTTATCCTAAATTGGTGCACAGCATCCGACTCTCATTACTTCATAACCCGCTGCAATAACTCAACAAAGACTCAACGATCATTAAAAAAAAGACCACGAATGACCTCTGTCCACCCAGCCAATACACAGCCAAAACCAATGACCACAGAAGCACCACTACAACCATCATAAAACAAAATGAGAGCCATAGAACACACACAATGCGCCAGGACAAAACAATTCTGCGAGTTTTCCAATACACAGACAAAGACAAAACTAAGCTTTGTGAATTGACCTGTTTACGGATGACCACAAAACCTCACTATGCGACACAAACTCCATCGCTAAGAATTGTGGAAAACGACTGGCAGGTCAGAGACGATGGCTAAAGCACACAAATACCTCACGGAAAAGTTATAGTATGCACTGAAGCTCATGAGTAAAAAAAGGCTGAGGTTTGGAAAATAAAAGGAAGAATCTGATTAGCAATATAGCAACTCCGAAACTCTGCTTGGCACCACACACAATGGAGTGCACATTACACAAAGATACAAAGGAACAAACCTCACACCACAGAACTCCACTGGACACCGTATTTTATGTTTACCCGCTTGGAGACCTGGAGGGATTGGCTTACTCAAAAATGACTGGAGTTCTATCAGATTTTGGCACAATCGCTTTGGGCCAAACCTCGAGGAGGTGGCAGTTAGACGAATGAGACAAACTGACAGATTTGTGGCGTATCAATTAGAGACTTTGCTGATGGGTTTTTGTTTGTGTCAGAACTGCTTTTCTCCTCATACAAGTCAATGGGAATTAAAATGTGGATCTGAAGATATCTGAAGATAAGGGCTGTTGCTTTCACACAAAGGTCTATCTCCATTAATCTGTTACACCACCCTGCATAATCACAACTAGTGGTTGCCAATAAGCAGGGAGCGTGAGCCTTGCTGACTGGACAGCAGTAGTTGTATCTGAGCATGGGATGTGTTAGACTGATGGACATAGACCACCATGTATGAGAGCGGTGGTCCTTATAGTCAGCTTTCTGTAAGGATTCTCACTTTTGGGCTGGCACTGGTGTGCATTTTCATCTCTGTGTTGTGGTGCGCTGTAATGCAGGTGAGTATTGATCTACTGTACATGTACGTTGGGGTGCCATTCAGAATGAATGGCTTGCACTGCAGCCTACATATGCCCTGTGTTACCGTATAACAAAACAAGGGTGGTGTGAATCCAGCTTAAGACTAGTAAGCTGACAGTAGATATAGAAAGAAGACACCTAGTGGATCCCTTAAGTGGTTTCACATACCTTGCAAAGAACTCCAGAAGCCCCAAAAACCAGGGAGCTCTGTTATAGTAAACCCATTTACAGTTTCAAAAAAGAAAGCATGCCCAGCTCCTTCCTGTACCTTAATATTGGTTCATTCCAGCGATGCACAGCCTCATTGACCAATAGTGAAGTCCTTGGACTGGGGTCCAACTACAGAACTGAAGTCAGTATTTTTTTAAAAGAGCACCATGGGCAAAATATTTTAAATGTGTGTGTTTCCATGTCTGCTGCCAGGTACTAGCATTAAAGGTTCACTTCAAGATCTGACTTCTGGATCAGCACTTGAAATGTCTCTCCACCAACCCTGTTTTAATACAGAGAGGGTACGGAGTATATACTCACTTTCTACTCACTCTCATGCCATTCTTTTTGCCTGCTGGAGCAAAGCCTGATACATCAGGGTATAGGAGTGAATGCGTCTCTCGCCCCTGCCTCCCCATAATGTAGAGCTCAGTGAATAACCAGTCAAGCTGTAGGATCCTTAACCTCAATTCCTATCCCCAATTCCCCTTTCAATTCCCTTAATTGTATTAGAATGTATGTATAACCCTATTTGTAAATAAACCCAACACTTATTTAAGATTCAGTTGTTCATCAGTAATTTAAGGCACCCCCAAATCAGAGCACATTCTACAGTCACCAGGACTAAGTGCTGTCATGTGGGGTCAGTAAAGGGGTTCCTTGGCCTGTGTAAGCTGTGAGCTAGTGTCAGGCTGGTACTCTACACATTTAAAGGGGGCTCCAGCAGGGGTGGTATGGGGAGCACATATCTTTGTGACCCTCTGTGGCCTAAACTAAACCTGTCACCTGGCCCTCAATAGGCAGAGTACTGATTTGCTTTAGGCCCTATCAATTACTGCTAATCCTTGTGTCATGTGTCATCTTTATAGCACCTTTTCCTTAAACTACACTATATGGCCAAAAGTATGTGGACACCCCCTCGAAATAATGGAGTTCAGGTGTTTCCAGTGAAGGATATTGTTAATGTTATAGCATACAAAGACACTTGTGCGCTTACAATCTTGTGGTAACAGTTTGGTGAAGGCTCTTTTCTGTTCTAGCATGACCGTGCCTGTTTTAAAGTCAGGTCTATAAAGACATGGTTAAGAGTCTCAAGCGGTCTGAACAAAGCCTTAAAGTGAGACTAAACTCAGGAGTTAGATGAACTACTCACTACTTTACAACACACACGGACTATGGGGAAAAAAAGTAGCCACCATGAAGAAGGAAGGACAGTGTCAGCACCAATTCAGAGATGATTGGAGGATCTACAGCCGAGTGATACACAAATAAAATACATTTTTGTTAATAGTTAAGGCAGTTGAATGCATTTGTAATATTTAACTCCTAAGTTTAGTGTCACTTTAATGCTATCCCCATTTGGCATGAGTTGGAATGCCGATTGTGAGCTAGATCGTCTCATCCAAATTCAGTACCTGACTTCACAAATTTTCTTTTCGCTAAACGGCACAAAAATCTTGTGGAAAGTATTCCCAGAACAAAGGGGGCTGCTACAGCTGCAGGGGGGGG
>NW_017306603.1:491783-545415 GCF_000935625.1 Nanorana parkeri
ATATATATATATATATACTGTATATACACATATATATATATATATATATATATATACACACATACTGTATATATACACTGTTTATAAGGGTGTACGTGACATGTTAGCACAAGTCATCCAAAACACGTCTTATCGTCAAGAATGCAGGACAATAGAGAACCTCAGTATGACTTTCAAGTGACACCTGGGGCCACATTGGCACATCTTGTTACACAC
Source organism: Nanorana parkeri (assembly GCF_000935625.1). Classification (NCBI taxonomy): domain Eukaryota; kingdom Metazoa; phylum Chordata; class Amphibia; order Anura; family Dicroglossidae; genus Nanorana; species Nanorana parkeri. The sequence continues at coordinate 492,000 of NW_017306603.1, forward strand.
GATTGAGTCATCTTATCGAAAACATTTCCTGAAGTCATATATTGCTGCGCGTGTTCTTTGGTACATGAGGTTGTGGTGAATTAGAAAATACTGTGTACTTAACTGTGGGCGATCAGCTGGTTTTATGGGTGAATAGTTTTATTTAGAGACTAATGAATAGTAAATATAGTTCGAGGTTTTGTCAAACCATGTCCGCTTAGTACACCGAATGACCAAAAGTATGAGGACCAAATCAGTTCAGGTCTCTCCAGTGAAGGGGATTGTTAATGCCACAACATACAAAGACATTGTAGGCAATTGTGCTCGTCTAACTTTGCGGTAACAGTTTGGTGGAGGCTCTTTTCTGTTCTACCATGACTGTCCCCTGTGTACAAACCCAGCTCCATAAAGACATGGTTTGCCCAGCTTGGTGTGGAGGAACTCGAGTGTCCTGCACAGAGCCCTGACCTCAACCTACTGAACACTTTTGGAATGGATTGGGACCATATTGTGAACCAGGCCTTCTCATCTCACATGGTCTGATGAGTTCAATGTGGAGAAACCCAAGACCCTGACCTCAGACCAAATTAACATCTTTGGGATGTATTAGATTACCGATTGTAAGCCAGGGCTTCTCATCTGAAATGGTCTGATGAGTTCAATGTCTTCATCTTTGGGGGTGTATTAGATTGTGAGTCAGGCCTTCTCACCCAACATCAGTACCTGACTTCACAAATGCTCTTTTGGTTGAATGGGCACAAAAATTCCACAGAAACATTCAAAAGTCTTATGAAAAACCTTCCCGTTAGGGTGGCTGCTCTCATCCACAAGGGCAAGGCAACTCCATATTTATGCCTATAGGTTTGGAATGGGATGTCCAACAAACATATCTAGGTGTGACGGTCAGGTATCCACAGACTTTGGCCATATAGCGCATATACCTTGAGGAAATAGTGCTGGGATAACAATTCTACGCCTTGTGCTCGTTCTCTGAATACATAGCAACAGTGTACAGGTAAGGAGGAATGATGGAAGACGGAGTCCTTATCACATACCAACTGGGACAAAATTATCTTTGACTCATGGTTAGCAAGACGCTGTATGAGGTAGAGGACTTCACACACATACAGATGCATATTTAGCATTCTAGTCACTGTCTAGCAAGCAACATGAGCGCCTTACCTTCAGACGTCTGCAGCACCAGGGTCTTGCTATATTGGCTGACACCAGCTTTGTTAAAGGCCTTGACTCGGGCATTGTAAGTGCTGTTGAAGTGAAGCCCATCCACTGTACACATTGTCTCCTTTCCAACAAAGACCTCCTATAAATACAAATACTTTTCTAGTCTCTACAGAGCTTTTCAGAGATAGGCAAACAATTTCCAAGTAATTCAGAGTTTGTGTGCAATGATAATAAATACTGTACCTCTGGTTTCATTGTAGACCATTTCCAGGGCTTTTAAATTCCAAAAACATAATAGAAGCACATATGTGACAGTGGAATTAACGCCAGACTCTGTAAAATAGCATTGTGTTGTGTTGTATAAGGCAGTGCCCTCATCTCCCCTAGGCCCTGCATTATGCCGCCTGCAGCCTCCCATCTGTTGTGTTTTTAAGGCCTATTTGTTGGCGCTCATATTTATTGAGACGTGACTCCGCTGTTGGGGACAAGGTTTACACACTCTGCTACAGGGATTTACTGCCCCAGACACTGCAGGATGGAGAGTGAGCTATAGACATGGGAAATGCTGACTCAATCAGTCACCACTTAACCATTAATGGAATAAATCAATGACAATTCCAGACAATGCACGATGGTAAAATCAGCCAGTGAGCAATGGCCTGACAGCGGCTTTTCAGCTGATGTCTAGTTTCAGAGTAAAAAACGCAAGAGTCATTGTGAAGTATATGCACAACATAAGGGCATGTGTGTGAATATATATATATATACACAGTATATAGTAGGGTTAGGTAACCTCGGCACTCCAGCTGTGCTAAAATTTAAAATCCCATCATGCCTCTGCCTCTGGGAGTCAAGACTGTGGCTGTCGGTGATTGCTATGCTTCATGGGACTTGTAGTTGCACAACAGCTGGAGTGCTGAGGTTGCCTACCCCTGGTATACACTGAGTGGCCAGTTTATTATGACCACCTGACGTTTGTAGGCAAATTAGCTATAATTAGCTATAATTTTGCGCTGAAGTTGCTAGAGGGCCAGACCATTATAAATAGGGAAGCAGGCTGTTTACCACGACAGTAGAAGTGATTTGTTTCTGAAGATACGGGGAAACAACGCGATGTAACAGCCTTTGAACGTGGGATGATTGTTGGCGCCCGGAGCCATGGAGCGAGTATCAGCAAAACAGCAGAATTCGTTAAATGTTCAAGAGCAGCTGTTGTTAAAGTGTTTAAAGACCGGACTGTAGGCCGAAAATCTGGGTCTGAACGTGCGAATTGTGGCCGTCAGTGACTAGTCAATGTTAGGGCAGAAGAGAGAGCGGCAAGACTGGTACAAGACAACAGAAGGGCAACAGCGCAGTGTCAGATTCCTCGCATCACCTTTCAACATCTCATGGAGTCACGAGGCGGCCCAACAAAGTCACCTCGTCTAGTCATCTTGTGGCCCAACGAAGTACTGATGGGGTGGTCATAATAATCTGGCCACTCAGTGTATAGTATACATTGTAAATGTAATGTATATAAAGCAAGGTTTTTGCTTTTTTGGATGCTTTTTCTCCTTCTGCACCCTGTAGTTCATCAGCCGGCCCCTAGGTCACCATTGTGTCTGTCCTCCTGAGAGGTAAGTATTACACACAAACTATTGCCAGTATATTTATTTTATAAGTCCAGACACAAGTTTATTCCAATGGTGAATGTTTGCAAAGCCAGAGTTTTGCAAAGCTTTGCAAAGATTTTATCACTGGAAAAGACTTGTAGAAAAGTTTATGGTCTAAAAGCGCCAAGGACAATCCTTATCCCTCCTGGGGAAGAAATCGTAAGCACATATGCAAGGTGCAGCCTCAAAACAGTCAAGGGTACTGGAACATCTAAAAAACACAAAAGAAGAGGCGCCTTTCCTGGTGCAATATCGTTTAATCCAAAAAGAGAGGCATAAAAGTGAATTGACAAGTACTCACTATGTTGAAGATAAAAACAAGCCGTAGGACAATATGACCGGAGCAAAGAAAAGATCCGGATAGCGTGTCCTGTGTAAAGCACTGCTGTGTCGACGTGTTTCCGGGGCACGCCCCCTTCATCAGGACGTAATGCCAGTCTCCTCCCTGCTGTAGCTTAAGAATGGGCGGCTCGGGCGTGATAGGGTCTAGTAATCGAGGCTGATTGGACGGCGGCTGGGGACGGATGGTATCAAAGACGGCAGGCAATAACAGCCTTGTGTCTGACACCAAACTCGCGGCCAATCAGAGCTGTTGAGAACCGATAGCTATAATGACTTAGATCGGATCTACCATGAATACTGGCATATAGCAGCTGTCTAGGGCAGACAGCTGCTATATCTAGGACAGACAGCTGCTATATGCCAGTATTCATGGTAGATCCGATCTAAGTCATTATAGCTATCGGTTCTCAACAGCTCTGATTGGCCGCGAGTTTGGTGTCAGACACAAGGCTGTTATTGCCTGCCGTCTTTGATACCATCCATCCCCAGCCGCCGTCCAATCAGCCTCGATTACTAGACCCTATCACGCCCGAGCCGCCCATTCTTAAGCTACAGCAGGGAGGAGACTGGCATTACGTCCTGATGAAGGGGGCGTGCCCCGGAAACGCGTCGACACAGCAGTGCTTTACACAGGACACGCTATCCGGATCTTTTCTTTGCTCCGGTCATATTGTCCTACGGCTTGTTTTTATCTTCAACATAGTGAGTACTTGTCAATTCACTTTTATGCCTCTCTTTTTGGATTAAACGATATTGCACCAGGAAAGGCGCCTCTTCTTTTGTGTTTTTTGGAAAAGACTTGTGTTTGGACTTGAATATTACAGTGTGGCTCTTCAATTCCAAATTACTCATCCCGGCTTTTCAGCACTGGCCTGAGTTATATATGTCTGTGGACATGACAGGTTCACTTTAATGCAAGTTTCTATAATTTTTTCCCACTTTTCTTTATCTCATACGATCTTGATCATTTAAATATAAAAACGAAGTGTCCTGTAGTGTAAGTGTACTGTTTACATAGTATCTCCCACTTTAACTGAGCACCTGAAAGATATGAGATGATAACCCATCAAACCCCAATCTCACATTTTTGTCAATGGCACCCCTTTGTCTTTGGCTCTATCCACCACATTTTGGTCATTAATAGTGAAAATCCATAAACTGTCTCAATCTATGGAGAAAGAAGAACAATTACCTATTAACTGAGCCCCATAACGTCTTGAGACTCCCCGCTGAAATAGTCTACCTTGCACTTCTGCGTCTTCCGATGATTGTCCATTTATTTTTGTGAAAGCAGCTAATTTTACAACACACATCAGTCATCACAGAGGAAGAAGACTATTACTTACCCTGAACTGCCCACCATTGCCATCATCCAGTTCCAGTATGTATCCTTCTGCCTGGACCATGGACATGGGAGGCTGCTTCCAGGACAAAGTGGCACTGTTATTGTGGGTGCAGCATTCTTCCAGCTGGAGCATGGGGGGTGCCGGTACTAAAGAGGGCACTGAAAGACATGTATGGTAAAGTAAGGGTTATCAAGAATGAAATGCATTTATTTGCTGATTATTTTCCTAATTGCCTGCTTCCGTCTACAAGTAGTGCTCATTTTCAGATTCTGGCTTTTGAATTAACAGCAGTTGGATTATTCCACCATTCTGGTCCATATACCATGTGGCTACCCTTCTGTCCCTTCCCTAGGATGGCTTCATGGCTTACACTTACAATGAGCATGTGTACACCTGACAGTTACTGAAACAAAGCCTTAAGGGATTTAGCATCAGGTTTCAGTATGGCTAACAAAGCATAGATAGCATTGGGATGTGAGAAACAGACTGGGTGGGGGGCCCTACAATCGTACAATCTACATCAGATTTACCAACAACTAGATAGGGCGAGGGTCTATCTAATTGGATCTTAATTGCATGGATTGTTCAGGCAGGCCCCTACTGCGCAAGAGCCTGAAACATAACGGACGTACGGAGGTACGAATGTGGCGCACAGGAAGTGACACGTCTCTCTCTAATAGATGGCTCTATTTAAACTGGCCTGCCCAATGGATCAATGCTGAACGGTCTTTCAGCTTCTGTTCCTGAGTTCCTGTAGGTTTGATTAGCTGTTGCATTGACCCGGATTTCCTTGATTGCTACCTGCCCTTGACCTCTGCTTGCTTCCTGGATTCACTTCTGTCTTCTCCCGTGGTACCGTGCTGACCGTCTGGCTTTGGCCCCTGGCTTGTTTGACTTCGCTCCAGTTCCTGCTGCAGACGACGCTGACCTCTCAGCTGAACATTAGCCCTGCTCATCTTCCCAGGGAACCAGTTGCTGGACTACCAGGCACAGTGTCTGAACACCTTGGCACCCGTGCTTCTCTCTGTCTACTTGCTCCCTGTCCCCAGATCCAGGGGTGTGAGACAAGAGCCACAAGGGAGGCCTCCTCAGCTAATCGGTCCTCTACCAGGTACGTGATATTAGGGCTCTGTGAAGGCCACTCAAGTTCCTCCACACCAAGCTCATCAAACCATGTCTTTATGAAGTTGGTTTTGTGCACAGGGGCTCTAACATGCTGGAACAGAAAAGGGTCTTCACTAAACTGTTACCACAAGGTTGGAAGAGCACAATTGTCTGAAATGTCTTTGTATGCTGCAGCCTTAACAATACCCTGGAAACACCTGAACCCAAATATTTGGAGGGTTATCCACATACTTTTGGCCATAGAGTTATTCTTCACATTTATCGTTCGTTTCAATGTACAGATTTATTTGCTTGTAACCTCTTTGTGCATTTTCTATACCCCAGCTTTGAGACAATGAGGCATTTATAAGATTTTACTCTGAGATAAAAAATATAAAAACAAAACCTAGTTTCCCTTGAATGCTGCAAGAAGCATATTTGATTGATGTATGAGGCTCAGCAAAGATACACCAATTACTGTGATAACAGGGCAGCGGGAGATGAGATGACTTATGTATGACACTGCAGAATCCGGCACAGGCCTCGTCCCCGCTTGAACTCTCCCGCTTGACATGCTGCATCAGGCTGGCTTGGCAGGGTGACAAGAGAAAATATTTGCCAAGGCGGTACTGTTTAAATCCAAATCTACTTCCAAAGCAAACTCGTTTACTCAAGATTGGCAACTTTAATGTGCCCAAGTTTTCATCTAGCTACAACTGGAAAGCCCCCCCCCGTTATTCACACTGGATTTATTGTGTACATACACAAACATTTTCTAAGAGACTCATTCAGGACAAAGTCCTAGGGCTTTTTTTTGTGAGTGGCTGCACCTTACACCTTTTAGTGTTTCTAGTCTACCCTGATGCACATCTGTTTTGGCACAGATAGGGCTTTAATGTGATTGCAGATTTGGATACATCTATCTATATTTTCTAGGTTTATAGTAGGGAAAGGTTAGAAGACAAAATATCACATTTTCCTGTCATCTTTCCCAAAGCATTTTTTACATAATTTGCATAGTCCTGGATATGACCCTCTAAATATATCCAGCAAAATCTGCTTTTCAATGGGATAGATACATGTGATTTTTATGTAATGTAGCGGAATGGTAAGGCTTAAACTATAAGCCTTAAAGTGAACGCTGATGTTTAACTTTTGGAGAACTATATTTCTAGACGCAACATTGTGACACAGACAGGAGAAAATAATCTGTGTTAATTGTTAGCATGAAATACCTTCAGAGCAACATTTCCACAGGTTGGAAATCCACCAAAATTCTAAATGATGCTGTCTTTGCTTAAATGGAGCGTTCAGCATGAACCAACAAGATCATCTGCCAATTGTTGGGGCGTAGGGATTCATTTTGGGAGGGAGTATTTTTTATGTAATGTATAAAGATGGACTGAACTCCGTCGAAACATTGACAATAAAATGCTGATGCTTTGACTTATCTCCACTGCAAGACCCGTCTATGCTTATATGCCTACTTTGGATATATGTGTATACACAGTATGTCTATCTATCTATCTATCTATCTATCTATCTATCTATCTATCTATCTATCTATCTATCTATCTATCTATCTATCTCCAGAAAAAAGACTTCTGCTACAATCTTCAATCTTCTGTAATAGAAATATGGTACTTAGTACAACAGTTTTGAAGATCCTCGCTCTTCGTCAGATGCAAAAAGTATATTTATTTATATAGCTTTTGCCCCTTTTATTTTGGATTTTGTTTTTCCTTCTGGATCAGGTCACTGGAGACCTGATGCAGCACCCCCCATGCAGCTCTGCAGCAACAGATCACTTATAGTAGCAATCAACCAGCAATATATCACCAGCAGTGATCTGCTGCTGCAGAGGTATGTAGGAGAGCAGGTATGCATCAACCCTGCCCTATCCTTGGAACTGACAGAGAGGCATCATGGAGTCCCATCACTTACTATGTAAACACTATGCGGGAGCATTGTGTTTACAGTGCCTGCTGCCAGGGGTCCTATGTTGTGGTCTGTAGCAGGATCAGGAACCCAGTTGATGATAGTTTTAGCCCATGGGTTTAGTTCTGGACTGTGGTGTTGTTGCATATGCATACAGAGAAAAGCAGGGGTCGAATACCTTTAACATATCTGAGCATTTCATTATTGCCTGTGGCAGACTTTTGCTCTATACCACTATCCCGGCTATCTTCAGCCTATGGTAACCACACCGCACAATATACCAGAGTATGGTACAGTACTGGCTCTCCCACTCTACACCTGATTCTGACACACGTTTTTGCTATCCATGAAAGGATATGCTGTGAACATACATTGGTAAAAGACTGGTGATAGGAAATACTTTTGTGTTGCATTGAACATTATATTATTAAATAATGTAGTGAATCACCTTTCATTTGCACAAAGTCCAGCTGGTGGATGGACTGTAAGAGAGGTCCGTTGTCCAGGTTCAGATCAAAATCAGTTGTCATTCGTGGTGTGAGGGTCCCCTTTCCCCACTGGTCTTCGGTCAGGTGCACCCTCCGAATAAGGGCATCAGATATCTAATGAAACAAAGAAAAGTCCTTCAGCAGCCGATATAGTCGTCATATTTATGAAGGCGGCCTGGGGCTATGTCTATAACCTCAACAGAGATGGATAACAGATAATAAAGTTCTAGTCCCGGACTCACTGTTTTAGTTGTCACATCAAAGCCTGTCACGAGTTCTGGTTACTGCACTGGACCGCACTACAACAAATGTATGTGCATTGTGTTGCACTGCAGTGCAGGTCCATTGGCACCTACTATACTGTGCGCATTGTGGTGCCATTTATTTATTATTTTACCATGCATTCCCTTAATGCGCTGCATGGACATACTGTATGTAGCAGCTGAACTTCTACATAGGCTAAAAATGCCTGCATGCTTTTATTTCCATCTTTTCCAGATTGCTTTGGATGTACAATCTGCTAAAAACTGTTTGCACGTACATAAGTTAAGTACTTGGCTATCTCTTACACAGCCCTAGCAGCAAAACCCACCAACAAATGATCAAAATACCATCTTACCTGGAGAAAACCACTGGGGTCGTTCTCTTTAATGACCTCCAGACAATACTCCATCAGTCCAGTCGTCTGACGCAGTTTCACTGTGCAGTGAGAAATCTGATCCCGAACCACCTAAAGTAGATGGAGAAACATTACATGAAAGTCAAACCCAAACCGACATTATCAACCTTGCTCTGCCAACTGTGGATTGGCTCCTTTTACTAATATTATCCCTAAACCAACAGCAGGTGGCAGAATCAACTAACTGAATTACTGTTCCAATCAAGAAACATGTAAATGGCGTGTTTTACTGAGCTGCCACGGCTGTAGGTCACACAGTCTGTAAAGGATACATTGGGCGTGCGAATACTATGAACTGCTGCTGCTTGGAGTTCACTCCTCCCTGTCTATGATGGGATCAGCTGGGCAGTAGGATTAGCTTCCATTTCTTTCCACCTTTTAAATCACCCCTATAAATCGATTGGGGACTATCATACCCATCATCTTGTGAACTACTATTATCAGTTGTAAAGATGGATGTTCAATGAAATTGGAAGTTCTGGTATGGAAAGACGCTTGAGTTTTGGCATGGTCCAGCAGTCCAGGAGCCCTCTTTCTGTCCCTTATCATCTCACATTAAATGGGAATAGGGCCTGGATTTATACCTAGCTAATGTAGTGTTTTATAGATATAATACTGTGTATATGTATATATATATATATATATACAAGTATTGGAATTATATGGGAATGTGCTGTACCAATGCAATGTGTGTTGACAAGATTTGTGTAGTCTATTGGGATAGCTCGTGACAGGGTGACAACTCGGGAGAACAATTAGGAGAAAGGTAACAAAGCATTGTCGCCCTCTAACCAGAGGTTCCTGGACCTTCAAGCCAAGGCGAGGTCACCATGGGTTATTTTATTAAAAGCTGCAGATTTATAAAGATTAAAAACAACTTTTGCAATTACAATACATTTTAAAGCTTACATGCGACGGTAACATTAAGAGCGCTTGCCTCTTGTGGCTGGATCACTACGGCCGTATCTCGCCAGTAGACTCAGCTGTAAGAGAAAAGCTGCTTTCCTCTTGGATTCAATTTACCATCTCATCCCCCCCGAGCCTCCCAGTTTGCCCGCGGCAATTTTCCACCTCCAATGAAATCTTTCAGGATTCAGACTTTGGGAAATCCGATAGAAGGAGATTAATTATATAATATTGCGGTCTGCGAGTTACACGAGGTGAGCGTCCGTAACGCTCACGGAATGAAATACGTATCGCTCGCTGGGGAACAGCAACACAGAAAAACATAAAAGATGTAGAAGAAAGGGAAACTGGATGTTTGGCGTCTCAGGAGAGCCGAGAGCCTGGCGAGATTGGATTCTGCTGTGACACAACAGACGGTGTTTGTTTACTGCGACAGAATAATTCTGTAAGGGGGGATTGCTTTACAAATAAGGTTTATTACGAATTGCATCCACCTGAAGCAACATATATGAAAAGGAATATACAGGCAGCGGTTATATTTTACTGTTAAAGGGGGAAACCAGTCAAAAAAAAAAAAAAGGAAATGCTTAATTTCCCGTGATTGTAACAGTCAGTTTTTTTTCTCCAAGCAGTTGTTTCTTTGTTCCCCATAATGTACGGGTGCTTTATTCTGACACCATCTTTCAAGCTTGCAGCTAATTCTCTGTGTCACAGCCCCTCCCCCTGTCACAGCCCCTCCCCCTAACACACACATAAACTTTAAAGGAGAACTACGTATGAGATGAGTGATTTCCACTCACCTCATAGTTCTAGCCGACCTGTGACAATGAGACTGTCACAGGTCGGCTCAGTAGATCGGGAGGTGAGCGAACACATAGCGGCGTTCGCTCACTTCTCGATCCTGTCACTGCCGTGCCAGGGGAGGGGCTGGATCCCCCCCTCCCCGCTCCGATCCGCCAGCGCTGACTGGTGGAACGGACGGGGGAGGGGGCATAGTTCTCCTTTACAGTAGTTATAATACAGCGTTTCTCAACTTTTTTGTTAGGCACTGTAATGTATTTATTTGCCAAATAAAGGAAACCGTTTCTCTTAACAAAAAAGTATACTTAAACTCAACTAAAAGAGCAGATCCGTAAGCTTTAACATGTTAATGTAGTTTCAAGAATAATTTTGAAAAGTTTCAATTTTAAAATCTGCAGCTTTTAATAAAAGAATACCTGGCGGTCCTTGTCCAGGCACTTCCTGTTATAGGGTGACAATGCTCATTGTCATTGTCTTCTAGTGATTTCCTGAGTTGTCACCCTGTCACAAGCTCTCCCAATAGAGAATACATGGAGCCTTGCTGACACACATTAGACAGGCACGGCACACTGTTGTCTGCATCAGGAAACCCACCCTGAGAAATGCAATGCAGCCATCGCTGGAGTGCATGGAGACAGGAAGTGCCTGCAAAGAAGCTGCAGGAGAGCAAAAACACAGAGATGTAACAAAGAATGAAAAAAGGTGAAAAAGTATTTTATTAAAGAATAAAAAGCAATTGGTTATAGTACACAGTAATTAAGCAAATGAAATGCCATTGAGTATAACAGATGCAGGGTTCCAGTATAGCACTCACCTTGAGTTTGTGTTCATGTTCCTTGTTCACTCGGGCGAGAAGCTGAACCTTTCTCCTGTTTAGGGCATCGATCAGGGCGTCACACTGGGCCACCAGACAGGCCTCAAATTCCACGCTGTTCTCCTTCATCACATGTAAGAAGAAAACAAAGAAAATATGGTACCACAAATAGGCACATTACACCGTACTACAGGAATACACACAATACATATACACACACAATACAATGCATACAGTGAGTACACACATTACACCGTACTACAGGAATACACACAATACATATACACACACAATACAATGCATACAGTGAGTACACACATTACACCGTACTACAGGAATACACACAATACATATGCACACACAATACAATGCATACAGTGAGTACACACATTACACCGTACTACAGGAATACGCACAATACATATGCACGCACAATACAATGCATACAGTGAGTACACACATTACACCGTACTACAGGAATACACACAAGTATTAATGTTTTCTATGCTCTGATCATACACATCTCCCCAACTGTCCCTCTCCTAAAACCAGATCTCTTCTGTCCCTCGTTCCTCTGCAGTGTTCCTATTTTAAATTTGATATATATGCTATCCATGCCTGTCTGTGATTGGACAATGAAGGGGCAGAAGGAAACTGATGTGGTAGTCCCCCTGCCTTTCCCTTCCCTGTACGTGATATTGGCTGACTGGCTTCTAGTGCTGCCCCTCCTACTTTCAGCCTGAGTGCTGTTTCTGCCTATTAAGGATCATCAGCGGAGGGCTGGGGGTTCTTTTCAGAACTGAGTTCAGTGGAGCAATAAGTATGTGGTAGTAGTAGCAGTAGTAGCAGTAGTAGTAGCAGTAGTAGCAGCAGTAGTAGTAGTAGCAGTAGTAGTAGTAGTAGCAATAGTAGCAGTAGTAGTAGTAGTAGTAGTAGCAGTAGTAGCAGCAGTAGTAGTAGTAGTAGCAGCAGTAGTAGTAGTAGCAGTAGTAGCAGTAGTAGCAGCAGTAGTAGTAGTAGTAGCAATAGTAGCAGTAGTAGCAGCAGTAGTAGTAGTAGCAGTAGTAGTAGTAGCAACAGTAGTAGTAGTAGCAGTAGTAGCAGCAGTAGTAGTAGTACTAGTAGTAGCAGTAGTAGCAACAGTAGTAGTAGTAGCAGCAGTAGTAGTAGTAGTAGTAGTAGTAGTCCTAATTGGAGAAGGGGCTGGCTTTAAGATCACTATGGGGGCTTTTGATAAAACCAGACCACCAGTGGCACCTGGTGCTGTTGGTCTCACCCAGAGAGCTCTGGATGAAGCTACTAAACTAATAAGATAAAAAAGGAAAAGAAACAACCCTGGGTCAGGGAGGGTTAATTGCCTCCGGGCCAAAAAAATAAAAAAGCAAAATATTTAAAAAACACAAATCTGTGTGATTAATAAACAGCAAATATTATGAAAAGAACAGAACAATGTTACACACAGGGCTCAAAAACACAACACAAAATACACATCCCAATGTGGCTGTAAAAGGAGCCGTCAGATGAGGGGGCACTACAGATCGGAGAATCACACCCCACGACACACACACCGAGGAAAGAAGAACCCAACTGATCAGGTCTGTCTGTCCTCTCACATTCAAGCTTTCCTTAAAGCAGAACTCCATAAGGAATAAACATTTACAAGGGGAGCTTTTTTATTTTTTGCAGAAGAGACAACTATGCATGCCCAGCTGAGTGTATATTCCTGGCATTCCTCTGTGGCGGGATGAACTAACTCCCATGTGCATGCACGGGACTTTATGTCATCCCCCAATCGAGTTGGTCAGAGACGCCAAACACAGAAGAAGATTGGATGAAGATGTTGGCACTGGTGATAAAGCTTGTAGATGTTGCATTGCTGGAAAGAAGGCGAGTACTGGTGGCTTTAGTTACACTTTAAATAAAAGGCGCAATATTTGCTTTTTCAGCTAGACGACAAAGCTGGCGTATTACCAGACAGATGCATGACAAAAATTATTAGCATGTAATCTTACAGTGACTCTGTCATTGTAACAAATAAAAGTGTCTAGCAGGTATAAAGTGCAGGCACCTAGAGGTGCACATACCTGCAACAGCTCTCAGCTCCCACCGCTCCTCCCAAATGTGGGGCCATTCTGGTGTCAAGGCCCCTTTAAAATAACCTGTACTTACTGCCTGACCAGGAAAGTAGTCATGTGACTTTACAGCAGCCACCCTAAAGTACCTACTGACTTCCCCGGTCCACCATTCTAGCTGCTCCCAAAAGCCTAAACTTCTAGGTATAGAGTTCATCTACACCCCCGCCTCCCACTGTGTAGTGCTCATACCTGAGCGACCTATCAATCTTGTCATGTGGGGAGCAGTGGGCGTGGCTACACCTATTCAAAGGCCGCCATTTTTGAGGGTGTAGATAGGTGTGGTTGACAAATGTACCATAAGGCACATTAAGCTGGTGCCTATAGGCAGCAGTGGAAAAGAGGCAATGTTTCCCTGAACAGTGCTGGGTCATGCATTTTTTTCCCACCATCGGTAGAAGTGGGCATCTGATATCATTTTATTTACATGCTGCCACAATATTCTGTGCCAGGTTTGGACCAGTAAAAGAAGAAAATATGATCTTGGCAAAAGGGATGTACAACCATCCTGAGATTTACACAACCTCCCCCCACCCCATACACATCACAACAAGCTTAGTGACCTGAGTCTTGTGTGCTGCAGATAAGCTACATAGCTAGGTCACCTCCCCGCCCCTAGTCAGTGATTGGATAATAAAGGAGCAGCAGCCGACCGAGGATGTAATCTTTCTGCTCTCTCTCCTTCAAAAGTAGAGTTTCTGGTTATAGCAACCAGCCGGAATTCTGTTTTAATATTTCTTAAATGATTTTTATTATTATTAATTATTATAGTTTGCGCAGCGCTTTACAATATAAGAAAGACATTACAATCACAATACAATTCAGGACAAGAAGGTGAGGAGGGCCCTGCCCGTGAGGGCTTCCATTAAAGGAGAACTATGGGGGAAGTGTTTTTCCCCATAGTTCTCAGGGTCACGGGAGGACATAAACTAGCGTCCTCCCGTGACCCAAAGCTCAGTATATAGCGACTACAGCTCGTGGTATACTGAGACCGCCGCAGCGTAAACGGATCCCGATATTACTGTCGAGATCCACCCAGCTGTGTGAGTGACAGCCGGCTCTGCCTATCTAGAGGCAGAGCCAGCTGTGCCGGCCCCCCTGCCCCATCTGTTCCTCCACTCAGCGAATGGAGGATCAGAGAAGGGAGGGGGGTGGGGGAAATCCCTGCAGGGAGCTGTGAGTGACAGTCACGGCTCTCTGCAGGGACATGATGGAGAAGTGAGCGAGCGACGGCATGTGTTCGCTCACTTCCCGATCTATTGAGCCGGCGTGTGACAGTTTTATTGTCACACGTCGGCTCGAACTATGAGGCTGAGTGAAAATCACTCACCTCATAGTTCTCCTTTAATAATAAAAATAATGTAAGAGATATTATGTATATATTTATTATGAATAATATTTATTTCTATTATATTTTCTTTCCTCCAGTTTTCATAAACTCCTCCCATCACCAGACAAAGTGTACCTGGATTTGCTGTACCATGTTTCTTAGCTGGACCAGGAACTCTTTGGCTTCCTTTGCTCGGTCAGAGAGTCCGTTCAGGGCCTGGGACAGCTGACTCTGTAAGGACACAAGAAGATGGAAATATTTATAGATATCATTCCACGCATGGGTGACATAAAGTGACATTAAACCCTCAGATTTTTTAACATAAACCAATAGTGTAATGTGTGCCTTACTGTAATCCATGGTAGTTTCCCTTCTCTTTGCTGCTCTTCCTTTTAAATCCTCATGTCTTCTCATGCTGGGGGAGAACTTCCCTTTGCAGCTGAGTGCCTCTTCCTGTAGTGCTGGCTCAGGTTGTGAACCTGCACACAGACACCATGTATCCATTCCAGAGACAAGGCAGTCTGCTGCAAAACAGAAGTTCTGCCCAGCATGAGAACAGATACAGATTTAAAAGGAAGAGCAGCAAAGAGAAGGGAAACAACCATGGATTACAGTAAGGCGCACATTACAGTATTGTTTTATGTTAAACAATCTGAGGGTTTAATGTCACTTTAATCTTAATATGGGTGCAGGAAGCTGCTGTACTATAAGGTGCAATGGCCAATGTATAGTATAAAAAGTGCACAACGCTACCAATATTCCAAAATACTGACAACTACACTACAATGTCTCGATATCTGTAAGTCTCAATTCAGGTGCATTGTAAATAATTAATTAAATCATCCCTTCAACATATTTCAAACATTGCAAGTTAAAAATGTCCATACATGTCTTTCTATACGTGTAATATAAATGAAAATATTAGACAAATAAATATTCAATCTTAAAATTCCACATATAAATAATTTAAATAAATATTCAGTTGTTTCTATATATAAAAGTGATAAAAAGTCCAAGCCCGTGCTCTACACAACAATAGTACCTTCATACAATTAAACGTTCTGCTCCTAAAAGATCCACACCACGGGATTTCCATGTTTAATGCTCCTTAAAAATGACAGCTGGCACCTAACTTTTGGTTTTCTCTAGTTGTCAATGGAGCTGGCGCCTGAAATAAATTCTGCCGGCTCCCGGATTGAACAGACTGGTTCCCGAATTCTATAATAATTTGTCCACACCAGCTCTAACATCTTAGTGTCTGTACGGCTAAAATGCATCATCTGCCATTTTTATTATTTAATAAAACGCAGTTTTGGGCCCTTTGACCATTCGTGCAAAACGTTTACCGCTTCTTTTACGGTTTAGCTCTAACATACTGACAGAGGTTTAACCCTTTCCTATTTCTACAAAGAAAGTATATTTATTCCTGTCCTCGTTCAACATATTTCCAGGCGTTCCCTGTCTCTGACACACTGCAGCCATAGCAAGATGGTAAGAGACAAACTCCCTAATGCAGGGCTGGGCAACTGCGGCCCCCCAGCTGTGCCTCTGCCTCTGGGAGTCATGCCTGCAACTCAGTGGTGTAAAAATCGCCATAGCGACCCAGGCGGCCGCTATGGGGCCCTGGCACAGGGGGGTCCGGCCAGGGCATCCCTCTGATTCCGTGTGGGCCGCTATGGCATGTAAGGGTGCTGGCTGTCACGCCCACAGCTCAGCAGCGGCTGTGAAGATCACTGATTGCCCATCACAGCCGCTGCGGAGCTGTGTCAGTGACAGACAGCAGCTGCGGCAGAAGAGGCCGGCGTTCGCAGTGAAGGAGGAGGCGGGGCCCGCCTAAGAGCAACCCCGCCTCCTCTTACAACACTGGCAGGCGACCTAAGAGCAGGTGGGGCCCGTCGATAGAAGAGGAGGCGGGGCCCGGGGACGGAGAGGGGGGCGGGGCCCGGCAACCACGGAGGCGGACAGTGCTGACAGGTAAGAGGTGTGCAGCCCATCTGAGACCCGCAGAGCCCACCATAAAAAGTCTATGGTGGGCTCTGCAGGGTCACTCTCAGGTGGGCTGTTTGGTATATCAGTTGGACTCTGCACGTGCCAAAACTAGCAATCACGGGGCCCCATACAAAATTTTGCTATGGGGTCCTGCGATTTCTAGTCACGCCCCTGCTGCAACTGTCAGTCTTGCAATATCTCATGGGACTTGTAGTTCCGCAACAGCGGGAGGGCCGGAGTGGGTATATGGCCCTAATAAGTATAAAGCCGGCCATACACCTATAGATTATCTGCAGATTTTCTATGATCAGATTCCTCCATCTACGCTAAACTGTGTGGATGGAGAAATCTCCCACTGGGCCAAGCTTCAATATCTTGCTAGTCGGCCCCGCTGGCTCTCAAAACACCTGAACAATGCCTGCATCCAATCAGACTGTTCAGGAGTTTTGACAGCCAGCGGGGCCGACTAGCAAGATAGATAGAAAACTACCATAGAAAATTTGCAGATAATCTATAGGTGCATGGCCGGCTTAAGCAATAACAAGCTGACAAAGCTTCTAACTGAAGTTGGCCTTTATTGTGAAAGACACCTCAACATGGGAGGGGGCTACGGCAGAGCCAAGCTTGGCTTTGATAGGAAAAGTCAAGAATTACATTAGAGCGCCCTCTATGCGCTGGCATCTCAGTCTAGGAAGTAGATGGTGACCCTGGATGATGGCTGAACAAAGATTGCGCCTTCCTTGTGGAGAGGAAATGCAAATGAAGGCATTGTCAGTAGGTCCAAGTGCTTTATTTGGGGAAGAGATTCCATTCGAGAGGCCGGCGCTTCCTTCGTTGAGTCGAATCTCACCTAAGACACTTGATAAGAATTTGTTTTAAGTGTGTTTTGTCATCATGTTACTTTAATGAATGTGCTGAGCTCCCAGAAAGATCTCTGAAGAATTAACCCAGACGCCCCTCATTAATTCACCATTAATTAACAAGAACTGAAGATTTGATGTGCTGTGATTCCATCCCCTAGCTGGGATTAATATTCTAAATTACAGTCAGGAGACAGTAACACCAGTCTACAGGAATCAGCATTGTGCTTAGATGAACCATGGGGCCATATCATTCCAAGGACTGTTTATAAAAGGGGTGAATGGTTGGGAACATCCTATGGATATTGTGTGTATAGAAAGGGTGAATGTTGGGGTTAAAGGGAGGGTTAGGGTTCCAGAGAGGGTGAATGTTATTGTTACAGGAAAGGTTAATGTGAGGGTTCCAGAGAGGGTGAATGTTATTGTTACAGGAAAGGTTAATGTGAGGGTTCCAGAGAGGGTGAATGTTATTGTTACAGGAAAGGTTAGTGCGAGGGTTCCAGAGAGGGTGAATGTTAGGGTTACAGGAAAGGTTAGTGCGAGGGTTCCGTTCCAGAGAGGGAGAATGTTAGGGTTACAGGGAGGGTTAGTGTTAGGGTTCCAGAGAGGGTGAATGTTAGGGTTACAGGAAAGGTTAGTGCGAGGGTTCCAGAGAGGATGAATGTTAGGGTTACAGGGAAGGTGGTTAGTGTGAGGGTTCCAGAGAGGGTGAATGTTATGGTTACAAGGAGGGTTAGTGTTAGGGTTCCAGAGAGGGTGAATGTTAGGGTTACAGGAAAGGTTAGTGCGAGGGTTCCGTTCCAGAGAGGGAGAATGTTAGGGTTACAGGGAGGGTTAGTGTTAGGGTTCCAGAGAGGGTGAATGTTAGGGTTACAGGAAAGGTTAGTGCGAGGGTTCCAGAGAGGATGAATGTTAGGGTTACAGGGAAGGTTAGTGTGAGGGTTCCAGAGAGAGTGAATGTTAGGGTTACAGGGAGGGTTAGTGTGAGGGTTCCAGAGAGGGTGAATGTTAGGGTTACAGGGAGGGTTAGTGCGAGGGTTCCAGAGAGAGTGAATGTTAGGGTTACAGGGAGGGTTAGTGTGAGGGTTCCAGTGAGGGTGAATGTTAGGGTTACAGGGAAGGTTAGTGTGAGGGTTCCAGAGAGGGTGAATGTTAGGGTTACAGGGAAGGTTAGTGTGAGGGTTCCAGAGAGAGTGAATGTTAGGGTTAAAGGTAGTCTTAGTGTTGGGTTACAGGGAGGATTAATGATACAGGGAGAAAATTGGAAAAGGGCCGCTAACTGTTTATACTGATTTTCCTCTAGAAATATACAATATATGATACATTTAAATTCAGGGTTTTTTTGGGGGAAGAACAGTGATACGCCATACCGTAGCATTCATTTTTATTTTTTTACCTGTGTATACTTTTGTAGTCTAAGACTGTTATATACTGCAGCTGCTATGATGTAGAAGTTTATGGAATATATTCAATTGCGTTTAAATGACAGAATTACATATCACAATGTCCTCTGCTGAGTCACAAGTTGGGGGCTGTAAATGTATATTATGTAGTGTGTTTAATTTACCAGTCGCGTCTTGGGGAAGCCTTTGAAGAACGGTCTGGTTACTGAATGCTTTTTAGTCATGAACTTCAAGAATCATAATTATTACATGTCGGGTTTTCAAGACGCTGAATGACAGTTAGACAAGAAACACAAACCTGTCCACTGGAATATAATCTACTTACAATGGGTTTGGACACATGTGTCCTAGAGAAAGTGACCCTTTAAAATACATGTCCAATACATACCAGTACTGTTGCCAGTGTAGAGTACTCTTATGTAGAGCTAGAAGTGATCCTAGGATCTTCAGCATCAGATATGTCTGGGGGTGTTGAATGTTTTCCCCTCCACATTGCCCGCTGTGGCTTGACCCACTGGCCGCTATGTCACTAATATGTACCTGCAGCTCTGTATCAGACATTTTGGATGCTGAAGGTCCAGCTATCCCCAACCAATCTACGACCGCCGGTGACACAATCATCCCGCCCGGCAGCGAGAGAGTTAAGGTGAATTTTAAAAAGATGAGATGCAACGGTTTTCATCAGCGGCAGTAATCCTCCCTAAAACGACCTTCAAGACTCAGGCGATTGGAATTAATATTGCATGGCCTCCCCGGTCTCTGCGAAGGTAATTAGTTGTCTCCTTTCTGCGGCAGAATTAGATGCTGAGATTGGAATAGAATTAGTCGGGCCGGGAGGAAAGGCAGCATCGCAGCTGGAGAATAAATCAGAACACTTAAAGTGTAATGAAAAGCTGCGCGGTAAAGAAGGTACGCGGGGATGTGTCGGTCAGTGCAGAAGGACAGCGACATGTCTGACACTCGGGACTCCAGGGGGGTTTATACTAAGAACACGATACCGGGGAAAAAAAGTCTGATTTGAACATGGGAGGGATAGGCAATTCAGAATTCAAATGCCAGTCCGCCCAATCTGGGAGCTTGAAGCCAACTTTAATGGTTTCGGGTCAATTTTATTCTTAATGTACATGTCCTTTATTTAATATTATCTGTTTTTGTTTAATACTTTCCAAAGAAAAATTTAACACATTGCAAAGGATTCCCAGAGAACTCTGGGTTATCTTAAGAGAAAGCACACAGGTAGTTGTCTCCTTTCAGACACTTGGGTTTTGATTTACCAAAGTCAAGTAGGCTGTTCTCTTTGGAAGGCAATTTTGCCCAAGCTTAGTGAACGTGGTGAAAAAATCACTTTGCAAAAAATGTCCAATTATGGCCTGGAAAAAATAATAATTTTTTTTTGCTTGCACTTGATTGGATAATGTCAGTGAAGGAGGTGAAGTCAGCAGAGCTTCACCTCCTTCACTAAGCTAAACGAAAATTCCCTTGCAAAGTGAATAACCTATTTGGCATTAGCAAATCAACGGTAATGTGACTGCTACTAATGTGCATGCTCGTGGTCCCGTTTTTCGTACCACAGGAAAACATGAGGGACGTACGCGCAAAGACGCGCTAACCTCTGGTGCCCAGGAAGTGATGCAGTGACCTTTAATGGATCAGCCTATATAATCGAGCCTGGCCTATAATCAGTTGCTGGATGGTCTTCAGCTTGTCCCTGTGTTCCTGTTATTCTGCCAGATTCTTACTCCTATGTTGACCCGGATTGTTCTTGAGCTCTCTTGATTGCCGCCTGCTTTCTGACCCCGGATTGTTTACTAGACTTTGCTTCTGCCTCCTTACTTGTACCTTGCTGCCCAGCTGGTGTGAAGCCTCCTCATCTAACCGATCTCCAGCCAGGTACGTGATATCGACCCCTTGGTTAAAGCCGAACTCCAGGCAGATATAGAAGACACAAATGGATGCAGCTATATAACTCCAGTAAATTCATTCTTTTAATGCAACTAATATAAGTATGCAAATTTGACTTGGGTTTCCTCGGGTTTCTGCCAAGCCAGCTACTGACAAGCCCATCATAACCTAAAATACAACTTTCAAGGTGCAGAGATTGTAGTCCATATACTGTCCATGATTTCTCTCATCAAGCCCTGATGAATGGGCTGTATTTTGGAACCTCAAAATGCGTTGGCTACTCTACATGAGTGTCCCCTGACCCTAATGGAATAAAGTTGCATCTGGACTATTTTAAATGGTGTGGTGCTTCAATTCCTACATCAGTCTTCTGTCTCCAAAGCCATGTGTGAGCAATAAGCACAGCTTGCAATGGGGTTATGTACTCCACCGTGAGCCACATGCTCCTCTTTACCTGAAAGCAGGGCCACCAACAGTTGGGTACAGCCAGCCCTCCCGTTCAGGGCCGGGCCCCATAAGGACAGCAGGGGGGGCCCAGCAGGGGCTACCAACACAGCTTCCCTCAACAAGAACTCCCTGTGATGCCTGCACAGCTTGACAAGTACAAGTACTAGTTGGCACTCATGGAAACTAATATAGACCCCTGATGTCTCCATAAAGAGAACCTGTACTAGCCTGCAGTCATGAAGTCTAATAGACCCCTGATGTCTCCATAAAGAGAACTTGTACTAGCCTTCAATTATAGAGTCCAATAGACCCATGATGTCTCCATAAAGAGAACAGCTTCAAATGCTGTCCCATAGAGGCTTGTTAGCTGCTTTGTAATAGCAAAAGTTAAATGAAAAGAAAAAAAAAAGATAAAAAAGTAAAGAATGATAAAATTAAAACAAATTTAAAACCAACTCAGCTGCCTCCACCATCTGATTTGAATGAACAAGGCATGTAAGGCATGCACATGCAAGTAGATGGGGAGGGGCGACCTGCCAGGTAGGCTGTATGGGGCCCAATGATTCCTAATGGCGGCCCTGCCTGGAAGTACCGGGTATTGCCATGGTCGTCCAGGAGCATAGGAAAAGTAAGTATAGTAAACTGATCTTATCCGACATTCAAGCAACCAGAACTCGCAACCAACCAGAAAAAAAATATGTCCTCAATTTTTTAGGGCAGTTGCTTGATAGACGTGTGCACACTAAAACATTTTGTTAGCAATGTTAGCAACTAAAATGTTTCAGTTGCTAACAAAATTCTCTGTTTACATTTTGCTGCAGCTGGCAGGTGAATGTAAACAATGGGCGTTGGTCGTGTGCAATAGCCAGCCTGCTATTGGCTATGGCAATTTGAAATAGCCAATGGCAGAACTTAGCCAGCAGATTAATGGGCCAGGTTGTTGCTTGAGAGTTTATAGTAACTCTCAAGCAACCAGAAACTACAGTTATCCGGCATCTGCAAATCCCCATGGGTGCCAGATAACTGGGAGTTTGCGGTATGTTTTTTCGAGCTAAGGGGGGTTGAAATGGGATGCACCACGGGTTTGCTTTAAGAACAGATTTTTTTGATATCATACCTCCTGTCTCTGGTCTGTCTTTTGTTTTCCTACAATTGGCAGGCCAGGAACATAAGGTAAAAAAATTAATATTCTAGACGTGGCTAGTCGCATTGTCAGTGCGGGCCGTAAGCAGTCTATTATCTATGTGGATGCGTCGTAAATCTTTTCCACATGCTGTTCCAAGCAATTATACAGACTGGATAATTACATACACTTTGCCATTAGAGGACAGCGAGTCTATAATTTCAGTAAAGGGATATCCAATGTGCCGCAGAACAAGGGTCAAGCAGCGGAGTGACAGTCAAATAGGAATATAAGCATACTGAGCTTCTATCTCCTTCTATCATCAAGTCAAAGGCAAGACACAGCAAGCAACAGCATGCCAGCCAACCAAAATCTCTACTTCCCATTCTCAGCGCAGTATAGGGGAGGGGAAGAATATGATTGGTTGTGAGAAGCAAAACCGCCTAAGACAATCCATCCCGCAAACACAAAGATAAATGAAGTATAATGAAAATGTCAAAGCACAAAAAAAACAGAAAATAAATCGTTTAGGGAGAGCCGCGGGTTGATTTATAAAAGTTGCTTCCGGTTCGTTTGCACGGCACTAGTGCCCCTAGATGGTGCTGACGATTATAGGATTTTCTCATCAACGCCATCTAGGGGTGCTAGGGCCAAGCAAACGGACCCGGCGGAAGTTTTATAAATGAACCCCTTAAATTTTGTCCGTCCACCTTTATATGTGAACCTGCGCAACAAAATGTCCGCTTGAATCTGATTGGTTGTTCGACAGCTGTATTTTCTTGCTTGCTTTTAAAAGGGATAATAAAGCATAATTCTGGCGATCACGTATTTTGTGTTATTTCTGCAGTGTTTATATTGAAGCCATTTTTTTTACGTCACTTTCACATTTTCCAAGACTGGCACACTAGCCAAGGGCCTGAGTAGGTTAGCAATTGCAATGACTTTGCCTTATAGTGGACCTTTACGCTCAAAAATCAAATTCTACCAATGCATCCCTCTATGTATGATGATTAATAATAACATAGACATGTCAGGTGTGAAATGCTGTGATTGTGAAATACTTACACTTGCAGAGCGTTCACTTCCTGCTGTGAAAGTGCAAATGACTTCAGTTTCCCAACACAATGCACACTGGGATTGCCTTGTCATCAGCAGAGCATTGCTGGGAAATCTCATCTGTAATCTCAGGAGATCTCAGGCTAAGGCATTTTCCTCCCCTGAGATGATGTGCATGGTCACATGTCCTAGTCACACGCCCAGTCACATGTGCCAGAAATCCAGGAAGTAATAGGAGAGCTAGTAATCTGCCCTCAGTAAACATGGCCACTGTCAGAAGACTGGGGAAGAAAAGAGAAATAAGGAATGCAAAGAATACAGAGCTGGCGATTATCTAGAAGTATGTGTTTGTAGATTGTCATTACTAAACATTTCTAAATGTGTATTTGTTGTTATTTTAAAGATCTGGGTAAAGGTCTGTTTTAACGTGTATGCAAACCTTACAACTGAAATAGCATTAATGCATTCCTTTATGAATAAACTGTCACTGACCTGTTGCATCTTGTGTACAACCAAAAAGAAGACCGCCAAGCCATGGACTTTGGAGTTCACCAGTTTTTATTGTTGAATACAATCTGACATGTTTCGGGGGCAACAGCTCCTGCTTCATCAGGTCTTAAATAAAAATAGCTGAAATTCTTATTGGATTTCTATCTACATGCCTCTGGGGCATAGGGCTGCTGTCTCAATAGACTTGTAGCAAGGGTGCTAGTCACCCCCGTTCTCAGCCTTACCACCGTGCCCCCCGCCTAGCCCTGATACAACAGCTGGCTGGAGGAGAGTAAATTGCAGAAGGGAAACCCTTCCGGCATGCAGTGTAAAAAATGGGGAATATACTTCACTGCTGTATCTGATGTCAACAGGCAATCTGCCCGCCCCCGCCCCTTAAGTCCCACCTGCCACATTCAGAAGAGGGATGGTAAGGGAGGCTGTGCAGTGACCACTAAATAACCACCACAAACAGATATATTATTTATAGATTTTTAATAATACAGAAGGGTTAGTAGGGATTGAGAAACTACATTGGAATACTATGCTGTGAGTTCAGAAATACTTTACGATGGCCATACATTTGCCAATTTGATAGAACTATCATTTTTGTGCCGAAATCACAAAGCAATTGAAGACATCAAACAGTGGTTACAGTTGATGGAACCTGATGGAAAAATATTGATGAAACTCCCGTAGATTTTCTCCATTTTCAATTTGAACTTTCAAACAACTATTCCCTTAACTGAATCTTGGTGGTCTATCAAACTGGTGGGTGGTAGATTGGCTTGGTTTCAGGTGCTCACTTGTGATCATGTGTGATTTCTGCTGCATGGAAACGGGTTGCATTTGAATGAAAACTGGCACAGGCACGGCCAGCTTAACTGCTTAAAACTGTATGCATAGCTAACATTTCTATCTTTGTTAGTTCTGGATATAGTAGGGAAAGGTTAAAGGAGAACTATGGGGTAAGTGTTTTTCCCCATAGTTCTCCTAAGGGTCACGGGAGGACACAAACTAGCGTCCTCCCGTGACCCAAAGCTCAGTATACCACGAGCTGCAGCTCGCGGTATACTGAGACCGCCGCAGCCGGGCCGGATCCCGGCATTACTGAGATCCACCCAGCTGCATGATTGACAGCTGGCTCTGCCTATCCAGAGGCAGAGCCAGCTGTACCCACCCCCTCCCCCATCCGTTCCGCCAGTCATCGCTGGGGAGGGCGGGAATCCCTGCAGGGAGCCGTGAGTGACAGTCACGGCTCTCTGCAGGGACATGATCGAGAAGTGAGCAAGCGACGGTATGTGTTCGCTCACTATTCGATCTCTTGAGCCAACGTGTGACAGTTTCATTGTCAAACTTACTGAAAGCAGGGGCACACACCTTGGGATAGCGTACTCAGGAGATGAATCAGGCACAGATTCCAAATAGGAGGGACAAAAGGGTCAATCCAATAATCATAGTCAAACGAAGCATAAGGTCATGGCAGGCAGAAAAGGGTCAAACTCGATAAACAAAGCAAAGGTCAGGTAACGCAATCACACGGCTAGCAACTATAACACACTGTGGCTAGCTCTGAAACAACTGAGCACTCCCTCTCTCTGGAACCTTGCAGCTTTATAGTGATCAAACAGGAAGTGATGTCAGGTGTGACAGAAGGGATGCAATTCCTGTCTATAACAGGAAGCACTCCAGTGCTGCCATTTTGAGGTAAGGATGCCATTAAACATGTGCAAGAGGCCTCACTATTTTCATGCAGGGAAGTTATAGGACACAAGTCACTGACAAGAGTGCCAAGCACTGATATGCTGCGAGTGCGAGGACCCCCGCGATCGATACAGGTAAGTTGAGAATTGTGACAGAACTCTACATTGTGTACACCATATGACCACCTATCCAACATTTTGAGTTCAGAAGGACAAAGTCAGCTCCATAGAAACATGGTTTGATGAGTCTGGTGTGGACTCAAGTGGCCTTTATAGAGCCCTGACCTCAACTCAACTAAACACCTTTGGGATGAATTGGAACGCACATTGAGAGCCAGGTCTTCTCATACATCATCACTATCTGATGTTGACTGAATGGGCACAGATTCCCATAGACACACTCCAAAATCTTGTGGAAAGTCTTCCCAGAACAAAAGGAAAGAAGGAAAGGAAGACCAGCTCCATATTAATGGCCATGGTTTTTGGAATGGGATGTCCAACAAGCTCATATAAGTGTGATAGTCAGGTGACCACAAACTTTTGGCCATATAGTATACTGTATATCTAAAAGAATAATTGCAAAGACTATACATTCCCATTAATGGTATCTTTTTGGACATAACAAGCACAGCCTCTACAGAATGGCAAAAAATAAGACTATTTGCAAAGCTGAACCAAGAAAGAAATGACAAAGAAAAGTGAGAATGGCATGTTCTAGTAAGCAGCCAATTTTTTTTTTAGGCACCGCTCGCTTTTATTGTATAATTGAAGATAATATAGATCTGCAGCTGAGAAGCCAAAGCAAAAAGAACCATTTCAGAGAGATGGCCCCAGCTCGGTTCGGAGGTGCTTTTCGAAGGGGATGGGGTCCTCCGAAGGAATCATTGATCATGTGAACGCAGAGATGGGAGATGCAGCGCAGATCGATATTGTTCTGGCAGGAGCAAACACAAGAAAAATCAGACCTGACTGCCTGCAAGGAGAAAACCCAGCACAAACCACGGACCTGTCAAAACAGCAATTACAGAGCAGAAGAAAATGTATCTTTATCAACGGACACGCTCCACAATTCTAGAGCCAATGCGTCTAAAAACTAGACTGATCTGCAGGGCATATGAGTAGGAGAAGCAAACCAGAAATTTGTCTTTAATATTTATTTTTTTACATGAATGTTACCAACAAAACAGACAACTTCTAAATTCCGGATAAAAGGTCATGCTGGCAATTTCGTAATTTCTAAGTTCCATCCGTAGTGAAGCCCATCATAACTTGGAGTAGAGTCTTCATAGCTACACAAGCCCCCAACCTAAACTGTGGCAGCTATACGTTTTGTCTATACCTGCTTATGCCCCCAAATGAATGCCATCAACCTCTTCTGATGGCTGCCATTAGCGTTATTCACTAAAGGGTGAAGAGCTTGGAGAAGACAGCAGAAGGGAACAATCTAGGACAACATAGCTGGACTGGAAAGTGAGCTGAATTGGAGAATTTTTCCAATTTTTTACAGTATATGACACAGATCTGCTGCAGCCTCTCGCTTTGTGACTTGCTGCAAAGTTACAATGTTGCAGTTTGATCTCTGGGAGAGAGGAAACTAAGGAAATGCTTCCTCCTGCTTGCAGCAGACTGATGACATGATCTCAGCCTACATTCTGGAACAAGTAGAGGTGAGGCGCTTGATTAGAATTATCAGAAGATCAATCAGACGGGGAGCAAGCTGATTTAAGATCAAGGACAGCTTTTTAATGACATGAGGCAGGGTTTTTTTTTACTAATATGCAGTATAGTTGCTGTATATTGTGGCACGTCAGGAATGTATCCATAAAGACCTGTAAAGTTACTGAAAGGTTTACTTCTACTATATCTTACCAATCCCAGCAAGATTGTTCTCAGCTTACTCAGAGAATACCAAAGCCAGTAGGCCAGCAAAATAGCTAGGCAATCTGCGTTTTAAGAACATGGCCAGCAATGGCAGCCCCATTATTGTCTCAATTGACTTCAAACTAATTTCCTTTATTCCTTAAAATATATGTCTTTATAAGGGTCTCTACCCTTCAGTGCACTATGACAGTCCAACACAAAGGTCTACAGGTCCCTTCTTTTCACATTCAACCACGACAAAACTAAATTTCACAGCAAATAGATAAGAGAAATTACTTAAGCCCTCGTTCACACCTGAACGTTTTGTAGCGCGTTCTACGCTCGACGAACGCTCTACAAAACGCTCAAAAATATAAATCCCATTGTATTCAATGGTCTTGTTCCCACCTTGGCGTATTTCCGCCCGTCCCTAACGCGCTACAAAACGGCCCACGCCTGAAAAGGTACATGTACTACTTTGGGCCGTTTTGTTGCGCGTTTCCATTGGGATACAGCCAAGTAGCCTTCGGAAACGCGCGACGGTCGCGCAACTTTTTTACCGCGAATCGCATTTCTTGGACTCTCAGGATGTGTCAAGATTATTCTAGCGATGCTTATACAGGTTTGTGTAACAGACTGTGAAAATGTATTGGACTGCGTCATAAGACAAGTCCCAACAGAGATAGCTGGCAGAAGCTGCTGCAGAAAACCTCAAGCAGAAGTGAACCTGTTCCCTAGAGCAGCCAATGAGGTTTAATCTTTCAGAATCCATAAAATATAGCAATAAAACTAGTCTTAGTTGATGCCCCAGTGGTTTCTAAACTGTGGTACGGGGGCCAGATGCAGCCCTTTGCTTCAACCGGCCATTGAGGCACTATTCCTTCTAGTGACACCAACAATGGAGCACTATTCCTTCCACTGACACCAACAATGGAGCACTATTCCTTCCACTGACACCAACAATGGAGCACTATTCCTTCCACTGACACCAACAATGGAGCACTATTCCTTCCACTAACAGCAGC
The DNA here is from genome assembly GCF_000935625.1 of Nanorana parkeri. Lineage (NCBI taxonomy): Eukaryota > Metazoa > Chordata > Amphibia > Anura > Dicroglossidae > Nanorana > Nanorana parkeri. The sequence goes on from NW_017306603.1 coordinate 520,550, forward strand.
AATGGAGCACTATACCTTCCACTGACAGGAAACATTGGGGCACCATTCCTTCTGCTAACACCAGCAATAGGGCACTATTCCTTCCACTGACACCAACGACGGGACAGTATTCATCCCACTAATAAGAACGATGCGGTACTATTCCTTCCATTTACACCAATCATGGGGCACTATTCCTCCCACTGATATCAATTAGGTTTCACTATGCTTCCCACTGACACCAATGATGGAGCTCTTATCCCCCCACTAAGGACAGAAATGAGGGACCATTCATTCCACTGACGTTAACAATGGTGCACTATTCCTCCTGCTGATACCAACAATTGAGGCAATATTCCTCCTCCCCCTATCCCCCTATAGGTTTTTATCCCCACTGCTGGGAATCCTGGGGCATTCTTTACTTCCACTGACACCGGGGTATTTTCTACTCCTACTAGCCACAATCTGATCCCCCTAAGGTCTGAAGGAGAGTAAACTGGCCCTTTGTTTAGACACATCTCCCAGTATCATCCACTGGAGCGTGCCTCAGTGCTAACGTGTCACAGTTCAAGACGTGATATATTCGAAGGCTTCAAGGGCAAAGCAAAGGCTAAAAACACTTAGCCACCCAGCCAATGTCCATTTCTTGTGCAACACACACTTTCCTACAGTGCACGGCTCATGCGGACTCTTTAACACGCCTATTGCACAGGATGGATTTTAAGTATTTTTGGCATTGGCTACTTTGCTTCAATAAAGAGAATCATATGCCCTGAGTGCTATTGAACTCTGCCTATGGAATAATTCACCTTTCAGTGGCTCAGTGTCTGGGAGAATGAAATTGGACACGAATGGTTGCCCTGGGAAATACAGCTCTACTTTTAGTTTGATGTCTGGAGGATTGGACAGTGTAATTTGTCTAGCGCAACTCAGATACTGACTGTTGCTTTCCTCCTGTTGTTCTATAAGCCCCAATGTCCCCAGTGTTCATTATTACTATTATTTCACAACTGTAAAAATAAGGACATTTACTATAGCTATGCAGAATTTGCATTATATCAGGCAGTCTTATTTCCTGCATGTAGCCTTAAAATGTTTTATCTTTTTTAATTATTGTGTTTCCTATTTTCAGTAGAAAATATAAAATATTAGTTAAATATTGCCCCGTCCCTAGCCCCCTTAACTAGACTAAGCTGCTGATTCCTGCCCCCAGGTTCATACTTATCTCCTCCTAAGGTGGCAGTGTCCCATGCTGTCTACGGCCCGGACAACACAACTCCAATGCTGTGCTGGCTGTACCTGTGCACTAACATCCCAGAGACTTGAAAGGGATGTTGCACTTGCAGAGGTCCAAAAAGTTCCCTGCTAAGTCAGAGCTAGACCTCTCTACGCAACAGGAAGCATGAGATTTGCTGATTGGAGAGCTCTAGCTCTGACTTAGCAGGTGGCATGTGAAAGCTTTGCAGAGAGACCACTGCTTTCAAACAGATAGCAAGTCCTTCTCTGCAGCATACAGGCAGGGGACATTATTTTCTGCTCAGGTTGGGAGCAACAAGGACACGTCATTTCTGGAAAGCTCAACAGGTATCTTCTGTACTTACTTAAAGGAGAACTATGGGGTCAGGGCTTTTCCCCATAGTTTTCCTTAGGGTAACGGGAGGACACAAATTAGCGTCCTCCCGTTACGCGGTATACTGAGACGCCGCAGCCAGAGCGGATCCCGACATCGATGTCGAGATGCGCCCAGCTGCGTGAGTGACAGCTGGCTCTGCCTATCTAGAGGCAGTGCCAGCTATACCTGCCCCCTACCTGTCCGATCCGCCAGTCAGCGCTGGCGGATCGGAGCGGGGAGGGGAGAATCCAGCCCCTCCCCTGTCACGGCAGAGAGCCGTGACAGGATCGAGAGTTGAGCGAACGCCGGTATGTGTTCCCTCACTTCCCGATCTACTGAGCCGACCTGTGACAGTCTCATTGTAACAGGTCGGCTAGAACTATGAGGTGAGTGAAAAGCACTCGCCTCATAGTTCTCCTTTAAAACATTCATAACCTGAAAAATGAAAGCTAATGCAGCCACTACATCTAAGGACTGGCAAGCCGCAATAAATGAAATTTTAGGGTTTTTTGGTTAAGATATGCTTTCATGCACCTGGAATGTATTTACCTCATTTACCCTGAAAGCTCAATTGTGCTTTTATGCCTAAGATTATAATACAGCCTACAAAGTTTTCACAGTTTCAGCAGAGTACTTCCATGGGCAGCTCCTACGCTTGTTCCCAATATAATGAATCTCTATATTTAGCTGTTCCATGTGACGGGTGTCTTCTAGTTTCCATGGTCTCCTATGCAAATCTAAAAAAAAATAATATTCTGCACTTGCAGTATATACGTTTCTTATGTGTATTAAATGTGCCCTCCTTCCATTTTGGCATAGATATACTGTACATATTGGGGACACAGCCGCCTTATAAGGGCTTTTGTCTCTCTATCCTGGTAAAGGCTTGGACTCTAAGGGGCGGATGCCGTTCACCCAGCAATATCATCTCTGGAAAATACTTACTTGCGCATAGCTTAAGTTAATGGACACATAGTGGCAACGTGGGATAAACTGACACAGGGGGAAGAAAACCTGGTCTGGGCACTGACTTGCACTATGCAACAGAACGCCAACAGTGTCAGTGTTAAAACCCAAATAGTTTACATATACTGCATATAAAGCATATGAGTGCCTAGAGGGGTGTACACATCTCATATGGTACATGTTAGGGATGCGCCGATACTGGTTTTTCTGTATCGAGTACCGATATTTTGCTTTTGGTACTTGCAGATACCGATGTTTCCGCTAGCATGGAGCCTGCTTCCTGGGCAATCAGGAAGCCGGGCAGCCGGTAATGACATGCCGCCCGGCTTTCTGATTGCCCTGGAAGCCGGCTCCATGTTGTTTGGCCGGCTTGATTATGATTGGTCTGGAAACCGGCTTCCCAGCCAATCAGCATCGAGCCACCTTACCGGCCAATCAGGAAGCCGGGCAGCGAGTAATGACCCGCCTCTCGGCTCCATGCTGATTGGCTAGAAACCCAGCTTCCAAGCTTCCCAGCCAATTCATTTCAAGGAGCCGACTGTTCGGCCAATCAGGAAGCCAAGAGGAGGGTCATTACTCGCCACCCGGCTTCCTGATTGCCCAGGAAGCCGGCCCAATGTTCCCCTATGGCACTGCCTGTCAGAGGAAATCTTCCTATGACCAGAAGTTCCATTAACGGGGAAGGTATTGGAGCATCGTACTCGCCTAAATACTCGGTATCAGCACCGATAATAGTATCGGTATCGGTGTATACCTTGTATATATAGGTAAGCTATTTGTATTTCACCACAGACATACTGTACTTTCAGACCTATTACTAATTCTGATCAGTTGGGTAGAAATTATTCACATACTTGCTCCATTACACTATAATCTGCTGGGAAAATCACCTGTAGACAGATCTAAGACACCATTCACGTTTTCACGCAGCATGCCAACCCGCACATCAGTTTGTAAGATGCACTGCGGTGCCATTCGTTGGTAATCTCACCCCAATGCACCTTGCTGCACCATGCGCTTTCACTGTGTGAAATTGCAACCATTGGTAACAAAGTAGCACGCATTTTGATGTGGCAAGTTTTAAAAAAATAAACAGGGTGCAGGGACTCGTTGGGTGCAATTGGTGTGCGTAGGGCAACCTATTAAAGTGAATGAGCTGCCCTATAGATGCACAAAAAGGCACATACTCATACAGTATGAACAGGGGGGTTTAAATATGGGAGGGAGGCTGGATAGCACAGAATAGGAGACCCTGCGAAAGCCCTGCTCTATGAATTCCATTGCAAATAGCCTATTAATATTTATAGTTATTAATTCTGCATGTACATATGGAGTGCCATTCTTGCTCATTATATATGCATGCTGTACTTCCAGACTAGTAATGTAGCACAGTCATTGTGTTTTAGTTTAAAATGACTTACCTTTGACCAGTGTTAAAGCCCAACTGAACCTTCCGTTTAAATCAGCGAAATACATTCCAGGCCCACCAAAACAAAAGTTGTTCAATATCTAACTGTTTTTTTTTTTTAAAGCAGCTACAACCTAAGTGGAATAGCGTGCCCCCCGCTGCAGGGTAGGATCCTTATTTTCTGTGTGAAAGCAGTGGTCTCTCTGTAGAGTTCTGACATGCACCCCTACTGAGTCAGACCTATAGATCTCCAATCAGCAAAGGTCCAATTCCCCCCTGATTGGAGAACTCTGAATCAGCAGGGGGTGTGTGTGTCTAACTTTTACCTAAGCGGTACTATTAAAGGTAAATAGTGCAACCTTCCACCATAGGACTCCTATAATGTGCATCAGATGTGTACACATGGTGGATTATTAGTTGGTTTTGTAATTCTGCCATAAAAGTGACCCTTACATGGCCATCTGATAACATTTAGCCTTTCTTAATGACTCCAGATTGCTTTTTTTGCTATCACATTCATTGATTTCATGTACGGATGTTCGCCCGTGCTAAGTATTTATGGATAATCAATATGGAAGGCATTTCATAAAGAATATGGCATAGATTTCCATGGTTCTGGGCTCTTCTCATAAAAAAAAAACCCATTGATTTTCTTCCCTTCATAAAAAAATGTCCATTTTTCACACTTATGTTTAAAGGTCCATTCTTTATTAATTACCATTTTTACCTCTATATTTCACAGAATGGAATGAACGCATATTACTGTCATGGGACTCTGTCGCCTTCCAATATTATCTGTTATTTTGCAGGAGGGGTATGATGTGAAGCAACAAAAAGCATTGGGTCACATGCAGAACCGGATTATCCACAAGCCAACCGAAGAAGCAGCCTAGGGCCCAATGGATGTTTAGGTGGCCCCAGCAGCAACTCTACTACCTATACCTATTCTACTACCTATACCTACTCTACTACCTATACCTACTCTACTACCTATACCTACTCTATTACCTATACCTACTCTACTACCTATACCTATTCTACTACCTATACCTATTCTACTACCTATACCTATTCTACTACCTATACCTATTCTACTACCTATGTCTACTCTACTACCTATGTCTACTCTACTACCTATGCCTACTCTACTACCTATATCTACTATACTACCTATGTCTACTCTACTACCTATACCTATTCTACTACCTATGCCTAGTCTACTACCTATACCTACTCTACTGCCTATGCCTACTCTATTACCTATACCTACTCTACTACCTATACCTATTCTACTACCTATGCCTAGTCTACTACCTATACCTACTCTACTGCCTATGCCTACTCTATTACCTATACCTACTCTACTACCTATACCTATTCTACTACCTATGCCTAGTCTACTACCTATACCTACTCTACTGCCTATGCCTACTCTATTACCTATACCTACTCTACTACCTATACCTATTCTACTACCTATGCCTAGTCTACTACCTATACCTACTCTATTACCTATGCCTACTCTCTACCTATATCTACTCTACTACCTATGCCTACTCTACTACCTATACCTACTATACTACCTATGCCTACTCTACTACCTATGCCTACTTTACTTCTCTACTACCTATACCTACTGTACTATCTATACCTACTCTACTACCTTTATCTACTCTACTATCTATGTCTACTCTACTATCTATGTCTACTCTACTAACTATGCCTACTCTACTATCTATGCCTACTCTACTTCTCTACTATCTATGCCTACTCTACTTCTCTACTATCTATGCCTACTCTACTACCTATGCCTACTCTACTTCTTTTCTACCTATACCTACTCTACTATCCATGCCTACTCTACTACCTATACCTACTCTACTTCTCTACTACCTGTATCTACTCTGCTACTCTACTACCTATACCAATTCTACTACCTATAGCTACCCTACTACTACCTATACCTACTCTACTACCTATGTCTACATTATTACCTATGCTTACTCTACTACCTATACCTAATCTACTACCTATGCCTACTCTATTACTTATACCTATGCTACATCCTATACCTTCTCTACTACCTATATCTACTCTACTACCACCTATACCTACACTACTACCTATGCCTACTCTACTATCTATGCCTACGAAACTACCTATTCCTACTCTACCACCTATACCTCATTGCCAATCATTGTACTGCATAATTGTTGGTACATCTTAAGATGATTGTACAATCAGACTGTAAGGTGTGTGTGGCCAGCTTTAGATCCCATACGATCAGACACCCTTTTTAGGACAGTGGTAGCTGCAGATCTGATGACTATCAAACCCTCGGCTCCTCCACTCAGATCCCATCACACCATTCGATGTCCGCGGGTATTTCAGACAGGCAGCGGGCGGTGTGGATGTCTGTCTGAATGGAGCAGGAAATTCAGCAGGAAAGCTGCGCAGTTCTAATTCCCTTACCACCTGCAGGCATGACAAGTCCCATTACGGAGAACACATGTGTATCACAGGGAAACCTGCCTCTCCGCAGTGTCAGCAAGGGAGAGCGTCACACAGCCAAGGAATACATTATGAATACAGATTTTTTTTTAAACACATCTCAGCCACACAGGTTATCACATTCACACAGAATAAAACATCAACCGCTGGAAGAGTCAATATTTAAATATAAGATGTCACTTGTGATATCATTATATGTGGCTTTTATCTTAGTAAAAATAAATGAAATATTAATTCTTTTACATGGAAACTGATGTTGGTATGAGCACGTATTTCATTATATATCATTGTAACAGTTACCTGACATTATTCTGTGCCGTTACTTCCTTGCTGTTCCATATTTGTATTACTATATTTCAAATACTAGGGTTACTCACAAAAGGGTGCAGAGATTGGAGAAGGCCAGAGAAGTGAACAATTTAGGACAACATAGCTGATTGGGAAAAATTCTCCAGTTCAGCTCACTTTCCAGTTCAGCTATGTTGTCCTAGATTGTTCACTTCTCCGGCCTTCTCCAAACTCTTCACCCTTCTGTGAATAACCCTGTATGTTTTAATTGCACCTCTAGAGTAACAATGAGCTTCCTTTTTATATGCTCTGCTTGGTCTGTTAAAAAAAATAAAAAATAAACTATTGAAATTTAGTTTTGTTGTTTTGTTATATTTGATAAGTGAAAAAAAAAAATGTTGATCAGGCCATCTAGTGAGCTTGTTACATCCTGAAATCCCCAGCAGTGATATTAGCCCTACCTAGTTCACCAAGGTGGACTGCAGAGCTTCACCGCAGCTGGAGGGTCTGGAGTTTGCCCGCATCTGATCTAGCGATGCACTGAATCTTTTTATGATGTGTGAAGTCCTTATGCAGCAAGCAGCTTCAGTCACGTCACCCATCTAAACAACGCACAGCAGACACATCGCGGGGACACACCGAGCTGAGAACTGTGAATTCAGCAGTCGCAGGCGGTCGCCACCCCGACCAGGCTCCAGCGCTGCCGATGAAGATCCCAAAGTGAGCAATTAGATGTTACACTTTGATCTGTAAAGATTTCAGCCGTGTTTTAATTATACTTTTATCAAACTTGTTACCAAACGGGAGATCCGGGGGGAGAGGGAGAAGCTTTAATTAACAAGTTTTCACCAATAAAATAAATGGAAAGGGACCATGGAGATGAGTCAGAGCATTGTATAGGGAGGCCGAAAACAACGGGGTGTTCGTGAATAAGAGACGGCGTTCTTTAAAGGAGAACTATGAGGTGAGTGCTTTTCACTCACCTCATAGTTCTAGCCGACCTGTGACAATGAAACTGTCACAGGTCGGCTCAGTAGATCGGGAAGTGAGCGAACACACACCGGCGTTCGCTCACTTCTCGATCCTGTCACAGCTCTCTGCTGTGACAGGGGAGGGGCTGGATTCCCCCCTCCCCGCTCCGATCCGCCAGCGATGACTGGCAGAATGGACAGGGGAGGGGGCGGGTGCAGCTGGGTGTGGCCCTAGATAGGCAGAGCCAGCTGCCACTCACGCAGCTGGGTGGATCCAGACATAATTGTCGGGCTCTGCTTCAGCTGCGGCGTCTCAGTATACCGCGAGCTGCAGCTTGCTATACACTGAGCTTTGGGTGACAGGAGGATGCTAGTTTGTGTCCTCTCGTTACCCTAAGGAGAACCATGGGGAAAAGCCCTAACCCCATAGTTCTCCTTTAATTAGGGAGGGGTTGATGGAAAATGTCTGCTTTGGGTGGAGATACGATAAGAATGCAACATTTTTAAATACAAGCTCAGTTATAAACCTGCAAAGGTTCCATAGGTTTTGAGCCTGTACCAGGACATAAAGCCTGCCATTGGCATCATCTAGCTTCAAAGCAGGTTCACTTAAAGGGGAACTCCAGGATTTTCAAACTTTAACCCTTGCAGTAGGGCTACCCCCCTGCACTGCAAGGGTTAACTGCTGCTTTTGGTCTAAGGCAGGGGTAGGCTACTCCGGCCCTCCACCTGTTGTGGAACTACGAGCCCCACGAGGCATTGCATGACTGACAGTTACAGGCATACACAGACTACCAGGGGAAGCAGCATGTTGGGATTAGTAGTTAAAGCGCAGCTGGATGGTCGGAGTTGCCCACCCCTGATCTAGGGGGTCAAATAAGGAAGATATGCTTACTGATCCCCAATCTCTCCTGGCTGCTAGACTGGTCCCTTTTCTCCCCGGGCTTCGGCGGTGTAAGCCTTGCTGACGTCATCACATCTATGCAAGGACTGGACCTGGCATAGATGTGATGACATCAGCAGGGCTTAGGCTACTGGAGCCCAGGGAGAAAAGGCTACAGGGACCAGTCTAGCAGCCAGGTGAGATCGGGGATCAGGTAAGTGCAGGGGTTAACTTTCCGCTTTAAAGCTGAACTCCAGGATAAGAGAATATTGTCCTCATACAAGAGCCATGTGTGTTCTTCTTAAATCTTGGTGAGCTTTGTGTATTTCTGCCAGATCTGTGCAGTAATCCAGTGTAAACACTTCCTGTAATAAAGACCAGTCACTGCTGCTCTCTCTCCTTGTCAGGGTGAGTGGTCTTGGCTCCACCCCCCTCCTGTAATAAAGACCGCTCACTGCTGCTCCCTCTCCTTGTGCAGGATGACTGGTCTTGTCTCAAGCAGACAGAGCATCACAAGTTAATAAGAGCTCTTAGAAAACTGGGACGCTGAGGCTGCCCCTCTGCCCCCCCATCACAGGCACACACCTGCCACCCCAGCCTCATTAAGGGTGACGGCCCTTGTCGGCTCCTGTGTTGGCTCCTGAATGGTGCGTGCATCTATCCATACCTGCTAGAAGTGCTGCAGAGCCAACAAAGCTCTTGATGACTGCAGCTGTCTGGGTGTTATTGGTTGCCAGAGACCATTTATTGTACTATGGGACTGACCTGCCGAGACGTGATCTTCCCCGTCTTCTCCTTTCTCTGAGGATGACCTCCTGCTATTTACACAGCACCCCCCATAAACCTTTCCCATGGGAAATCTGTGCATGCTCCAAGATTTGATTTGTGCCCACTAATTATATAACCTTCTAAGCGCTTCTCATCCCAGAGCAAACAACTGCAAATGTGTCTCCTAGTGAATGGCCGGGGTGAAGGACAATGAAATGCCTTCCATCCCAACTTTCACTTCCAATGTAATCAGTGTAACTGTTTACATGATTTGCGTCTACAAAGCTCTTTTCTTTTGGTGTTATGAAGCTGGAACCAAGCCTAAAAAAAGCCATTAGATGTCCCTACATGCACTGCTTCTCTCTCCAGGCTGCTATAAGCTGCACTGTACATGACTGGCAGGAACCATGAGGTCAGAGTCATTGCAGCAGCCATTTTGTGTGCAGTTTGTGTCTTCATCACACATGGTGTGATTGCGCTTCCAGACAATGTTTCTGCAGATACACACGGGAGATTTTTATTAAAACCATAATGCACTGCATGGCTTTTGAACAAGGCTAGGAGACTTAGAAGGACCAAAAAGGGGATTTTGGTTAAGCTAGCCCCCTCACTAGAAAAGGGGTGGGGAGCACAGAGCAGCCATAATATCAGTGTAGTGGAAGCTGCTGTAGGAAAAGCATAGGAGAAGCTGCTGTAGCAAACTTTATAGAGAGAGGTTAAGGTAAGTTAGGAGATTGTACTTTAATTCTCATTGTTAGCTGTTTAAGAACAGTGTGCACCTAAACCATCTCACATTATATCACTCTCATGCACTGCACCCCCCTACATCCCCGTAGATAAAAGTTAGGTATACATCAGTTAGGCCTATTTTACAATGCTGTATCCTCTGCTGTATCTTAGTACTTGTAGTAAAACCCAACTTGTGTTTTTTGTCTCTAGTAAAATTTTGGCCTAGCCTTGTTAGTTATAACATTTCCTGGCAGTAAAGCCCCGGCCTTTTCTATTTGTCTCTGGTAAATTTCGGCCTAGCCTTGCTATTCAAAAATGTCCTGCTGCTGGCCGGTTTTACATTGCTGTATCATCTGTGGTCACCTCTGCAGCAGCTTAATTCTTGTAGTAAAACCCAACTTGTGTTTTTGTCTCTAGTAATTTTGGGCCTAGCTTTACCATTTATAAAATGTCCTCGTAGTAAAGCGCCAGCCTGTTCTTTTTGTCTCTAGTAAATTTGGGCCTAGCCCTGCTATTTAACCAGTTGCCGTCCGCCCGTAGTAGAAAAACGGACGGACGGCACTGACAAATATCAAAAATAACAAAGTGACGGTTTGATTTCCTCCACTGCGGTGATTGTTTGTCCCTTGATGTCCTCACGTCCAATATACGTATAGGACATGATGACTCACGGGACCTTAGACAGTTGCAGCGGAGGGGGAGAAAAGGCTGGAAGGACCAGACTAAGGCTAGGTTCACACTGCAGAGACACCCGGGACGCGCGTCTTGGGGCAGCGCGACCGTGTGCTAGTGCAAGTACCTTTTTTTTGCGACACATGACACGTGGCTTTTTTAGTGGAATCAGGCGGGAAACCGCACATTCCGCCTGGCGCGACTGGGGTGCCATTAGAAAATAATGGCACCCTCGCGATCGGCTGCGGTGGGCAACGCCGTGACTGCGTGGCAATCCGTGCGGTTTTGTGCAGGAATCCCGTGCGGTCAGGAGTCGCCCAGGTGTGAACCTAGCCTAAGAGGATCGGGTGAGTATAACTTGAGTATGACTTTTTTGTGAAGGTTTTACACACAAATCTTTAAAAACAACAGAAAAAATCAACAGAAAACACTATACTATGCTTGAGTGCTGTTGAAGAATGAAACTGCCCCCACTGGCCCATGCTTTGTTTGTGGAATGCATTCAGCCACATGGGAACCCAATCACTAAGCTTTAACATGTTAATGTGAATTCAGAAGTCATTATTTAATATTCTTAATTCTGCAGCTTTCATTAAAATAACACCTGGTGAGCTTCCAATTATGGTCCTTGTTGTGGCACTCCCTGTTATATGGTGACCACGCTGCGTACTCTCCCAAAGGTGCTCTTGCGTTGTCACATGGCCTTCCGATGGAGTCTACAAGTGGCTGCTTCAGCACACATCACACAGGCATGATCCACTGTTGTCCCCCTTAAAGGAGAACTATGGGGTTAAGGCTTTTCCCCATAGTTCTCCTAAGGGTAACGGGAGGACACAAACTAGCGTCCTCCCGTCACCCTAGGCTCAGTATACCACGAGCTGTAGCTCGCGGTATACTGAGACGCCACAGCTGAAGCGGATCCCGACAATTATGCCGGGATCCGCCCAGCTGCGTGACTGACAGCTGGCTCTGCCTACCTAGAGGCAGTGCCAGCTATACCCGCCCCCTCCCCCGTCCGTTCCGCCAGTCAGCGCTGGCGGATCGGAGCGGGGAGGGGGGAATCCAGCCCCTCCCCTGTCACGGCAGAGAGCCGTGACAGGATCGAGAGGTGAGTGAATGACGGTATGTGTTCGCTCACCTCCCGATCTACTGAGCCGACCTGTGACAGTCTCATTGTCACAGGTCAGCTAGAACTATGAGGTGAGTGAAAAGCACTCACCTCATAGTTCTCCTTTAAGAAACCCACCCTCAGAAATGCCAGGCAGCCATTGCTGTAGTGCATATAGACAGGACGCAGCTGGGAAGAGGTTGCAAGAGATCAGCAGCTCTGAGTTGCCACAAAGCATGAAACATTTTTTTAAAACATGCATTGTATTTAAGAAAAATGGCAACTGTTTATGATACACAAAGGTTTAGCACACTAAATGTCATTCAGTGAAGCTGGCCATACAGTGTATCGGCCAAAATTCTTACTGTGGGTGCTCCAGCCGCCACCATCCAACTCTAAAAAAAACCAAAACATAAAAAACTAAAAGGAGCCGAGCGGGAAATTGACAGCCGAACAGTGAATGCAGCCAGGTATTCTGACAGCCATGGGCAAGGCTGTCTGAATACAATAGCTGGCAAGGCAGATTCCTCTATCCAGGCTATTTAATGTTTTGAAGCGGTGTTGAAGAGTAAAAGGATACTTGTATGTGCCAGCTTCTGGGTGTACATCTAATTTAAGGTTTTTTTTATGACTGTCTGCAAATAATATACATCAGATCATTTTTATCTATGGCTGCCCAAAGACTTTAGAGCAGGGGTAAGCAACCTTGGCACTCCATCTGTGTTGAAACTACAAATCCCATAATTCTTCTGCCTCTGGGAGTCATAGTTGTGGCTGTCAGTCTTGCAATGCCTCATGGGACTTGTAGTTTAACAGCAGCTGGAGTGCCGAGGTTGCCTACCCCTGCTTTAGAGGGTGGTCAGGCATGCTGATACAGTCCAACCACCCTCCAAACCCAAAATCTGAGCAATGCCGGTGAGGACAGAGGTGAAGACAGCGTTGAGGACAGCGGCGTGGGCAGACTTTGATGAAGCCAAATATCTTGTAGAGAACAATATAGGATCAACCAGACATTGGCTGCTGGGCGTATCGAAAAAACGAGCAAATCAGGTGACCGCTCTCTGATGGCCCTTGTGACATATCTGCGCCTTACGAACAGCCCAAACACTCAGAATGTAAATGACATAAACCCTGTGTCGGTAAGCTCTACCCATGAGTACCATGTGTGACAATTCTAAATCTTGATCCCCTTTCTGCAGCATAAAGAACACACTGAGCTGCATTGCAATGTACACAGCATGAGCCCATCATCAATGGCTGCTGGTGGGCCACCACAGCGTAGACTGAAGCAGGAGGCAGAGGACAAGGAGATTCGATTATACTCATTAGCCTACAGCTGACGTCTGGGAACAATAGGACGGGGGTGAAGGAGTGGGAACAATATGACGCGGTGGTGGGGGGTGGAAGGAGTGGGAACAAAACAGTGGGGGGATGGAAGATGGGATGTGGAAGAATGGAGGTATAGGGCTCTAAGCACATGTCACCAGGGTAGAAGAATGTCAGGGAGGCGGCCTTCTCAACATCTGTTACATCCGTCACAGTTATAGACTGCTGGGGATACTTCAGACAATAAAGGGCTCTGTAAAGACTCGCCCTGGAGTCCCAGTTACTGTATATCTTCTATTAAATAGCACAAGACCTGATAGATGTAGAATAGCGCTGGACCAATTAGATAAATTCAGCAAAATAGGATATAAACAACATATTCCTTGCTGGTGCTTAATCGTGGTCAAGGTGCGTAGCAGGTTCTGCTGACCATGACAGTCACAAACAACTGCTGGGTGTATGGTTAGGACGGGAGTGAACAAATAAATATGGAATTGTGGCGTAGTGGTTAGCGCTTCTGCTTTGTAGCACTGGGGGTCCCTGGTCTGAATCCCAGCCAGGCCGTTGTCTGCAAGGAGTTTGCATGTTCTCCCTGTGCTTGTGCGGGTTTCTTCCCACAATCCAAAGACATGCTGGTAAGTTAAATGGCTCCTGTCTAAATTGACCCTGTATGCATGTGAGATAGGCACCATAGGTAAGCTCCTTGAGGGCAGGGACTGATGTGAATGTGCACTATGTAAAGCGCTGCGTAAAATTGTCGGTGCTATATGAATAAATGGAATAAATGGAGCCAGTCTGTCCAATCCAGAAGCCAGTAAGATTTTTTTTTAGGAGCCAGCTCCACTGACATCAGCTAGAGAAAACCTTAAAAGTTAGACTTCAGCTGTCATTTTTAAGGAGCATTGGCTTCCTGGCTCCTGCCCCTCTATGTTATGGAGTATAGCGGGTCGGCCGGGTTCCGTAGTCTTATCTTGTGCCTGCTGCCCTGATACAGAAGGACGGATGAGTATTGTCACAATAGGACATGGAGTGTATTAATGGCAGGTTCACTAGGTGAAAATAATGCTTGGGTTTAGATACTCTTGAAGTCAGAGAAAGTCAGGCCCCAGTAACAAGGTAAACTAAATCAGAGGGGGCACAGAAGAGGCTATTCTGGCTAAAAACGATAATAGCAGGCTGCTAGTTGTGTCTTCTTGTTGACCTTTTACTTTTAAAAGTGTAAAATTATGTACAGGTACACTTTAAGACATACCTTATATTCTCCTAAACTAACCCATCCAGATCATGCTATAACCTAATTGGTAAAGCAGCTCCAGGAGCCCTTATGTTGCCAGCAACAGGTTACACAGTCCCTGTCAGGGGGTCAAGTCTGGGCAAAGCAGCTTTCTCAGAACAAAAAAATTCTACCATGGCATGCTTTGGCTTTTATAAAACAGACTTAGAGGTTAGGATGGGATCATGTTAGGCTTTTGGTCCCCTTTAGAGAAAGCACATACCATATGACAACATAGTACAATAAATAAAATACACTATAATGCCAAAGATTTGTGGACACACCTCCAAATGATTGTGTTCAGGTGTTTCCAGTGAACGGAAGTGTTAATGCTACCATGACATTTCAGTCAGCTGTGCTCTCCTTAACCTTGTGATAACAGTTTGGTGAAGGACCTTTTCTGTTCCAGTATGACGGAGCCCCTGTGTACAAAGCCAGCTCCATAAATACATGGTTTCATGAGTTTGGTGTGGAGGAACTCCAGCGGCCTGCACAGAACTCTAAACGCAATCCTACTGAAATGGAACGCCTACTGCCAGACCGGTCTTCTCATCCAACATTAGCACCTTACTTTGCAAATGGTTACACATTTGCCACAGACACACTCCAAAGTGGAAAGCCTTTCCAGAAGGGTGGAGGCTGTTGTAGACACAAAGGAAGGGGGGCAACTCAATATTACTGCCCTTGGTTTTGGAATGGAATGTCCACCAAGCTCATATAGGTATGGTGGCCAAGCGTCCACAAACATTTACAGGGTTATTCACAAAAGGGTGCAGAGATTGGAGAAGGCAGGAGAAGTAAACCATCTAAGACAACATAGCTGATTTGGAAAAATTCTCCAATTCAGCTCACTTTCTAGTTTGGCTATATTGTCCTAGATTGTTCACTTCTCCTGCTTTCTCCAAACCATTCACCCTTTTGTGAATACCCCTGTAAATGGTTTTGGACAATCAGACTTTTTTTTTTCTGGTGCTTTCATTGGACTTTATACACGTGAATTCTCCATGATGTGCCCCCTTGTCTGAGGGACACCCCATTTTTTTCTAGAGTGGCCAAACAAGAGCCATTGTGCTTGGTCACCATCTGACCAATCTTCTGTCCTAAATCGTTCACTTGTCCTGCCTTCTCCAAACTCTTGACTCTTTTGTGAATAGCCCTGTTAGCCATAAAGTATATTATACATATGTATATTTCCATTTAGTTGTATGTCACTCCCGGCGATACTATGGGCCAGTTCTCTGGGCACCGTGCCTAATAAGCTTGAAAGCCTTTATCTATAGAATGTTCTTGGCAAATTGTTCTTTGCTAAGTAGGTCACCAGGTCTCTCCCAATTACTGGGGCCTTCTCTTTCAGAATAATACCTGCATGGCCAACACATACTATGGCCACTTTACCTACCAGCATGTTTTTGGAGTGTGGGAGGAAACCCACATGGACAACATGCAAACTCTATGCAGATAGTGTCCTAACCAAGGTTCAGGGACCCCATTGCTGCAAGGAATATATGCTAACCACTAATCCACTGTGCCACCCGTTATATAACATACAAAAAAACCACAGATCAGAGTCTGTAATTCCAACAACTACAACAGGAGGGCTTTAGAAGCCTTAATGATACTCATAAATATCCAGGAGGCACGGTGTACATTGTTGTGCATTAAAAACCTTCCCTTATCAGTGCTGAGTGATGAGCTCATCCATCTGAATGTACACAGCACAATGCACCATTTGCTGACCCCGGAGATTGAAATGGCTTCATTTGTAAACATGATCCTGCATTCAACCGTCTGTCTGCATCTAAATCATTTCTGCCCCGATTACCTCACAAAGCCATTGCAGCTTCTAAAAGGAACCTGATGAACCTCTAGCTTGGACCCTGATGTACATTTTGTTGCATTAATGGCCTTTTCTCCTGCAGGCCTCTCTCCTGGCGATGGCACACTGACCTGATTGACAGGATTGCAAGGGTAACACAGACTCACCTGGCTGTATTTTCAGGGTTAACTAGTGCTTCTGTTTTTTTTCTATACTCGCATAGGAGAGAAATCATCTAAAACCTCTCCTCCAGGCAGACATACAAGACATGAATGAATTAAATTACATATTCACCAATAAATCATTTAATGTGTTTAGTTTTTAATGCAACCAGTGCGAGCACCAGAATGTAACTTGGCAACAGCCTCTTGCAATGGTCTGTATAGCACAGGGGTAGGCAACCTTGGCTCTCCAGCTGTGCTGAAACTACAAATCCCATAAGGCATTGCAAGTCACAGGCATGACTCCCAGAGGCAGAAGCATGATGGTATTTGTAGTTTCAGCACAGCTGGAGAGCCAAGGTTGCCTACCCCTGGTATAGCAGAAGTCAAACTGGAAGAGGGCAGGGCAAAATGGGAGCAACTCAGATGTGCTGCATTTAAATATGCTCATGAGGAACGTGTTGATGGGAGGAGGTAGCAGAGCGAAAGAGAGAGATGAGCTCATCAGTCGACTCCTTCTCATTTCACTGTCCCGTCACAGGCTGGGGGAAGGACAAGACCTGTAAGGGCCCATTCAAATCGGATCCATTACAGACGTAACAGAAGGGCACCGAATATCGAATGGGTGTGAATAGGGCTAGTTCAAAATTGTCAAATCGTCAAAATTGCGTTATGTTTTGTTGCGGTGAAAAAAAAAAGTAGAACATGCAATACTTTTTTTCAATGCAACGCAACGGATCCGGTGAGAACTAGTCACCATCACACCCATTCATTTGTCAGATTCCTTCTGTCAGTATCCACTGAAAAACGAATCGCAACACAACAGATCGGAAGGAGATCGGAGGGTACAATTGCAAGTCAACAAACCCTCTGCCGGCTTGCGATTTCCTTCCGATCTTGATGTGACTGCACCTTAAGTGTTACTTGACTGCAGCCCTGCCAGTCATGGAGGTACAAGTTGATAGGAGGAGATAGCAGTGTGAGCAGAGAAGTGAACCCATTAGTCTCACGCTACTCCTTCACTATCTAACCTGCATGCTGAGGGTGGAGAGACGACACTAGTGCAAGGATTTTTTATCACTTTGAAATAGCTGGAAAGTATACTAGGGCTGCAACAACTAATCGACATAATCGATTATAATCGATTATTGAAAAAGTTGTCAACTTTTTCAATAATCGATTAATCGGCTTCCGATCAGTTGGCCCTGTTCACGGCTCCACACACGCTGCGCGCCGCACCTCCTCCCCAACTCACGCTCACCGCTGCCAGACCCGCCCGCCCGCATCCACGCTCTACACGCCGCACCTCCTTCCCGCCTCACACTCACCACCCGCCCACATCCACGATTGGCACAGGGGCGCGGGGAGATGTAGTAAGGAGGAGGAGGTGTGGGGGGATGACAGCCGCCGATAGACAGGCCCGATCTCAGAAGCAAGTTGCTGGAAGACTGCTCTATAATGTATTGCTGGGATTTGTATTCCTCTATAGCTGATGGTACATTGTGCTCTATATTATACATAGGAATACAAATCCCAGCAATACATTATACACTAAATGTATAATGTATTGCTGGGATTTGTTGTACTCCTCTATAGTTGGTGATATTCTGCACTGCGCTGTATAGAGGACTACAAAACCCAGCAACAGTACATTATACAGCGCAATGCAGAATACCCCCAGCTATAATGTACTATTGCTGGGTTTTGTAGTCCTCTATAGCCGGTGCCATTCTGCATTGATTGCTGTATAACTTTAAAATTTCCATTTCACTATATTGCACACCACACTTTTTTTTTTTACTTCCACCGCTCCAAGCTGGCTCCTGTGATGGACTACAATCTCAATACAAACTAGTAGTCCATCACTGGAGCCATTTTTTTAAATGTATTTTATTGTTTATCCGATTAACCGATTAATCGAACTTAATAATCGGCTAACTAATCGATTTTGAAAATAATCGTTAGCTGCAGCTCTAAAGTATACATTTCATTTGCATCGTTTATAATGAAACTGATTATTCTGGTACATTCTGGCAAAGCACTGAAAAGTTATTTACAAACGAAGTAAAGGCTTTTTTGTCAATATTGGACTTTTTTTTAATGCAACACTAAAAATGTTAACAAACAAAATGAGTAAACACAAAACAAGTTTAAATGTTAATAATCAGAAATGTAGAGATAAAACAAAGCAGGCAAAAGTTTGTTAAGGGGAAAAATTGGTTCTTTTGGGCTGATTAGGGTGAACTCAAGCTTAACACGGGGTAAAATAGAACAAATTTTGTCAGGTTGCTTTAGACGACATAATATCTGTCCATTTTTTGGACAGCAGCAGCTTCCACATTTGCTGTATTTACACAGCAACACCCAGCTGTCATTTTGACAGTCTTGAATTGTGGGATGGGGGTTGCGGCAGCAGGCAGAAGGACAGGACGAACCCAATGTATTTTGATTACTTTTTTCAGCTTGTGTAGCACACCAAGTGTCCACAGCTTTGGATACAATGTGGAAGCATTGGAACCTTGGTCAGGTTTTTACTGGTGTCTATGCCCATGCTTGGGGGCATTTAACTTCTCCATTTGTTACTGAGACAACATCCAAGAATGGGGGAAATCTCTAAAATGGACACAAATGGACATGTGCTGGATGTTGGGATGTTGGATGTCCCTCTGTTGAATCAAAGCTCTCCAAGCAAGAAGCATAAGCTTTGTTGATTAAAGAGCTCAAGCTTTGACTCAGCAGTGGGTTAGGTGGACCTCTGCAGAGAGACGACTGCTTTCCAACGGAGAGCAAAGGTCCTTCTCTACAGCATTCTGGCAGAGGACATGCTTTTCTACTCATGCTGTGGTTGCTTTATAAACGAAACAAACTGTAAGACATCTTTTGTTTTGCTGCACCTGAAATGTATTTAGGTGATATAAACTAAAAATGTAATTTAAACTGCTTTATTAGACTAAATCTCATATTTTCCAGACATGTCTGTGTTTGTACACGCTTCATGCCCTCAACCAGTAGGCTGTCAAGTACATCCATCTGCACTGCATCACATCTGACTGTTCATCTCCCCTGGTAGCAGTATGGTGGCACGCGTACAGATAACCCTTTCTGCCCTGCAAGCTTATCGAACGCAGTGACGCAGCTCTACAATGAAGAGAAATACTGTAACAGGTTTCCAATCAGCTTTTGTTAGAATGTTGCATTTTGCCTTTGCAGTGCTTGGTCCAGGGTTTGAATTCCAAAGCCTGTATGGAGTCCCTATACTCTTCCTGTGTCATTGTGGATTTACTCTGGGTGCTGGTATCACTGCAAAAGGCCCTGCCACCAGACCCCCTAAGGCCTGGTTCACACCTAGACGATTGAGCTTTTGTCATGCATTTTTTTTCTGCGCGATTTTCTGCAAGATTCAATGCATAGAGATGTCTATGAGACCAAAACTGTGTGACAACCACCCAAAAATAGCTCCTGCACCTTTTTGCGCGGCAGGCAATTTTGCCTGTGCAACGCAAGACAAAGGTGTGAACAGCCTCCATTGACTTAAATGCAAACCTGTGTTTTGCGCGATATCGCGCTGCTAAATCCGAGTTGTGAACCAAGCCTTATACTCACCTTACCGGTGCACTCCCTCCTCCTCCACAGCCACCCCATCCAGGGCAAAGTGACATTATCAATGCAAAAGGCCCTGCCCCCTGACTCCCTTAAACTCACCTTACTAGCATTCCCCCATTGCTCCTTCCTCCTCAACAGCCGTCCCATGCAGTGCAAAGTGTCCTTATCACTACAGAAGGCTCTGCCCCCATACTCTATTATACTCACCTTACTAGCAGTCCCCCGCTGCTCCTTCCTACTCCACATCCATCCCAAGTTCCCAACTATCCAGCACTTCCAGGTATAGGAAAACACGTGTCTTCCTCCCTTGGGACAATGCTCAGGTCTAGCAGCCAATCTCTATGCCAGAGCACTATCACAAGATTGGGAAATGATATCACTGCTCCCCTGGATCGCCAGCACTAGTCATGTCTTGTCTAGGTCAGTCTGTCCACCTTTCTAGAAGGGACTGGACAGGGGTAATCAGATCAGAGTTGGGGTGAGGCTGCCTTATAAGGTGGGATATCTAAACCTAAGTACGAAAATGTCCTACATTGCAGCTTTCCAGTCCTCCTTATATGTGGTGGCTGCACTGGATTTCTTTTTCGGAGTCAGACACCTTGCCAGAATTTCAGCATCCTCACAACTTCCTCTGCACTGAACTGGTATCTCAAACAACATTATCAGCTTTCCCAGGTATCTTTTATGAACTACAAAACATCTCCTCCCTATGTAATGCAGATGGGGCTTCAAAGTCTAAAGGCTGGTGCAGACTTCGTTGATCCTAAGACGCCCGGACCGGGACCACGCAATTGCGCGTGGGTCCACCCAGCGGTTGCTACGCGGCCCCATTGACTTCAATGGGGTTAACTCTGCGCGGCAATTGCTGAAAAAAATCAATTTGGCGGCATTTGACGCCAGTATGACGTCATGGGGAGGTTCTGTGAGGTATTCTGTGTGGTTTACTATTTAAGATGAAGTTGCATACTTGTTGTTGTCACTATTTTGCCCAGAAAAAGAGACCCTGCGTGGCCCCGAAACATGGGACGATTTAATAAAAAGTGCTTTACTACTTGCACGTATCATCGAGTGCTGGTGACTTCTATTATGAATTGCTGAAAAAAGGTACATGTACCTTTTTTGCAGACATGCATCCCGTGTTTTTTTAAACTACGATGGTTCACAATTGCACAGGCGGTATTGCGGGAGAAACCGCGCAATCTGCCTGGGGCGACATTAGGAAATAATGGCACTGCCAGCGCGATCGCCGGTGGTGTGCGATTCCGAGATCACACGGCCATCCGCACAGTTTCGTGCACTATTGCCACACGGTCACAGGTGTGAACCTGACCTCAATCAGGAAAGCAGACTTGGGTGACAATGCTGCTCCTCCACAGATTCTGTGCAGTGAGTGTTGTCACCAGGTGAAAATAAAGGGGACAAAAGCCTAAAAAAAAGGAAACTAATGCAGCCACCAACCTCTAAAGTCTGGTAAGCGGCAATAGATCACATTTTTTGGTCAAGTTTAGATTTTAACTTGCAAATATAAATCCGGCAAAACTCGTCACCCTTAGGGGCCGTTTGCACAGTATTGCAGGAGTGGAGCCGAGAAGCATAGAAAATACTACGCTCTTTGGCTCCATCTAGTGGCGGGAATGCTGTGTGAGCAGCTATACACCAGCCCCTTCATTTTTACAGTAGCTAACAAAGAGATCTCCTGGGGGAGATATACGGCACCTCGAGGTAAGACAGAACACCCCTTTAAATCTCTTTCACCGAGCACAGAAAATCATCTCACCACTACAATAAAAGCCAATGAATAAAAACTGAAATGTAGCTCCATAAAAGACAAGAAGAAAATATAGTAAAAATATATATACTAATAAAATAAAGCAAAATAAAATAACATAGTTTCATTGAAACGCACCGGCTTGGCATCCTCAAATATAAATATTTATTTCTCTAACTAGAGAAAAATAGATTCATTAGCCAGAGTACAAGATCTGAGCATTGATCTCGCTGGGAATCCATACTGAACGCAGGGGGAGGGCATTTTTCAATTATCACCTAGGAATGAGTTTCCTTGGCGCCCCGGGGGGAAGGGTGCATAGAACGACTGAGTGGTTTTGGTTTTTTTCTTTTATGCGCCTGTGCTTTATCTTTATGCAGATCGTCACAGACACACGGTCATTTGGAAAATGAGGCGAGGATCTGGAGTATAGGATGCGATTCAGAAAATTTCAGAAGGGGAGTGATCGGATGTTTCCTGTGCCTCCGATTTCCGACGGGTGAATGTTCCGAAGCACGCTCACATACTTGGTAGCATTGCTGCTTTTAATGCGGAGAATCTCAGCACAACTAATGTAGGGAGCGGGAGACGGGGAGATGACTGATTATATAACAGCTTTCCCTAGTGCAAGATCTATCTATCCCCTGGATGATGGCGTGTGGAGCAGGGCCGTGTATGTGTCAGGCTGTGAACCACAGGGACAATGACATTCTGTTGTTGCTGCCAGTAGGAATATGCCAAATGACTTCGCTCACCCATGCAAATCCCAATGCAACAGCAGTGCAGAAGCTGTGTTTAAAGTCCCCAACCCTTAAGCCTCCCAGGGTCCTAAAGTCCCCAACCTGTATAGCCTGCTGAATTAAACCCCAGACCTACACAAACCCTCTGACTTTAATAGCCCTCTCCCTAAATTACGGCTCACTAAACTAACACCACCTAAAGTAGAACCCTAATTGTCATAATGCTACCAGACAATGCAACACACACCACGCAACACCTTACAACGTGGCAGCTTCAGCTGAAATCCAGACTCCTATGATAGCTCCAGTGTTTAACTCAACTGTTCTGGAGTGGATTCCTGCCTTTCTGCCAGTCTATCATCACGGTTGACCCTGGCCGTTGTGCCAGGCTAGCCCCATGGCCTGACCCACGTGGTTGGCTCCAGCCGTTATGCCAGCCTAGCCCCACAACTGAAAAAGGCTAGCCCCTGCAGTCTACTCTGGATGTTCCCATAGCCTTACCCCCGTGGTTGGCTCCAGCCATTATGCCAGCCTGGCTCCCACAATTGAAAAAGGCTGTTCTGCCAGCCTGGCCCCCATGATAGAATCCAGCTGTTGCACCAACCTGGCTCACATTGTTGACTCCAGCCATTCCACCACACTGTCCCCTGCTGTCTACTCCAGTTATTCCAACAGTCTGGCCTCGTGGTCCCCTCCAGCCCCTCCACCAACCTGACCCCATGGTTGACCTTAACCGATACACCAGCCTGGTCCTTGCAGACAACCCTGGCCGATTCAATGGCCTATCATACAGTTATTCACCAATCTGTTATGTAGCCAACTCTGGTCGTTCTGCTAGGCTGGTCCTGGTGGTAAGCTCCATCCATTCTGCCAGCCCGGCCCCTAAGTTTGACTTGGCCATTCTGCCAGTTTGGCCCCTATTGCTGACTCCCGCCTTTCCTTCAGCCCTGTCCCCGCAGTTGAATCCCGTCATTCACCCAGGCTAGTCAACTCTGGCAGTTCAGCCAGCCTAGCCCATACTGTTGACTCACAATAGAGCACCAACACTTGTGTAATCATATCGTATATAAAGATGGTTATTATTAATGCTACTCTAACGCTTCTGTTTGTTGTTTCTTATTTACTGACCCTCTTTCAGCATTTATTTGCTATGACGGTGGGTGAACTTAGATTTTACGCTAAGGCCCTGAAATCTGTGATGCTGAAAAAGACTTGGGAGCTACTAAGGACAGAGTAGTTGCTTTTAAAAGGAGTTTTTAGGCTGTGTTCACACCACTGTAGTGTGATGCTCTGCGATGCAATACCGCATGTTCATGCATGTGGTGCGTTAAGACAACCTCTTCATTTTGATGCATGCATGTTGTAGTCTGTCACTAGCAATAATACAGCAGTTTTTGTTTTTCTAGGTCCATCTGGTAACAAAGTGTCATTACCTGTTGATCCTGCCAGTAGAGCCGTTATTTGTCCACTTACTTCAACAGAGTGACAACGCTGTGTGTTTTGCAATGAAATCACGGAGCAGTGTTGTCACTCTGTAAATGGGATAGTTTTACATGGACCTTAAGAAAGTGACAATGTGTGCCCAGTCATAAGGAGGAGGAGTCCCTACACTCCTCTGTACATTTGTCATCGTGAAGTGTTAATGACAAACGGGTCCATGGTGTTGCAGCATTAGATAAATAAAAAAAATATATATATATCAAGGAAAACCGGTACTGAAAGCAATAAGCTGAAGGCCATTCTGACCTCTTGCTGGACATGCTTGTTACTTCTGAGCCACTGGCTGAGAACAAGCATGCGGCCAGTAAAGTTAGAACTTGGAATCTATGTACTTGTTCCTGGTCAATGACTGAGAAGGTATTGATGTCATCGGACTTCTATAACAACCAGGCAACTAGCATTTTAACTAGGAAAGTCAGTAGGTGGTTGTTAGGAACATCATAGACAGGAAAAATCATATTGAAAGAGGCTTACTACTTTAGAAATCATGACTGCTTTCGTTTAGGGCTGCAACAACTAATCGACATAATCGATTATAATCGATTATTGAAAAAGTTGTCAACTTTTTCAATAATCGATTAATCAGCTTCTGATTGGTTGGCCCTGTTCACGGCTCCGCACACGCTGCGCGCCACACCTCCTCCCCACCTCAAGCTCGCCACTGCCAGACCTGCCCGCATCCACGCTCCGCACCTCCTCCTCGCCTCACGCTCATCGCCCGCCCAAATCCACGATCGGCACAGGGACACGGGGAGAAGAAGTAAGGAGGAGCATGTGTGGGGGG
>NW_017306603.1:546110-550187 GCF_000935625.1 Nanorana parkeri
CCCCCCCCCCATTCCAAAACCATGGACATTAGAACGTAGTTTCCCTCCTTCCCCCTTGTGAGTACAACAACCTCCATGAAGACAACAAGAAGACTTGGCTGGCAATTGGCGTTCCAGTTCATCAATAAGGTTGAGGTGAGCCCTCAACCTTACTGAACACCTTTGGATGAACTGGAAGACCAACTTCGAGCAATGTGGACATCTGGCCATCACACCTATATGAGCTTGTTGGACCCCCCCCCCCATTCCAAAACCATGGACATTAGAACGTAGTTTCCCTCCTTCCCCCTTGTGAGTACAACAACCTCCACGAAGACAACAAGAAGACTTGGCTGGCAATTGGCGTTCCAGTTCATCAATAAGGTTGAGGTGAGCCCTCAACCCTACTGAACACCTTTGGATAAACTGGAACACCAACTTCGAGCCCGATCTTCTCTTCCAACATCAATTCCTGACTCTTTTAGCTGAATGTGCACTAATGTTTACAGGTACACTTTAAAATCTCGTAGAAAGCCTTACCAGAGGCACCCTATTCTGGCAACAGGGTGCCACCTGTATACATGTACCACAATAGCACCATATAACACAGCATAGCCAATCATTTCCAGAATACCTCTCATTCACCGTGCGCAGCTTCCACATTGACCCTAAAGCAGAAAAACATCATAAAGGTACTCTATCCTGGCAATAATGTGGCACTTGTCTATAATCTGGCACCACACTGGCACCTGAAAACATGTCACAGCAGATGCAATCCTAATTTAACCCACGTCCACCTTGCACGGCTTCTGCAATGGCCCTGAAGCTCAGACACATATTACTTATTACAGGCAATAAGGTGGTGCCTGTCTATAAACTGGCACCATGTTGGCATCTGATAACATTTCACAGCAGTCCTAATTTACTTCTCACTCTCCTTGTGCAGTTCCATATTGACCCTGAAGACAGATTATTGACACAGCTACCCTTTCCTGAAATCGGGTGGCATCTGTCTGTAAACTGGCACCTGATAACATTGCACAGCAGCTACAACCCAAACTACCCCTCACCCACCTTGTGCAGCTTCCACATCGACCCTGAAGCTAAGAAACCAGTTCTTCAGAGTGGTTCCCTTTCCTACCATTGAGTGGCACCTGTGTATAAGTTGGCACCATGCTGGCACCTGATAACATCTAACAGCAGCTGCAGTCATAATTTAACCCTCTCAGACAGCTTGTGCAGCTCCCACAGTGACCCTGAAACCAAGATTATTCCTAAAGGTGCCCTTTCTGCAATAGGGTGGCACTGCCACATGTCTATAAACTGGCACCACACTGCCACATGATAACATCTCACAACAGCTGCAGTCCTCCTTTAAACCTTACCCGCCTTGTGCAGCTTCCACAATGACCCTTAAACCAAGAAATAGATTATTCACAGAGGTGCCCTTACTGCAGTAGGGTGGCACTTGTGTACAAACTGGTACATAATAACGTCTCACAGCGGCTCCAGTCTTAATTTAACTCTCTTACCCGCCTTATGCATCTACTATAATGACCCTGAAACCAAGAAACAGATGATTCACAGTGGTGCCCTTTCCTGCCATTGAGGGGTACTTGTCTATAAGTTGGCACCATGCTGGCACCTGATAATATCTCACAGCAGCTGTAGTCTTAATGTAACTCTTACCCACCTGGTACATCTCTTTCAAAGACTCTCACATGAAGGAACAGATTATTCACAGTGCTACCCTTTCTGCAGTAGGATGGCACTTACCTAAAAGCTGGCATCTGATTACATCCCACCCCCAAAGCACTCCCCTCGCCAACCCTGTGCATCTCCCACAATGACCCTGAAACCAAGTATCAGGGTCTTCCCAGTGGTAGGTAGGTCCCCTTCTATAGTAGCGTGGCACCGGTCTATTAAATGGCACCTGATCACATCTCATACCGTAATGCCCTCCCCTCACCTAACTTGTACATCTCCCACCATGACCCTGAAACCCAGTATCAGATTTTTGCCTGTGGTACCCCATCTATGGTAGGGTGGCTCCTGTCTGTAAACTGGCACCTGATCAGACCCCACCCCCAATGTGCACCTCCTTCACCCACCTTGTGCACCTCCCACAATGACCCTGAAACCAAGCATCAGCGTATTTCGAGTAGTACCCTTCCTGCTATAGGGTGGTACCGGCTTATAAACTGGCACCTGAACACATCTCACTGCCTAATACCCTCCCCTCACCCACTTTGTACATCTCCCACCATGACCCTAAAACCAAGTATCAGAATATTGCCTGCAGTACCCTTCCTGCTATAGGGTGGCACCTGAAACCAAGTAACAGAGTATTCCCACTATAGCACCCTTTCTGCAGTAGGGTTGTCTATAAACTGGCATATAATCATATTCCATCCCCAATGCACACCCGCCTCGCCCACCTTGTGCATCTCCCACCGTGACCCTGAAACCAGATATCAGTTTATTCCCAGTGGTACCCTTTCTACAATTGGGAGGCACCTGTCTATTAACTGGCACCTGAATACAACTCACTCCCCATGCACACCTCCCTTACCCACCTTGTACATCTCCCACAATGACCCCAAAACCTAGGTTTACCCTTCCTGCAGTAAGGAGGCAACTGTCTATTACCTGGCACCTAATCACATCCCACCCAAATGCACTCCTCCCTTACCCACCTTGTACATCTCCCACAATGACCCTGAAACCAAGCATCATGTATTCTCAGTGATGCCCTTCCTGCAGTAGGCAGAATCTGGCACCTGATCACACCCCATGCACCTCCCTCCTTCACCCACCTTGTGCAGCTTCCACATCGCCCCCAGCGCCTTGACCTCATGGTTGCCATGCTTGCCCTCCTCCAGGCACTGGTAGCAGACTGGCATCTTGCACTGGACGCAGTACATGCTGTGGTTCTCCAGCTCATGCACGAGGATGTTGCGGGCACACGCCAGGCACAGGCTGTGGGAGCAGGGCAGCAGTATGGGTTCGCGGTAGAACGAGCCGCACACCGGGCATTTCAGCTCTTCCTCCATCTCTTCCATAGGGAGCCGAACACCGCAACCGAACCGCGCTGCACAGAACAGCCACACTGTGGGGAGAGGAGGAGGGCGGGGCCGAGCGACACACCCCGCCGGTGATTGGACGGCCGTTGAGCCAGCCTGGACGTTGATTGGCCAGAGCGCAGTGGGTTAGACACGGAGGCGGGGGGATGAAGGATGCTCCCCAGCATCAGCACCACAATACACCATCAGCATCTCCAGGAGCGGCACCCGGTTTTATAAGGGGGCCAATTATACCGCCACCCCCTCGCTGCCGGAAGGGCCCCGACCTCTATTACACAAATATGATCATAATTACAAAATGTTATAAAAATACAAGGAGCATCCAAAGAGGTGTTCAAAGTCTTAGAGCCCGATCACACTCTAGTGTTGAACGACACGCACGGAATCTGTGCACACGCACAGCATGCTTAGCATGGGGTACCCTGTGTTAAGTGTGTTGCATTACCGTTCATTTGAATGGCACCCAAAATGCACCTCCCGGTGGCCATGCTTTGCAATGCAGTTCAACGCAATACCGTGGGTTGCATTGTGGTGAAAGAAGTGGAGCATGCATTAGTTATTTCACTGCACTGCAAGCTATTGTGGTACAGCGAGTTGCGATGCAACACATGGCCACTTAAAGGTGCATTGGGGTGCTTTTCAAATGCACCTAGAGCACGGTACTGCACGCTAGATGCGCTGTGAGATAGTGTGAGGTAAACTC
Source organism: Nanorana parkeri (assembly GCF_000935625.1). Lineage (NCBI taxonomy): Eukaryota > Metazoa > Chordata > Amphibia > Anura > Dicroglossidae > Nanorana > Nanorana parkeri. Next base: position 549,876 of record NW_017306603.1, read on the forward strand.
GTAGATGCCATGCATTTAGCGCCATGATGTGGTGTGAATGGGCCCCTACAATTTGTTATTCTGCAGAGGGACCACTGTTTCAACACAGAGAGCCAAGGCTCTTTTCTGCATCATGCTGGCTGAGTGCAGGCATTTCTACTCAGACTGCAGCTGCTTTGCATAGAACACAAACTCTAACAGGGTTATTCACTAAAGGGTGAAGAGGATGGGCAGGGCCGGATTTACACTCTCTGCTGCCCCAATGCCATGTTCCTCAATGCGCCCCCCCCCCCCCCGCTACCAACAAACAACAAAGAGAACTCCCCACGATCC
>NW_017306603.1:550359-590229 GCF_000935625.1 Nanorana parkeri
CATACAAGTGATTTCTCCAAGATCACTTGTACAAAACAAGCGGCGGCTTCCCCGCTGTGCATTTAGCCCTGCTTCCCCAAAGCAGGGCTAATTTTAAATAACAACTACCCGCCCCGCACCCGGAACTGCATGTCCCGGGCGTCGGGAGATAGAAATTCCACACCCCTGCTGCCCCTCTACCCCCTGCTACCCCGAGGCCGGGCCTCGGTTGGCCTTGTGGGAAATCCAGCCCTGAGTATGGAGAAGGGAACAATCTAGGACAACATAGCTGAACTGGAAAGTGAGCTGAATTGGAGAAATTTTCAAAATCAGCGATTTTGGCCTAGATTGGTCACTTCTCCTGCCTTCTCCAAACTCTTCACCCTTTTGTTAATAACCCTGTAAGACTTTGAACACAGTTTTTGATGCACCTGAAATGCATTTAGCTGATTTAAGCTGAAAGTTCAATTGGGCTTAAAATGAAAAGAAGACAAATGAAGCAATAACAGATCAATTGTACGCTGGCCACAATTACTTTGTGTGTGGCCACCTGCAGGCTCAGCGTTTCCCACAATCTTTCACTTGAAGATGGTTTGACACAACAGAGAGCTTATTTGCTCCATTTTGACTAGATTTCTGCCAGGACTGGTCTTTTTTTTTTCAATGTTCAATGTTATTTATTGATTATTGATCAAACTCTCCATATACTGCAATCAATTATTTTATAATGGCCTCCATATAAAACAATTGTATGAGTGTGTGAACGGTCAGCATGATTTATCTTGTGTGGGGTTAGAACAGAATATTTTCTATATAAGCCGAAGAGATGCTTAGGTCGAAAGAAAACAAATGTTAATTAATTTAAACCTCTCACCACTCCAGCAGTTTTGGTCCAATGGATTCTATTAATGAGCCGCTGTGGGGGAATATTTTTAAGTCTGAAGTGTGGACTTGATTTTTTTCTTAATTTGTTTCTATAGAGATGATGCTTCAGCCAAGCAATGCTATGCTGTCAACCAGGGACCCTACAGGGACAGGAGGGAAGGAACTGCTAAGGAACCAGCCTGTTCATTGGTCAGCCATCTGTCATTCATATACAGAGGTGGGGATAGAGGAAGCTCAGCAACCTCCAATTTTAAGGAGCTCATATTAGTGAATATTTTGGGGACTGAACATTTCTGTGGGCAGGGCTGGATTTCCCACAAGGCCAACTAAGGCACGGCCTTGGGGCAGCAGGGAGAATAGGGGCATCAGGGGTGTGGAATTCCTATCTTCCGATGCCCAGGATGTGAAGTTCCGGGCACCGGGCGGGTAGTTGTTTTCTACATTTAGCCCTGCTTTGGGCAAGCAGAGCTAAAAGAGGTGAATGGCCAGCTTAACACTAACAGGACATTGACTTGTTTAAAACTGCATCAGAGAAATAAAATTGTTCTTTCTGCAACAGATAAATGCGTTAAATCCCATATAAGTGCCCCGTAGTTTTCTGTGGATGAGGTTAGAAACCTTTTTGATGCCCTGTGAAAACATTACCAATTTCTGTGCCTCAAAGCTGAGCTATAATTATGGATCTGCAGACATCTGGGGCCCATTTTATAAAGGTCAAGACTGTAAAAGATCGTTTCAAGACACAAAAAGCTGCGACTGTCAGAATAGGAGGACATTTTCCCATCTATAAAAGGTGCAGGGTCACTTCACATAAACCTGCCCATCAAAGAAGGTGATGGTCTCGCTGACCTCCATGATCAGCTAAAAAATGGAAGTGGGAAAAAAAATGATACATATGACGTCCTCAAAAATCCATATCTGTATAAACACCTTGAAGGTTGGGCACAAAACTGAAATATGATCTTGCCACAGGTAATATTGGTGTGCCACTGACTGAGGGATAAAGAAAATGAACTCCATGCAAACAGCTAAATACATATTTGAAATAAATACGGGAGCTGCTTAAAGAAGAACTCCGGGAAAATCAAATACCCTTATAATGAAGCTACCCCTGCACTGCAAGGGTTAAATGCTTGTTTTGTCTAAGGGGCTCAATTAAAGCAGATTTACTTACCTGATCCTCTGTTCCGCTGGCTCCCTCTGGGCTGCTGTCCCTGCAGACTCTGCTCTCTTGGCTAACATTGTTGGCAGGATGCTTAAAAAAGAACTTTTAAGTGACTTTAGAAATCGTCATGACTACATTAATTTATTACAGGTATTATATAGCACCCCCAGTCCCTGCCTTTAAAGGAGCTTGCAATCTAAGGGCCCTATCTAGATACACACTCTAGGGCCAACTAACCTGCCAGCATGTGTTTGGAGTGTGGAAGGAAACAGGAGCTCCCAGAGGAAAACCACACAAGCACAGGGAGAACATGCAAACTGCATTCATATAGTGCCCTGGCTGGGATTCAAACCGGGGGGCCCCAGTGCTGCACAGTAGAAGTGCTAACTACTAATCCACTGTGCTGCCTGTTGACTTGTCAAAATACTGTAAAAAAAGAGTCTGGAGCTCTATTCAAGTAACTTTTCCTAGTCTGACATGCCATCATCAGTCATCATCAACGCCCCTGTTGAGTCAGAGCTAGAGCTCTCCAATCAGCAGGGAACATGGGCTGATTTAAAGTAAACATTCAATTGGGCTATATAATTTTTAAAAAGTCTTAAATGAGAAGTATTGGGAGAGCAAAATGTACTTTTCCAAATACTTAGAGCCGGCGTGGGACACTGCAGGTGGTACATGTCGGCTCTATAGAACTGAGCGATCGTGAAGTGCTGATTGCTCAGCTCATGGCTCCTCCCTGCAGAGACCAGTGACTGTCAAGGATTCCCCCCTCCTCTCTCTATTCCACCAGTACTCATTGGAGGGACAGATAGGGGAGGGGGCGGGCACAGCTGGCTCTGGCTCTAGAGAGGCAGAGCCAACTGTCAATCAAGCAGCGGGGTGGATCCTGACAATATTGTCGGGATCCTTCCTGATTGTAGTGCGGTTCTGCGCTGTCAGCATATAACTGGCAATAGCCCGCTATATGCTGACTTTGTTTCACAAGAGGACCTCAGTAAATGTATTCCTGTGACCCAAAAGGAAACTAAAGCCAACATTTTACTTTAGTTTTCTTTTAGTAATCAAAGTTTTGGCAAAATGTTTTTGTTGTTCAATTGCTATATTTATAGCAAACAAAGGTATACCGGGAGTTATTCCTCGTATCCATCACTCTAGGAAATTGCTTGCCTGTGTTATAATTACCATTCATTATTTCAGTATATCAAATTTTGCTACATGTTTATTTTAGCAGCATATGCGCTAAATAAATACAACCAAGTGGATATTTGGGAGCGCACCCTTGCCTCGTTTCACTCCTCTCCTTATGCCAGTTGGACTGGAGCATTATATAGGACATTTCGTTTCCCGGATTAAGCAGCGTGGTTGTTTAGAAACAATGCACATGCTGGTAATTATTTTAAAGCACTTTAGAAATGTTGATCTGCTGATAAAATAGGAAAACTTAATGACCCGTGTGAAATCTATCCCTTCCATTAATTCCCGGCAGTTAATGGTTATGGCCCTTTCTGAAATATACTTAATTGGAAAGCAGGAAGTCTCTCTGAGCGTCAGTGTCATCGTCCTGTTGTATCCAAAGGTTAATATGTTTATCCATAAGCATCTATAAAAATCAGAAGCGGTTACGATGCTGTGTGGCCGTCCAAATGTAATCACGGCTTATGATCATCTCTGCCTGTAATAGGAGACGAGGTGAATGGCAAAATGCGTGTTCTTTATATCAGTCAAACTTAGTAGCATTAGAGTGATTTAAAGAAAAACGGATTCAAAGGAGAACTATGAGGTGAATGCTTTTCACTCACCTCATAGTTCTAGCCGACCTGTGACAATGAGACTGTCACAGGTCAGCTCAGTAGATCGGGAGGTGAGCGAACACATACCGGCGTTCGCTCACTTCTCGATCCTGTCACAGCTCTCTGCCGTGACAGGGGAGGGGCTGGATTCCCCGCTCCGATCCTCCAGCGCTGACTGGCGGAACGGACGGGGGAGGGGGCGGGTACAGCGGGCTCTGCCTCTAGATAGGCAGAGCCAGCTGTCACTCACGCAGCAGGGGGCGGATCCAGACATAATTGTCGGGATCCGCTGCGGCGTCTCAGTATACTGCGAGCTGTAGCTCGCGATATACTGATCTTAGGGGGATGGGAGGATGCTAGTTTGTGTCCTCCCGTTACCCTGAGGAGAACTATGGGGAAAAGCGCTAACCCCATAGTTCTCCTTTAAAGAATAGCGGGGGGACTTTGAAATCGCTATATAGAAATCTTAACTGTTTTCTCTTTCATGGTTGTAGAAAAAAAAAAGATTTTTGCATGTTCGGAAAAAGGAATCAGGGGATTGCGAATTGAAGAGCTACACTCCATTTAAATAGTCCAGATACATTTTAATTAAATGAAGGGTTGAGGGGACAGTATAGACATAGCCAATGCATTTCAGGGGCTCCTACAAATACCTCATTCACCGGCTTACTAAGGGAGAACATGTTCCAGGACTGTGATGGTTTGAAATTGGATATTATTATCAGGCCTCAAAATTTCCACTCGCCCCCTCGCAATTGGTGAGTGAAAATTGCGGGGGGGGCGAGTGGAATGACAGCGAGGGGATGCGCCTACGGCGGGACCAGGGATGGGACGCTACCGCCGCGGCGATCGCTCGCTTCTGTTCTCTCTTCTCTTTCTCGGCTGCTGCAGCTACAGGGCGGTCGAGAAGGAGAAGAGAGAACTGAAGCGAACGATGGTAGTGTCCCATCCAGAGCCGGCACTAGCTCTCTGCGCTCTCTCTCCTCCTGGCCGCTGCGGCTTCAGCTCCACGAAGCGGCCACTCAGAGAGGCGGCTCTGATCACACCTGTTATCGCTCCCTCTCTCTCTTTCGAGCCGCTCTGACGCTGCAGCGGCCAGGAGGAGAGAGAGGGAGCGATAACAGGTGTGATCAGAGCCGCCTCTCTGAGTGCCCGCTTCGTGAAGCTGCACCGGTCGGGAGGAGAGAGAGGGATCGCTCAGCATTGTGATCAGAGCAGTATTAAAGAGCCCCCCCTCCCAGTCCACATCTTTTGGCCATTATTAATCTGAGTTGCCCCACTCAGTATGCCCGTTGCTTGCGGCCATATTGAGTGGGGCACTCATATTAATAACGTGCTGGATTAGTCTGACCCAGGGGTGGACTAGGCTCGGGGGCAAGGTGGCAATTGTCCCCCGGGCCTTTCTGATACCTTTGCAAACGCCGCTCCAAGCACTTCATCTCTCCCCTCTCCGCCGCTGCAGCAGCAGAGCGACCAAGAGGGGGAAGATTAAATGCTTACAGCGGCAGTTGGGGATGTTTGCAAAGGTATCAGAGAGGCTTGGCCCAGTCTGCCCCTGGGTCAGACTAATCCAGCACGTTATTAATATGAGTGCCCCACTCAATATGACCGCAAGCGACGGGCAAACTGAGTGGGGCAATTCAGATTAATAACGTCCGAAAAGCTGTGGACTGGGAGGGGGGCCTCTTTAAGATTGCTCTGACTTTAAGACTGTGGTGGCGGGGAAAAGGGAACATGGAGCTGGACTGTCGTCATCTGTGCCTGCCTCGACTGGGCTCCTTGGCGGCCACAGCAGTCTCCTCCGCCCACCTCAGCTGCCATTGGTGGGAGAGGAAGACTGCCGAACTGCAGTTGGCCGGCTTCTGCTGCGCGGGAGAGAGAGCACCTGGAGCCGGCTGGACGTGTAGGAAACCTCGCTGCACCCCCCACCATCACCAGAAGAAGAAGAGGTCAAAGGAACTGTAAGTCCCTGTACTTTATTTGTGACCTCTGCACTGCGTTACATGCTGACCTCTGTACTGTGCGTCACACCCTGACCTCTGTACTGTGCGTCACACCCTGTCTTCTGTACTGTCCATCACACCCTGACCTCTGCACTGTGCGTCACATTGCTGACCTCTGCACTGTGCGTCACATTGCTGACCTCTGCGCTGCGGGTCACATTGCTGACCTCTTCACTGCGCGTCACATTGCTGACCGGTGCACTGTGCGTCACATTGCTGACCTCTGCGCTGCGGGTCACATTGCTGACCTCTTCACTGCGCGTCACATTGCTGATCTCTTCACTGCGCGTCACATTGCTGACCGGTGCACTGTGCGTCACACAGCTGGCCTCTGTATTCTGCATTGCACCACTGAATTCTGTAATGTGCGTTGTTACTGATCTTTGTACTCTGCGTCACACCGTTGACCTGGCGGAGATAAGGCCGGGGCAGGGTAGGGTTTATGTGGGGCAACTGGTGGCGAGTAACTTTTAAGGTCTGGCTAGTAGCTTAGGACTTGAAATTTTGAGCCCTGTTATTATTATACAGGATTTATATAGCGCCAACAGTTTACGCAGCACTTTACAATATAGGGAAGACGTTACAATCACAATACAATTCAAGACAAGATAGTAAGGAGGGCCCTGTCACTGAGGGCTTACAATTCAAAAGGGAGGGGGAAGTGATACATGAGGCGGTAGCTGTGTGGGGATGAATTGTTTGAGAACGTGATGGTTGAGCGGTTAGCTTGAGGTGAGATAGGCTTTCCTGAAGAGATGAGTCTTAAGGTATCGCCTAAAGGCAGTCAGAGTGGGAGACAGACGGACAGGTTGGAGTAAAGAGTTCCAGAGGATGGGAGAGACTCTAGAGAAGTCCTGGAGGCAAGCATTCGGAGGAGTCGAGATACTTAGAGACCATGTTTGAGATATATCCGGTGGCAGAATTGTGGATGGCTTTCTAAGTGGTTGTTAATATTTTGAATTTTATCCTTTGGGCTCGGCAGGGATCGGCAGAGGGGGGATAAAGTATTGTCCACTTTGTGACATGCAAAGAGCTCTTCAGCAGCTGATTTGGAATAGTGGCCTGCAGATCCTGACTTTTTAAAGAAAACAATACCCATTACACCCCTATTTGTAGTAGTAGGCCAATGAGGGGGGAGTACATTGGCCACCCCTGCTGTAAAGCCAACCTAAAGAATAGCTGATATACATTGCACCCCCATACATTAGCCAACCCTGGTGTAAAGCCAACCTAAAGAAAAGCTGCCACACATTGCCCTCCATACACCGTCCTGGCGTTAAGATTCACCCTCCTAGCGGAACACAAGGCTTGGAGTCTATTTTAAATACAAATCTGTGAATCATTGGAAGGAGCGCCGTTCCACCGAATCACCGTCACTACTTTTTTTTAATATAACATGGGGGAGGCCAGTTTGATCTACAGCAGGGCGCCATACCTTTTATTTATATCTCAGAAATATTGCAAACATACCAATTATCGCCGCCGAAGTGCCGCTGTAAGTAGAATGGCTGCTCTAGAAAAGCTTTCAGTGGACCAGAAACAAAAAAAAACGTGGCTATTTTTCTGAAGGAAGGCATTTTGCTTTCCAATAAATGACTTATTCCATTGCCAGCTGCCGTCTGTAAAAATCCAGGCCCTGTGGGTTTGCTGTGCAGATGAATCATCTAATTTGTTTTCATTTGCAAGGTTCCTCACCAATAAGTGCTATTAAAGGCATTCCCTCATCTTTAATTTTTGCACAAGTGTCAAGCCGGGTAGAGCAATAGCAGCTATTGAAGGATTAACCATCCTTTTCCATACATTTCCCTCCTCTTACCACAGTACGGTGTCGCATCTTGTTATGATAAACTGACAGACATTACAAGCCACATTAGTTCAATCGCTTGGAGCTTTGCTACAGACTGTAAACCACTAGGAAGCTTTTCGTTATTCACAAATGCTGCTCATAAGATTTACCCGTTCGGTAAGCCGAAAGGGCAGTCGGACTGTTCCAAGTGCAGTAACCCATAGGAGCCAATGGGGAAAATGTCCTCTCAGCGGCTAACGTAGTCACCAAAAGCTCCTTGGGTGAGAACAAAGTTTGCCCCCCCCGCCCCCCCATTCCATTACTGCTAAAGTGCAAATATTTATTCACTATGGGGTCTATTTAAGAAAAAGTTGCAGAACCATTCACCCTGCGAATCTGTGAGGGTTCATTCTGTGCGAATAGAGGCAAAAACTAAAACCGTTCTTAGCAGTGGCGTCACATGAGGGGTGTAGGGGGTGCGCACGGTGATGTCACGCGCACGCAAGATGATGACACAGCGGGGTGTCACCCGGTCTAGAGACCGAGTGACACCCAGCCTCGGGGTGCTCCTGGTTCTTAGTGCATTTTCTTTCCAGGTCAAATGTAATGTAATATAGTAACACATTATGGCCACTAGATGGTGCTGAGGAGCAAAGGGCATAAGTATGTATCTGCTATGTTATAAAGGACATGCTTTATTTACCCAGATGCAAAGGAAAGCAAATGTAGCAAGAAAGGCAAGTGTATACTGTCCCATACAGCGGAGCTCAGACTCGGATGGAGCAGCAGAATTAGGCGTGATAACCAGAAACATGCTGATAGGGCAGAGTGAAGGAGAGATGAGCTCATCAGTCTGCTGCTTCTCTTTTCACTGTCCAGTCACATGCTGAGGGGAGGGACAAGACCTGTAAGTGTCACTTAACTGCAGCAGAGAAAAATCAGGTCTCCTGACTTGCCAGACAGGACTGTGCTGTTTTGCAGAGCTGTGTAAATCTCACACCTGGATGGACAGAAATACAAATCCCTTGTCAGCTCCCACATATTGTATTTCATCTCTATAATTAGCTGTTGCTTTGAGATCAGCTTTATACACTGAGTGGCCAGATTATTAGGACCACCCCATCAGTACTTCGTTGGGCCGCCTCGTGACTCCATGAGATGATGAGAGGTGATGCGAGGAATCTGACACGGCACTGTTGCCCTCCTGTTGTCTTGTACCAGTCTTGCCACTCTCTGTTCTGCCTTAACATTGACTAGTCGCTGACGGCCACAATTTGCACGTTCACACCCAGATTTTCGGCTGACAGTCCAGTCTTTAAACACTTTAACAACAGCTGCTCTTGAACATGTAACGAATTCTGCTGTTTTGCTGATACTCGCTCCATGGCACCGAGCGGCAACAATCATCCCACGTTCAAAGGCTGTTAAATCGCGTTGTTTATCCGTATCTTCAGAAACAAATCACTTCTACTGTCGTGGTAAACAACCTGCTTCCCTATTTATAATGGACTGGCCCTCTAGCAACTTCAGCACCAAATTATAGCTAATTAGCCTACAAACGTCAGGTGGTCATAATAATCTGGCCACTCAGTGTATATACAGTATATGATAAATTAGAAAGCATAACGAATGTATTCATAGGTAACAAAGCTGAACTCACAATTGTGCAAGAAAATGTTTATTTCAAGGTAGTATATACAGGGCTCTTGTATGAGGGCAATATTTACATATCCCGGAGTTCTGCTTTACACATTATAAGGGTCAACTTGTATATGTGACATAAAAATGTAAACATAATTTTTTTCTTCTTTTGGAAAGCATTGGGTTCCTCCTTTAAATGAGAACTATGGGGTCAGGGCTTTTCCCCATAGTTCTCCGAAAGGTAACGGGAGGACACAAACTAGCATCCTCCCGTCACCCTAAGCTCAGTATACTGAGACGCCACAGCTGAAACGGATCCCGACAATTATGTCTGGATCCGCCCAGCTGCGTGAGTGACAGCTGGCTCTGCCTATCTAGAGGCAGAGCCAGCTGTACCCGCCCCCTCCCCCGTCCGTTCCGCCACTCAGCGCTGGCGGATCGGAGCGGGGAGGGGGGAATCCAGCCTCTCCCCTGTCATGGCAGAGAGCCGTGACAGGATCGAGAAGTGAGCGAGCGCCGGTATGTGTTCGCTCACCTCCCGATCTACTGAGCCGACCTGTGACAGTCTCATTGTCACAGGTTGGCTAGAACTATGAGGTGAGTGAAAAGCGCTCACCTCATAGTTCTCCTTTAAGGGTTCTGCTTCTTGCAAAATTGAACACATTGCAAAAAATATATATATTTGCCGAGTTCATGAAGAATAGGAAAATACGGTAATTCCATCCGGTTACCTTCAATGTCACTTCATGAAGTATAATTTATGCTCTTTGAGGGTAGAAATCTCTGGTAAATGTTCCGTTATCACAGTGGCTGACCGCGCAAATTCATGTTCCGTCTGAATTATATCCCCTATCAAGCAGATGCCTGAAAGACAGATGTTCAGATGTTACTTCACATTTCCCGGAAAAGCTTCTATCACAGAGCGGGCTTCAGCCGAGCTCAATTAAAAAGTACAAACAAGGTAAGAAATGACTTTGAAATCTTAATAGCAGGATTTCAAAAATTCAAGTAAAGAAAAATAAAATGTTCAAGATGGTTTTAAAGCTAAAAAAATGTTTTAATAAAAAATATTCCTCAATCGCTGCAAAGGTAATAAATCCACTTTGTGTGCACCAAATGCCTTCACGAAGCCGAATATTACCTTGTACAAGTAGACGTGACATCATCACTGGGCTGTACATAGCCTGTGCAGAGTGTAGAGCTGTGGGAGGGGCCAGGCAGGCCCCACCCACTACAGGCTGCCTGTGTTCTATCAAAGATTGTGACTGGGTTGGAATGTGTGACCGGTCACGTGGTCCCACATTTTAACGTAATCCCGCCCACTTTTTCGGTGGTGAAATATGTGACCGGCAAAAGGTGAAGAATTCCAACGGTTTCTCAGCTGTTCCAGGGCAGATCGGCATCGCAGATGGTATGTGCAGGAGAACCGATCTACCCTGCAACAGCTGAGAAAGCGTTGGAATTCTTCACCTTTTGCCGGTCACACATTCTAACGCAGTCACAAACTTTGATAGAACACCTGCAGAAATCTGTAGGTGGGTCAGAGGCGAGACCAGTAACCCTGCCCTGGGGGAGAGAGCAGCAGTGACCGGTCTTTATTACATGAGAGGGCGGAGACAAGAACAAGCACCCTGCACAAGGAGAGAGAGCAGCAGTGACCGGTCTTTATTAGAGGAGGGGGCGGAGACAAGACCAATCACCCTGCATGAGAAGAGAGAGCAGCAGTGACCGTCTTTATTACAGGAGGGGGGCGGAGACAAGACCAGTCACCCTGCACAAGGAGAGAGAGCAGCAGTGACCGGTCTTTATTACAGGAGGGGGCGGAGACAAGACCAGCCACTCTGCATAAGGAGAGAGAGCAGCAGTGAGCGGTCTTTATTACAGGAAGCTCCAAGTGTCACACGGGATTACCGCACAGATCTGGAAGAAATACACAAAGCTCACCAAGATTCAAGAAGAATACACAGGACTCTTGTATGAGGACAATATTCGCTTATCCCGGAGTTCAGCTTTAATCGTATATAACACGTTATTATTCAAATTAAAAGGTTACTCCACCCAAAGCTGATATTTCAGTGATTGGTAGATGTTGGGGAGTTTAATAGCCTGACAATCTCTTTTTTCACTACGGGACTCTGTTGTTGAGACCTCTGCAGATCTACACACCACCTGAGCCCATTACATACCTACCATCCGGATTTTTTTAATGCTGAGCCTCCATTATTGAAAAGAACTGAAATCCAGTGATTGAAAGGGACAGTCAGGCTGGGGAGGAAAGGGCTAGAGGACGTGGAACCCTCCAGCCAGCAAATGAGGCGGGCTGCCCTATCCTACTTGCTGCAGCCTCTAATGCATATTATGAGGAGCTCACAGTGTGCAGTGATATCAGAGGTATTTCAGGAGAGGTGCCGGTACAACTGTGCAAGACTGAAGGGGAAGTTCCGCTTTAATGGATACAAAGCCGCATTGATTTGTGTCTTTTATACTGTATCTTCCTGGAGTTCAGTTTGAATGGCCCCTCCTATTGTGCACCCTTCTAATTAATCAGAAATTCATTGAGAATTGGCATTGTATCTTCTATGATTGGCGGTGATGTTGGCAGCTGTATTGCTGCTGCAGATTGCACATCACTGATATAAAGAAAGGAATATTTATTATAGGAGCAGCCATTCGCTGCAGACTCCTCGTGTAAATCTATTCCCACACAGTGCGGAGGTGGCAGTGAGTGTTCCGCAGTGACATGCACAGAATGTCACTCATTGTTATTGTCTGTAATTATTACCTTGGTTCCAGCTTTATAAATCACTCTTCATGAGGGAGGACTGCCGCAACTGTGACACGTGAGTGACGTGGAGCAAGTGCCGGAAACGGAGAGTCAATATATGTGTCAGTGCTTCAGAACACTTCTCACACCCCGGTCTCATATATGAAGGAGCGTGAAAGGTGAAAATCCGCGTTGAATTTAATAACCAATCAGATTCTCCCTTTCATGTAAATGGAATGAATGGATAGGCTGCATTCACAGTGATGTCACCGGTCTCTAGTGAATGGATAGGCTGCATTCCCAGTGATGTCACCGGTCTCTAGTGAATGGATAGGCTATCTATCTATCTATCTATCTATCTATCTATCTATCTATCTATCTATCTATCTATCTATCTATCTATCCAGTTTTGCTCATATTTGTATTTATATCCATCTGTTTCTTCATTAGATAAAACATAATTTGAACATTTCTGATTATACTTTTTGATCACACAATAAGTATGTCATAATTTATGCTATCCTCCAGCTAATTACCTTTCAACTGCCTGTTATTCGCATTTCCATTGAACAATACACCTTGTGATCTACAAAGGGCAATTTACTTCTTAACACATTTTTTAGACAATTTCCTCTATTCTCTTTGTTATCTGTCATCTCATCTGCAGGTCTTTCTGAAGTTCATTGTCTGTTGACACTCAGATTTCTCTGTTAACATTTTGTCTATCTCAAGTCATCCAACCAGAAAAAGGCCATATGGGAATTCCATTATACTCCACAGATCGCAAATATTGTCTCTGTGTTTGCAAGGAATGGTGCCATTGTGTATGTGTGCTTGTGGAAGGGGGCCTCATGGGTTGTTATAACATAGAAACAAAAGAAATGAGTACCATCAGGGCGTTGGGGCAGCAGGGAGTAGAGGGGCAGCAGGGGTGTGGAATTCCTATCTCTCGATGCCCGGGACATGCAGTTCCGGCGGTTGCCGGGCGGGTAGTTGTTTTATAAATTTAGTCCTGCTTTGGGTAAGCAGAGCTAAATGGACAGAGGGGAAGCCGCCGCTTGTTTTGTACAAGTGATCACTTGTATGCAGCCTGCGGGGGGGGCGGGTAGGGGAACGCATTGGGGAGCCTGGCCTTGGGGCAGCAGAGAGAGTAAATCCACCCCTGGGTACCATGTATGGTTATCAGGACTTTGGGGGTTTGTAGATAGTGGAAAACCTACAAGGTAAGTGAACTTAGGGGCTGGAGATCACACTTGAACTAAACCCGTAGACAAATTACTGACAACCCAAACATGAATCATGTATCACAGGTCGGCTTAAAGCAGGGCTGGCCAAACTGCGGCCCTCCAGCTGTGGTGGAACTACGAATCCCATGAGGCTTTGCAAGATTCTCACAGCCACAGACATGACTCCCGGAGAGAGATGTTTCATGGGATTTGTTGTTTCACCACACAGCTGGAGGGCCGGAGTTTGGCCATACCTGGCTTATGATCTGTAAGTCTATTGACAATATTTATCCTGGTTGGCGTTCTGTCTCTATCATCGTGTATTTCAGGATTCGGTAATGTAATGCAGCACTTAAGAGCATTTACCAGATAGCTAAAAGCCGACTTCCAACCTACACCCCTTCAGTCAGCATACCTCATAGGAAAAGCTGGTCATGAACCGAGGAAATTCATACTGAGCCTATGATAGCTTTATAAATGTGAACGCAGAGGTTACCTTTGGTGAAAACTGCATTTTAAAATCATCAGAAGATCCAAAGATGTGGACAATTTAAGCTACATGCAAATCTTGACTCTTCCTGTAAAAGTCAAGACTGGCCCTGCCCCCTTCCCCATTTTATGGTTCACAGAGACCGCTTATCACATTAAAGGAACAACAGCAGGCTCATAATTGGACGGCCTTTTTATCATATGCTTAGTTTGAATTTTTGAGGCTTCTGAGGGAGTTATTTTATTTCCCTGCTAGAGAGAGAGAGGGGGAGACATATAAACAGAGAGAGAGAGAGAGAGAGAGAGAGAGAGAGAGAGCACGAGAGAGAGAGAGAGGAAGGAAGGTGGAGAGAGAGACAAAATAGAGAAGGGGGAGGGACAGAGAGAGAGAGAGAAAGTAACAAAGTAACAAAGAGAGACAGGAAGAAAGACAGACTGAGAAAGAGAGAGAGAGAAATAATAGCAAGAGGGAAAGGAAGAGAAAGAGAGGAGAGAGAGAGAGAGAGGGAGAGAGAGAGGAGAGAGAGAGAGAGAGAGAGAGAGGAGAGGGGAAGAGGAAAAAAAATTGAGTGAGAAAGAAAGAAAGAAAGAAAGAAAGAAAGAAAGAAAGAAAGAAAGAAAAACGTCATCAACCAAATACCACTTTATTTTATGTTTTTTGTTGCAAAATGACAGCAAATATTTGACAGTTTCATGTAACTTGTATAGGGAATATAATTGAGATTTATAGTTATATACTTAGTGTCTGATTTAAAGGACTACTGGTGTACCTCGGCCATCTTACCATAAAAAAAAAAAATGCTGTGCTTTATAGATGTGCTGAGCACGTCACCAGCTTCATTTATCTTAAGCCGGTGGAGCTCTATTAAATGAATACAAGAGAAAAAAATGTAAAAAGTCAAGAGGCGATCCTGGTCATGTGACTTTGACTATCAGGGCTCATGCACACTATGTCCGGAAACCTGCATCTTTGCATCTGAGATCGTAAGTACTGTATATTAATACATAAGGCCTGAAAAAAAGACGGTTGTGTAGGAAAGGAGGCCAAAGGATTTGGGACCAGGATAGGATAAGTCCCTCCAAAAACATTTTTGGGACCTATGAATTTTTGTAACAGAAAGTTGATACTTCGCTTCAAATTACAAGCACAGGTTCCCCATTCCCCAAAACATCAGATCTGAGTTTATTGTATGTTTTTATATCATCATTGACTATCAGCGCACGCAAATCCGGTCACAGTTTTTATCCCGCAGCCGACAACGCCATGATGAAAACAAATGACCCAAAGAGCATGAAAAGGAGAATAAAACGGCACATCATAAACCGGTATACATCATTAATTAGCCCCATTGTGAATTCATAGTTACTATAGTAACAAAGCCCGGCTTTGTGCGAGGTGACGACAAAAGCGCATGCCTTTTTTTGTTTTGTTTGTAATGCATTTATAAGTGTCTTTACAAGTATTCAATAACTTCCCTGATCCATGTTTGTATGTTAATGGTTTCTTTAGAAAATCTTTTTTCACAGCTTTATTCGATAACCGGTATTATTAGTTATTAGTAACAGCTAGTCGTCAGTAACCAATAGCAACCAATAAACATCCACTCTGCTGATGGCAGACGGTCCAGGATGGATCCTGATTGGTTGCTATAGGGTATCTAAATGAAGAACTTTTGATTAAAGCTGATAATGAAAAAAGAAACAGTGAAAATAATAATAATAATAATAATATCAATAATAATAATAATAATAATAATAATAAATATTATTATTATTATTTAAATTCCCTTGCATTTAAAGGCATAGTCCACGTTTTAGAAAAATTTAATAAATGCACCCACATAAAAAAAAATGCATTTATTACATTATTGCATTTGAACATGCAGAGCATTGTGACCGCAATCAGTGCATCGCTGGTGCAATTGGAAGGCTCCTGCAGACTATTCCCCCTCCCAGGCCTGTTTTGAGACACGGTCCTTAGGTATGGGGCTGGAGGAGGCAATCAATGGACCACAAGTGTGACGATGTCACCATTGAGATCTATGATTCTCTCTGCCGTGGTGGCAAGTGGGACTTGTCGCCTCTCCATTAACAGATCCCTGTGAATGCATGACACAGCTGTGGAGGTGAAGCCATGCGTGCCAAATTCAAATGAAAATAGAGGTCAGTGGTGAGAAGAATGTCACGATTTGGGTAAAGGGCGGGGGGTTTTGAGCGGGCTGGGTAACATGCCCATACTTTATGTTGTGGCTCTGGGACAGAACATGAAGGGAAATCTCCCCAAACAGAGATATAGGGGGTATATTTATAAACAAATTGCAGAGCCATTCACCCTGCAAAACTCTGTGAACTTTTGTTCTGTGTGAATGTAGTCAAAAATCAATGTTCTTTGTGTATTTTCTTTTGAGGTTGAATGTTACATTCAGAAAATACAACATTATGGCCACTAGGTGGAGCTGAAGAGCACAGGAAAGACTTATTTATAGCCAATGCTCTTCTGCTCCATCTAGTGGCCTTAAGGTGGTATTTTTTTCAATATTACATTCAACGTGAAAAGAAAATATACGAAGAATGTTAGTTTTTGCCTCCATTCGCACAGAACGAACGTTCACGGCATTTCGCAGAACTCTGCCAATTGTTTATAAATACACCCCTGCACATCGCCAGCACACCATACTGTATGTACTGTATGTATGTACTGTAAGGTATAGCTAGAACATTCCTTCTCTGCCTATAAAAAAAGCGACATTCAAGGCCACTAGGGGCCTTTTCCTCAGACAGTTGCTAGTGAATTACATTCGGAAGTTGATAAATATTTTTATTTTTGGTCATTTTTTTTTGGTAAACCCAATAGATTGATATGTGACCCTAGATCGGGATCGGGCAAATCCGGCCCTCTAGCTGTGCTTTAACTATATATCACTAAACCTCTGCTAATGGGAGCCATGCCTGTAACTGTCAGTCTTGCAATGCCTCATGGGAGTTGTAGTTCCAGAACAGCTGGAGGGCCAGAGTCACCCACCCCTGCCCTACCCCAGCAAAATTGCACTTTTTTAGGTACCCAAGGATACGTACATAGGTATAAAAACAAATATATATTCTTTAGATTAGAATTAAAACCACGCATTTGACATTTCCCATCAAGCAATATTTGTAGCCATCGATATTAAAACTAAGAAAGACCTCTATATCCTCAGACCACACCTACCCCATCATACTATCAGATCAATATCAGATCTTAACGAAACTCATAAGGATCCCTACTATTCATCCCTCATCCAGCGATGATTTGTAGGTGATTTGTAATCTCTACGCGTTTCACAGGAACGGCACTGCTTCAGCAGGGGATAACTGGAGGTATCTAAAAAAACAAAAAAATATAGAATATATAACATATGTTCTAATATAAAAAATCAGATTGGACCAAAATCCATATTACATCAGCGGTAGGCAACTTCAGCACACCAGCTGTGGTGGAACTTCAAGTACCATCATGCCTCTGCCTTTAGGAGTCATGCCTGTGGCTGTCAGAGTCTTGCAATGCCTCATGGGACTTGTAGTTCCACAGCAGCTGGAGTGCATTTAGTTACATTTAGTTACATTTAGGCCTCATTCACACGAGAAAAAGCCGGCAGGTACGGCATGCATGGCCTATCGGGTAGCTCCCAGGAAGGACAGGTGCTGCGTGTGATTAGTACGCAGCCCCTGTCCTTCTCTATGGGAGTATGCGGCAGTATGCCCCACCCTACGCTCTCCCGCCCTGTACGTACGGCGGGTGCGGGTGTCCGTACTCGTACGCTGACAGAATGGATCCTGTCTGTGTCCGAGCCGGGACACCCGCACGGTGCACCCATACGTACCTGCACTTGGGGTGAGCGTAGGGCGGCATATGGCGGCATACTCCCATAGAGAAGGACAGGGGCTGCGTACTAATCACACGCAGCACCTGTCCTACCCGGGAGCTGCCCGATACGGCCATGCACGCAGCACGGAACTGTACGTGCCAGCCGTTTCTCGTGTGAATGAGGCCTAAACAAGCCAAATATGTGTACATACTTCATGCATTCATCAATACTGAACTGCCACATCATCTCTCATTGTTAGTGCAGTTCCTAATGAGCGGCCCAGCTTCTCACGCGGACCCTTCGGATGATGAGCGTGGCGGTCGCACGGAGCAGAGATAAAGGGGGCACTATGGGAGAGGGGGGTGGTGAGACCAACATTAAGAGAAATCCACAGAATCATTTAAACTGCTGATTTTTTATATGCAAAAGAGCGGTATTACTGTTAATTCGGCGAGGGGTTTGACACGGCGCGTCACCGCCGATGGAGATAACCCTCCGAAAAATGTCATTCTGATCCCTGTAAACCGTTCAAGAAAAATGTCAAGAAACAGTAAAGCTTCCGCTAGGTATGTTTTGCTGATTTTATAAAAAGAGCGGTATTACTGTTAAATCAGCAAGGTTTTTACATGGCGCGTCGCCAGAAAATGTCATTCTGATCCTTGTAAGCCGCACAAAAAAGCCCTCCGCTCGCTATGTTCTGCATCACTAGCTGACGCGTGCGGCTTAAAGGAGAAGTACTGCGATGTCCTGTACATTTCTGCGTTGCCATGGCAACTTCTATAGATTCTGGTCACGGCCTGGCTTGTCGTGAATCACCAGGCCAGAGTACGATAATTTATTCCAGAGTCGAGGTTACACACATCTCCTCTGCCATGTTGTTTAATAGATGACAGCAGCGCAGGGGGCATAAATGGCCTTTGTTAGTAAGGATTATCAAAGAAGAACTCCCTGCAAATCCCGGAAGCCGGGTTCCACCTCTACATATAATCACTGCAAAATGATATGCTTATTTCAACACTGTTATATGTCATTATCTGTATGTAAAGCTGAATTTGCACACAAAAATTGTCATTTAAATGTATCCCTCAATAGCCCTGAAGGATATAAATCCACTCTGTCACCAAATGCCTTTGCAGACACAGATATTGCTTGTAAAGTAGCGGTGACATCATCACTGTGCAGTACAGAGATCAGCGCTGTGGGACGGACCGGGCAGGCTCCACCTACTACAGGAAACTAAAGAAGGGGGCGGAGACAAGACCAGTTACCCTTCACAGGCATAGGCTCTCAGTACCTGGCCTTTTTTTTTACAGGAAGCTTATGTAAAGAGGCATGTGCATCTTCATTCCTTACAAGACCTGTCATTCCAGCCCAGCCAATCAAGATGGACAAAGATCCGGGTGAAGATGTCAATGCCGGCAAGGAGATGTGGGTATAGTCAAATTTAATGTGTGTATTGAATTATCATTCCCATTCCCTATACACCAGTCAGGCAGGCAATGGGAGGACGCTGGCATTGGTTGCTGCCAATGGAGGTGATTGGGAAACATTATACACTATATGGTCAAAAGCATGTGGACACCCTTCTAAATGAATGAGTTCAAGTGTCTCCAATGAATGGAATGGGTAATGCTACAACCAGGGGTGTCCCTAGGCTATTCGCTTCATCAGGTGGGGGGGGGGGGGTTTGGTGGTGTTGGTTCGCTGCTGGAGGGGCACGTTCTGGGGGATATAGTCATTCAATGACCTCCTAGGTAATTGTGCTCTGCCAACCTTCTGGTAACAGTTTGGAGAAGGCCATTTTCTCTTCCACCATGGCTGTGCCCAGTGGCATCACTAGGGGGGGGCGGGGGGTGAGGCCCACACCTGGGTGACCCTTTGGAGGGGTGAAACCAAAATGACTGATAGTTTTTTTGGTGTCACCCACTCTAAAAGGTCGGGCACTCTGTCATAGACCAGAGAGCCCGACAATTGCTTGAGAGAGGAGGGGACCTAGCGGCATACCTACTATCCCGCTGGTTGAACGTCCCCTCCTCTCTCTGCTGGCGTCCATCACCAAGATGGTCACCGGCAGGTAGCAACTCGTGACTTCATCACGCGCGTACGTGATGATGTCGCACTAGCATGAGGGGTCACATGTACAGCGGGGTGTTACCCCCACCTCTGGACACCCCTGGTCGTGCCCCCCAAAGCCAACTCCATAAAGACATAGTTTGATGAGCTTGGTGTAGGAACTCAACTGGCCTCCACAGAGCCCTGACCTCAACCCTACTGATCACTATTGGGATGAATTGAAATAATCTAAAGCCTTGATTGTAGCTTCTCATCCAACATCTGCACCTGACCTTACAAGTTGTTGTTTTTTTTGCTTTCATTACATTGTTTCATCTCAGTTTATAAAATCTGCAACGAAATCTGAGGATAAATAATTCCCAGGATTAGCTCATCGCTGTAAAAATAAACCCACCCCCACCTCTGCCTTTCCTTCGTACACATTTAACAGATTCATTTTTAAAAAAAAATTCGGAATGTTTGTTCTGAAGTTTCGAAAATGAGTTCATCGTGTTTCTGCTTTTCATTCTGTAGATTCCTGCTTTATACATTCCTGGGAAGATGGTGAAGCTGTGGACCT
The DNA here is from genome assembly GCF_000935625.1 of Nanorana parkeri. Classification (NCBI taxonomy): domain Eukaryota; kingdom Metazoa; phylum Chordata; class Amphibia; order Anura; family Dicroglossidae; genus Nanorana; species Nanorana parkeri. The sequence goes on from NW_017306603.1 coordinate 570,565, forward strand.
GATCATGTTTGCAGCTTCGGAGGTGCACTTCATGGAGAGAGAGAGGGTGGAGGAGATGTTTAGGCAGCTTGAGAGCTCATGCAAAGGTCAATATGTTTCAAGAGGCCGAGCTGAGAGGGAATAATTGTAGTGGCAATGAAATTCAGATTTTAGGATAAGGTATGCATATAGCAAGAAGGCAACAGCAAGTAGGAGCTAAACAGAAAAAAAAAGAGATATTAATGCTCAGCGAAAGAAGCTAAGTGTTCCTGCAACCTTAATCCTAACACTAATTCTCAGTGTAACAATCCTCCCTTTAACACTAACATCTACCTTTCATGTAACTCTATTAATGACCCCCCTTACAGGGGTGTCCCAAGGCCATGGTGTCACCTGGAGCGGAGACCGGGTGACACCCCGCCGGGACGTCATTGCACATGTGTGTGACATCATCGCGCATGAGCTGCCATCTAATTGACACCTGCAGGCAGCCATCTTGGTGATGGACGTCGGCAGAGAGAGGAGGGGGCGTTCACCCGGTGGGAGGAGGTATGCCGCCGGGTCCCCTCTTCTCTCCTAACACTGTCAGGCTCTCGGTCCATGACTGAGTGCCCGACCTTTTAGAGGGGGTGACACCAAAATGACTGTCAGTCATTTTGGTGCCACCCCCCCAATTGTGTCCCCCGGGTGCGGGCCACACCCCCCGCACCCCCTTGTGACGCCACTGCCCCCTTATAACCCTAATCCTAACACTAGCCCTCAAAATTACCCTAACTCTAATCCTCTCTGTAACCTTAATCCTAACACTAACCCTCATTGTAACCTTAACACCAATGCTTCCTGTAACAATAACAATAACCTTCCATTTAACTCCATTACTAACCCCCCATAACCCTAATTCTACTACTGTCAGTCATTTTGGTGTCACCGCTCCAATGGTGGCACCCGGCCGCACCCCCCTTGTGACGCCACTGACTGTATAACCATTTGTTTGCACAGCCACCTGTGCAGCGCTGTGCTTCTTTGTGCTATAGACCACCCAAAAAATACGACTTGAAAAAAGATTTTTCATTTTTCTTATTCTTTACACTTACACGGGAAAGCTAAAATTCTTTTTAAAGCTGATTTTTTTTTTTTAAAGGAGAACTATGGGGTTAAGGCTTTTCCCCATACTTCTCCTTAGGGTAATGGGAGGACACAAACTAGCGTCCTCCCGTCACCCTAGGCTCAGTATACCGCGAGCTACAGCTCACGGTATACTGAGACGCCACAGCTGAAGCGGATCCCGACCGGATCCGCCCAGCTGCGTGACTGACAGCTGGCTCTGCCTATCTAGAGACAGAGCCAGCTGTTCCCGCCCCCTCCCCCGTCTGTTCCGCCAGTCAGCGCTGGTGGATCGGAGCGGGGAGGGGGGAATCCAGCCCCTCCCCTGTCACGGCACAGAGCCGTGACAGGATCGAGAAGTGAGCGAGCGCCAGTATGTGTTCGCTCACCTCCCGATCTACTGAGCCGACCTGTGACAGTCTCATTGTCACAGGTCGGCTAGAACTATGAGGTGAGTGAAAAGCACTCACCTCATAGTTCTCCTTTGAATCCGTTTTTCTTTAAATCACTCTAATGCTACTAAGCTTGACTGATATAAAGAACACGCATTTCGCCATTCACCTCGTCTCCTATTACAGGCAGAGACAATCATAAGCTAGGGTTGCCACCTTTTCTTCAAGCAAAACCCGAACACTCTAGCGACGCGCAGACATTTTTTTTGAGTCGTGGCTTATTTTTATGTAAATAGCGCCACCCATTCATAGGTAAATATCACAGTCGAGACTGTACAGTGAAGGGCCAGTAGCCCCTATCTTAATTTTGGTTGCCCCGTCTGCCTGACATCTTGTGTCCGGGTTTCTGCTGCCATGAAACCCGGACACAGCATTCAAAACCCGAACTGTCCGGGTGAATCCTGGACAGGTGGCAACCCTATCATAAGCCGTGATTACATTTGGACGGCCACACAGCATCGTAACCGCTTCTGATTTTTATAGATGCTTATGGATAAACATATTAACCTTTGGATACAACAGGACGATGACACTGACGCTCAGAGAGACTTCCTGCTTTCCAATTAAGTATATTTCAGAAAGGGCCATAACCATTAACTGCCGGGAATTAATGGAAGGGATAGATTTCACACGGGTCATTAAGTTTTCCTATTATATCAGCAGGGAGGGGGGAATCCAGCCCCTCCCCTGTCACGGCACAGAGCCGTGACAGGATCGAGAGGTGAGCGAACGCCGGTATGTGTTCGCTCACCTCCCGATCTACTGAGCCGACCTGTGACAGTCTCATTGTCACAGGTCGGCTAGAACTATGAGGTGACTGAAAAGCACTCGCCTCATAGTTCTCCTTTAAACGTGATTTTCTAATCTAGAGAATAAAACATTCTTTAACAAACAACTTATTTCAAATATTGAAACTACAACTTTTTCAGTTTGCAACAAACAAGGCTCATTTATTTTTTTGAGATCCCGAAGCTTAACCGCTTCAGGACCGCCCACCATAAAAAAAACGTCCAGTCCTGAAGCGGTTATACCACAGACACGGTTGCTGCTGCAGCTGTGTCCTTGGTATCATTTTAAACAGCAGGCGATTGCTGTTTAAATGCAAGCGATCTGATGGCTGTACAGCTGTCAGATTGCTTGTATGGTGCGGCGCTGTGTGCCCCCCCTCCTCTGCCAGCTTCCTCGTGCTCCGCTGTCCCCCGTGCAGGCCCGGGACCGGCATGGCGGGTCGCCCCTTCCAGCTGCTGATCTCTCATCCAATCACTGGACACGGACGTGATGTGTATAACAACACTTCCGGTGTCACTGTGCACATTCTCCGGCACTTAGAGGCATGAGAAGAAGCTGGGGAAGCAGATCTCTGCTTCATCAGCTTCTTTGGGGTCCCTAGGTGAATTTAGGGGTCTTAAAAACCCCTAATGTCTCCATAAAGAGGACCTGTCACATTATATTTGCTATTATATCCTTAGCCCCCTATGTGATAGCAATAAAGTTGAGAGTGTAAAAAAAATTTAAAGACCTCCGACCCCCCCCATTATATGCCTGCACATATAATGCAAACATGCGCCGGGTGCGCCTACGTACAAAAACAAAAATTGCGGCACATATGTTACATATCGTTGCGAACGTCAGAGTGAGAGCAATAATTCTCGGCCAATCAATTACTGGTAACACTAAACTAATGAACAGTAAAAGCTTTTAAAGCAGTGGTAGCAAACCTCCAGGCCTCCAGCTGTGGTGGAACCACAAATCCCATGAGGCATTGCAAGATTCTCACAGCCACAGACATGACTCCCGAATAAAGAGATGCATCAAGGGACTTGTAGTTTCACCACAGCTGGAGGGCCGGAGGTTTGCTACCTCTGTTTTAAAGCATCGCCTATAGGAAATTTGAGTATTGTTGTTTTGTGCGGTTTAACAGACGCACGCACTTTTAAGGCTTGACATGTTTGGTATCTATTTACCCGGCGTGACCCCGTCTTTTATATTTTACCATAAAATGTATTAATCATATTCTGTTTCTGTGCGCTAAATTTCATTTTAGTGTACTTTATCCTAAAAATACTGTTTTGATAAACATTTGCACAAATATCGTGCGACATAAAAAATTGCAACTAGCATCTTTTTCTTCTACAGGGCCTCTGCTTTCAGAAAATATATCATTGTATGGGGTTCTGAAGCTATTTTTCATGCCAAGTATTCAGATTTTATCATGTGTGTGCAAATGTAAGAAATGTCTCAGGTCAGCAAGTGGTTAATGTGGAGGCAACATAAGGGGCAATTTAGCAGAGACTTGCATTTAAACATAACAACCAAGCCTGTGAATCATATCTGTACGTAGCAACCTCCTCCCATGGAGCCATCTGCGTCTCTTCTCAGAAACACCTACACAGCAGCCTGCAAGCTCTACAATAGTGATGGGTGGTTGGTAGACTGTGCCCACCATGCAGAGAGATAGAGAGGGGAGGAGGGAGCACAAGCAGCCAGAGTATTCCAGGTGCCAATGTGAATCAGAAACACTGAGTGCTCCCAGAGTGCTCTTCAGATGCGACAATGTTACCTTTAAAGGAGAACTATGGGGTTAAGGCTTTTCCCCATAGTTCTCCTTAGGGTAACGGGAGGACACAAACTAGCGTCCTCCTGTCTCCCTAGGCTCAGTATACTGAGACGCCGCAGTAAACCGCGAGCTGCTACTCGCGGTATACTGAGACGCCGCAGCTGAAGCGGATCCCGACAATTATGTCTGGATCCGCCCAGCTGCGTGAGTGACAGCTGGCTCTGTCTATCTAGAGGCAGAGCCAGCTGTACCCGCCCCTTCCCCCGTCTGTTCCGCCAGTCAGCGCTGGCGGATCGGAGGGGGGAATCCAGCCCCTCCCCTGTCACGGCAGAGAGCCATGACAGGATCGAGAGGTGAGCGAACGCCGCTATGTGTTCGCTCACCTCCCGATCAACTAAGCTGACCTGTGACAGTTTAATTGTCACAGGTCGGCTAGAACTATGAGGTGAGTGAAAAGCACCCACCTCATAGTTCTCCTTTAAAGGAAACCTGTAGGGAGCTTGCCATTGCTGACCAGGTCCCTGGCTGTCATGCTTATCCAACAACTTTAATCGTTTTTGAGTCTCTGACCCCGAACACATTTGCAGATCAAGCGTTTGGTCTTCACTATGTCCTTCTTGACATGCATGCTTGTTTAACGTAGACCTGCCACTCTGCCCATTTAGGATAAAGTGACACGCTCTCTTGTTAACGCCTTCACTATGTTCTTCCATTGCTCTTTTTGCCTGCTGCGGCCTTTGGAAATACCCGGTACTTCTGGGTATGGAGGTGCATGTGACTCACTCCCATTCCTCCTATGATGCAGTGATGATTATCAGAGACAGGCCTTGTGGGGTTGGTATCAATACCCCAGTGTAAGCTCCAACACAGACAGCACCGAGTTTACACAGGTCATTCTACTCTGTACTCTGGCAGGTGAACAGATCAATGGTGGAGGAATGGCAAGAGGAGTACGTGCTGCTGGGGAGGGGGGATGCTTGTTTGCCCGGCATTTTTTTAGAGCTCAATAGCTTAAGCTGAGATTTACATACAAGTGAAGTGACTCCCCTTCCTCCATCCCCTATTCAGAGGGCTCCATACAAGCCGGAGTCATTGTGCTGTACTTGTACTGCATTTTATTTTCCTGCTGCGAGTAGGACACAGTAAAAATTTTAACCAGCTGGTGGCTGTAGAGCCGCCCGATTGCTTGTATACTGCGTGGGAGTGTGCGCCCCCCTCTGCTGCCGCTCCTGGCTATCCCAGATCTTTAGTCTCCATAGGTGACATTAGAGGTCTAATAGATCCCTGATGTCTTCATAAAGAGGACCTATCACTGTATCTGTGCTATCACATAGGAGGGTTGTGATAGTAATAAAGTGCAAAAATAAAATAAAAAGTTTGAAAAAAATTAAAGTCACATATAAAAAACTTTTAAAAAACACAAAAAACATTTGTAAGGTTCCCCGCCCCCATGTACGCACGCATGCAGTCACAAACATGCATCAGGTGCATCTATGTGCACCACAGGTGTTACATATCGCCGCAAACATCGAAGGGCGAGCAATAATTCTAGGGTCACCAATCACTGTTAACATTGAACTGATGATCTGTAAAAGCTTTAAGCATTGCCTATAGCTAGTTTGGGGAATTGGGGGTTTTGTTTGCGATTTTGCAGGGGAATTTTCTCTTATATTGTAAAAAATATAACCCCCCACTGGTGATTTAATATCACCAAAAGAAAGCTCTATCTGTTCCAAAACATTTATATAAAATGTATTTCAGTACGGTGTTACATGACTGAATAAAAGAGTGGGCTTAGGAGACAGAGATCTTGAACTGAGCTGCGGGGACAAAGATGAAGCCCGATAATGTAATTGGCCAGACAGCTGTTTATATAATGAATTCCATAAACAAAGCCGCCGGCCTGCTTTCCCAGATAAACTTTGTCATTAACTTGCTGTCATTGCAGTTTTTTGTCCTAACAAGAGAAGTTACTTTTTGTCTGCAATTGCTTTTTTTTATTTTTTATTAATTAATCACGTTTGTGTTAATTTACCATTAAATCTAAGCCGGCCTTGCCTATGTATTTCCAGGCGGAAAGCACGCTCTTTTCTTCTACTCTGAATGATTCAAATAATGGCGATTATGAAAGGGTGACCAGATCAGTCTGTGTTTCAAAAATCGAAATGATTGCCATGCTGGAGATTGTCTAAACATGTCTTGTGTTTGTAGACTGGGTATAATGGTTTTGACATGCTTATGCACTGGAAACTGTATTGTCGTGCGATAGATGAGCTTATAGCTTTAGAGCATTTGAGGCAGATTTCGGTAACATAGAACAATGGCATTAGGAATTATTGGAACTAAGAGACAAGATTTCCTTACCCTACTTAGTTTATATCTTCAACCTTTCAGTGAACCTCTATTCTCTTTTCTCCCATTCTGCTGTTTTTCCCTTTGAAAGACCTATACAGAAAGAAACATCAGAGCCAAAGATCATTCTATAGGTGTCCAAAGACACTTGAGCAAGTTTGGGTGCATCATTTAACAACCATTGAACCTTGTGTCTGCAGGAACACTTGTAAACAGCTATGGTTGCATCCTTAAGGTAAAACCAGCATCTTAAAGGGTAAGGAACCTTTCATTTTATGGAAAGGTTGGGTGCACGATTCAACCACCATCCCTTGTGTCTGCTGTAACATTTCTAAACACATATGGTTGCATCCTTCAGGTAAAACCAGCATCTTAAAGGGTAAGGAACCTTTCATTTTATGGAAAGGTTGGGTGCATAATTCAACCACCATCCCTTGTGTCTGCTGGAATACTTCCTAACAGGTATGGTTGCATCCTTCAGGTAAAAACAGCTTCTTAAAGGGTAAGGAACCATTAATTTTATGGAAAGTTTCCATACTTCCCATACAAATCTCCATACTTAGTCATGGTACCCTGTCCAGCCACAATGTTTGTCTCTGGCCAACCGGTCTTCTACTTCCCACGGTGTGTGTGTGTGTGTGTGTGTATGTTTTTTCCTTTGAAAACCTATACAGCAAGAAACATCAGAGCCAAAGATCATTCTAATGGTGTCCAAAGATATATGGGCAAGGTTGGGTGCAAGATTCAACCACTATCCCTTGTGTCCACTGCAACACTTCTAAACAGGTATGGTTGCATCCTTCATATGAAAACAGCAGATACCTTAAAGGTCTGAAATTTTTTTTTGCAAAATTCCCCTACAGTATTTGCCATCCTCCACTGAGCTGATCGAATCCACCCTCACCACCCCAAATCTCCATACTTAGTTCTGGTACCCAGTCCAGCCATGTTTACCTGCAGCCAACCAGTCCTCTTCTTCCCACTTTCTGTGTGTGTGTGTCTTTTTAATCAAAAGGGATATTTAGATATTTTTTAAGTTCCAAAATTTTTATTTTTCAACAAGGTAAAAAAATTCCAGAGGTACAGTCATTTCACATTCATGACCGCATACAAGTTCAACGATGATAACATAGACACATGTCTTTATATATAAACTATTCCTATAGTCTCAATAGCGTGTAAGCTGACACTACCATTATACTGTATTTAAAAAAAAGGCCACCAGTTGCATAATCAAATCATAACTGGCCACACTCAACTGGCCTCGAATTAGCCTTTGCAAATGTGACCTCAAGTTCAACAGAGAAATAAGAGAAGCAGGAAATGTAGAGAAGGAATACCAGAAGAGAGAAATTAAACAGAGCAGAAAAGAAAGGTTTAGAAGATAGAAGGTGTTCCAGAAGGTGTACCCTAAAGAATAAGTAGGACCAAAAGTTCCCTCAGGCATCAGTTTGTCCATTAACATATTGTAGCCACGGGTCCCAAACACTCTCATATTGTTGCTGTTTGTCTAGAAGAATACAATACTAGCCAGCTTCTAGTGTTAATGGCAGTTAGCTAGGGGGAGGGGGTGGTTTTACGTGGGTTTGGTGGATGGGATTCCCTGGCTTTTTCCCCAATGACACATTCTGCTTCAGAGGACATTTTTGTAGTACAGTTTTTTAGAACATGAGAGGACGATCTGATTAGTTGCGGTGGACTTGTAGAAAAGGTGCAACAGATTCCTCCATCTACACTTAACTGTGTGGATGGAGTAATCTCCACCTGGGCCAATCTGTTGCACTTTTTCCATCTGACCACAGAAAATCTGCAGATAAATTGTAGGGTGTGTGGGCAGCTTTATAGTCACAAGGTCCTCTGTTGCCATTTCCACTGCTCATAGGAGCTGTCCATCCATTAGGTGCTGAAGTCAGAAAGCAGAAAGCACCCGTAATATTTAAATCTAACTAAAGCCAACATGTTTTGAATAGAATAGGTAAAAATAGCCTGTAGGACACATGGAGAGGGTGAATCTTCCCATCAGAGTCAGCCAGAAAAAAAGGTTCCAACCCTATAAAAAAAAATCTGGGCTTTAGATATATTTTAATATATAAATCATCAAGCAAAGTTTGAAAATGTTATTTGGTGTCTGATACAATAAAGATACTTTAAAATGTTATGTTCATTTTTTGTTCAGATATTTGAATCTTATTATTATTCTGAAGGTATTATCTGCATGTATGGTGTATAAGTGGTTAGCAGTCGTGCCTTGAAATCCCAACAGTCTGCAGACTGGACCGATACCACAGAGCAGAAGAAAGATGTCTCCATGGAGTTTATTAACCGGCTCCATCTCATTTTAAACCTTTAGTCCATAGTGAGGACAGAGACTGATGGCAATGGTTCAATGCACTGCGTAATACGACTTTGTAATATAAATACTGGAAATAAATCACTTCCTAATGTTTAGCAGCACAACGCAGTTGCATGGCCTTATTCCTCTTGTCATGTGAGATCTGGCGGCTGAACAATCACTGTAATGATGAGCGCTGTGATAACATGCACATTTGCATTGGGCGAGCTTGTTCTTATGGAGAGCCGAAATGCTCTAAAAATTCCAGCAACCGCATCTCACAAGGAAAAACAACAACAAAAAAATCCATCCAGGTCAATCAACTCTCCTTCTAAAAAAGTATAGGATGTCAGCCATGATTAGGGGTCACAGGTGACAGAAAATGACGGGGAGCCTCTCCAGAGAGGATAGAGTGCTAGTAACAAAACAGTCTTTGGGCTAAAGTTGAGGCTAGGTTCACACCTGGGCAACTCCTGACCACGAGGCAATCGTGCACAAAACCGAGCGGATTGCTGGGCGGTCGTGGAGTCATCCCACCAGAGCCGATAGCTCTGGAAGTGCCATTAAGTTCCGATTTTCACCCCAGTCGCGTCGGGCGGATCGCTAAAAAAGCTGTGCGTCATGTGTCGCAAAAAAGGTACTTCTACCTTTTTCTTTAGTGATTGCTGCGCGTATGTAACCCCATTGAAATCATAGCCTCAATCTGCTTTTATTTTGCTATCCTTGGCTCCTCCTGGGGCCGCTCGTCCCGTCCCGGGTGTCGCTGCGGTCTGAACCTACTCTCAATCTGCTTTTTTTTGGCTTTCCTCGGCTCCTCCTTTACCCCTCATTCCAATTAATTTTTCAATAAAACCTTTCTGTTTATAATACATACCTTTTTGTAGTTTCAACTTCATGAACAGACTTTCAATGAAATCAAGAAGCTCTCCCATTGGCATTACCCTGCAATTTATTTTTTTACAGCAAGGTCCTTATGCATTCCATGCTGCTTTCTTTTCTGCTCCTCTGAAGTTTCCAGAGGGTCCCATCTGCGAATGTTTCATGGCTGCTATGGCTCTTTCTTCACTAGTAGCTTTACCTTAATCAAAAACAAATCAGAAGCTGACTGTGTATCAAGAAGTCAGCCTGCTAAATTTAGACAAATAAACAGCCCGGGATCTGCATACATTTGCATGGAGAACCCACTAAACGCAGAAATCACGGCTCCATTTGTTTAATTGGAGGGAAACAGCCGCTTCAGTCCGTTGATGTCTTTATCGAGGAACAGATGTTGTTCCATTCCTGGAGACAAGTCCTTCCTTCAACACTTAGCAATTACGGCCGCCATTATATACAAGGTGAGCGCGCCGCTTGCAGAATAATATGTTCTGCTGTCAAAATCTCCATCCACTGCTCGGAATTCATGTTTCTGCAAAGCTGAGCTCCAGGGAGATATAAAAGAGACACATTAATGAAGCTCTGTATTTATTAATACATCATTAAATGTGTTTTTAATACGGCAGTGCAAGTAGCTGAACATGACCTGGTATCAGTCTCTTGTAGTCCTTGTACACCAGAGCTCAGACTGAGAGAGGGAGAAGCAGCACAATTAGCCAGTTAGTTGTGCTGCAGTGTAAGGAGCATGCTCACAGGAGGAGAGAGATGAGCTTCCACATAACACTTGCCACATCAGTCCATGTTCCAAAGAAGCTTATAGTTGTGAAAGAAAGTGTATACATTAAGGGGGTTATTCACTCAGCTGCTGAAGGCAGCCGAGTGAATACCAGAGCCGAAGTGAAGTGACCCAAATGCTGTTCGGCTATTTAATTTAGCCCTGTATGGCTGATCATACATCAGCTGAAATCAGCCGTACAGCTGGCTTCAGCTTCCTTTGAAGTAAACAGCACGTTCGACTCAGCCGATCCAACATCTGGATCGGCTGAGCCCAACCGTTTCGCTGCCGTTCGCCCCTATTCTCATGGACGCCGAACGGCAGTGAGTGAATAGCCAGTGAATAGCCAGGTCCCCCTTGAAAAGCACCTTGTCCCGTGCTGATGAGGACAAGGGCCTCTTCCCCACAAGCCCTGACGCATTGGTTGTGGGGGTCTGCAAGCAGGGGGGGCTTATTTCATTGGGGTACCCCTTTAATTAAGGGGCACCCAGATGCGGCCCCACCCCCATGTGAATAAGTAAGTGGTACTTGTACCCCTACTCATTCACTAAAGGGTTCAAATTAAATAAAGAGACCAGACTTTAAGAAAAAAAATCCTTTAATTGAAAAAAACAAAACAAAGGTTTTTCACAAGTTCTTTAATAAAAAAATAAAAACACCAAAAATTAAAAAAAATTAATCCATCGCCGTAATCCAAGTGTCAATCAGGACGTCCAGCGTTGTCCTCGCCGCCGCCGACTCATCGACATGAGGAAAAAAAACACGACGTGTCCACGACGGCCGCTGACCAGTGTTTGGCTATTTCTATACTGCACCCTCAACTCTTCGTTGAATAAAGATGTATCTGGATTATTAAACAGAGTGTGGTGCTTCAATTCACAATCCTAACCCTGAGGTAATGGACGGGGACTGGCTCAGCCAAATAGCGCTTACAGGAACTGAGATGTTCCATTTGGGTGGACTGATCACTTTTATACTGATAATAACATCAGCTCTCCGAAATACAATAAATATTCCAAATAAAAAACCCGGAAATCTCCTTAGAAGAGAAAAGTCCCTTATTAATCCTTGCACTGATCACTAGCTTGTCTTGTAGGTCTGGCCTTCTTCTGGTCGATCTATAGGACACAAGGTCACCAGAGGTCAGGTCCCGTCAGACAGTATCGCCCATTATGAATAATGGTGTCATTGCTTAAAGCGGACAAAAGCCCTTCGAGGAAAGGACACGGACCTTAAATCAACTTTAAGTATTGCTGAAGCTTATTGAAACCTGTTAGCAGTTTATTTAAAGTGACAGTCAGCACTTCCATTAGGGTTTTGAAGATCTCCAAACTGGAGCTAAAGGGTGCTGTATGTATGGCTCATGTCGCTAGCAGCACAGCCCTGCAAATTGTCTCCCGATCGCTTTGGCAAGCTGTCAGATTTCAAAATGAAAGTGATTTGGGGGGGCTGTAAAGCTGCTCAATCACTTAAATGATTGCGGCCGAATTCCCTTTCTCCCCCTCAGTTATGTATCCTGAGTTCCGCTTTCCATCCTGGGCGATTAGGATGTCCATGGCAGGTGTCAGATGCGTGATTGTCCGTTTACTGATCATCCCCGCAGTGAATGAAGCTGGAAGTGACAAGGGTTTTGCCACTTCCGGTTTCAGCACTGCCAGTGGCGTCACAAGGGGGGTGCGGGCCGCACCCGGGTTACACCATTGGAGGGGTGACACCAAAATGACTGGTGTCACCCCCCTCTGAAAAGTCGGGCACTCGGTCACGGACCGAGCACCCGACAGTTTTGGTAGGGGACCCTGCGGCATACCTTATCCCGCCGGGTGACTGTCCCCTCCTCTTTCTGCCAGCGTCCATCACCAAGATGGCGGCTGGCAGGTATCAATAAGATGACCGCACATCGAGCACGTGCACGGTGACGTCATGGCGGGGTGTCACCCGGTAACCGCTCCAGGATGACACCCGACCTCGGGACGCCCCTGAGAGCTGCCATTCCCTGGCTGATGTAGGCTGGCTGGGGAGGGAGCTTTTCAAGCTGAATCTGTGCTTAATTATTGGAGTCCAGAGGCCACATTAGGGGTCTTTTAGACCCCTAATGCCTCCATAAAGAGTCACTTCCATCCATAGGTGGTTTGTTAGCCCCCTATGTGATAGCAATGAAGTTAAGCAACTGAAATAAAAATAAAGTTCAATAAATTCAATAAAAAACACCCCAATAATTTTTTTTAAGAAACTGTGTACACGCATATATATGAACGTAAACACATGAGTTGGGTGCCCTTACATATACAAACAACAACTCCACCACATGTTAGGTACCTCCATGCACACTGGAGTGGGAGCAGCACATGTTAGGTACCTCCATGCACAATGGAGGGGGAGCACCACATGTTAGGTACCTCCATGCACACTGGAGTGGGAGCAGCACATGTTAGGTACCTCCATGCACATTGGAGTGGGAGCAGCACATGTTAGGCACCTCCATGCACACTGGAGTGGGAGCACCACATGTTAGGTAACTCCATGCACACTGGAGTGGGAGCACCACATATTAGGTACCTCCATGCACACTGGAGTGGGAGCACCACATGTTAGGTACCTCCATGCATATTGGAGTGGGAGCAGCACATGTTAGGTACCTCCATGCACACTGGAGTGGGATCACCACATGTTAGGTACCTCCATGCACACTGGAGTGGGATCACCACATGTTAGGTACCTCCATGCACACTGGAGTGGGATCACCACATGTTAGGTACCTCCATGCACACTGGAGTGGGATCACCACATGTTAGGTACCACCATGCACACTGGAGTGGGAGCACCACATGTTAGGTAACTCCACGCACACTGGAGTGGGAGCACCACATGTTAGGTACCTCTATGCACACTGGAGTGGGAGCACCACATGTTAGGTAACTCCATGCACACTGGAGTGGGAGAACCACATGTTAGGTACCTATATGCATACTGGAGTGGGAGCAATAATTCCAGGGTCACCATTCACTGTTAACTCTAAACTGATGACCTGTAAAGGCTTTTAAAATGTCACCTAATGACAGTTTTGGGTATTGCAATTTTAGCCTGTTTTACAAGCACACACATTTCAAGGCTTGGCAACGCAACCTCATCTTTTATATTTTACCAAAAAATTGAGTGTGCACTAAAATTAATTTTAATGCAACTTTTTTTTACTGAGAATTTGAGTTTGATAAACAGTTGCAATAAATTGTGTGACATCAAAAATTGCAACTGCCACCATTTTATTTTTCTGGGTCTCAGATTTCAGAAAATATATCATTTTAAGGGAGTGATCTTCAGGCCTAAAATGTGCATTTAACATGCGAGTTATGTTAGGCTTTAATATTTTATCATATTAAATTTTTTAATATTTTTAATAAGAAATATTTATTTTGAATATTTTCTGGAATAAAATGTAAATAAATATTGTTTTCTTCATTATCAGTTATGATAAAACTGACTATAATACCATTAAATAATGAAGTCTTGGGTTTTTCTGATTTTCACGGCAGTACATTTTTTGTAGCCAAATTAAAATCATCCAGCTGCCAAACTCAGTAATTCGATAAGTGAAAACCTCAATCATTCCCATCTGTATAGAATTAGGTTCATCGATTCTCTGATAGGCTGGTCAGATATTGATTGTAAGTAAAGCAGAGATATTGAACACTGAAGAAGAAGAAGAAATCTCAGAGTCAATCTGGATAAATATTTGTTTAGAGAAACCGCAAGGAGTGGGCGCATCGTGAGGCTGGAAGGAATATAGATTCCATCCATGAAAAGCAGAACATAACAGATAAGGGGAGGACTAGGAACATTTGGCCTGGAGGGCAAATACAACCAACTGGCCCCTTTAAAGGAGAACTATGAGGTGAGTGCTTTGCACTCAGCCTCATAGTTCTAGCCGACCTGTGACAATGAGACTGTCACAGGTCGGCTCAGTAGATCGGGAGGTGAGCGAACACATACCGGCGTTCGCTCACCTCTCGATCCTGTCACGGCTCTCTGCCGTGACAGGGTAGGGTCTGGATTCCCCCCTCCCCGCTCCGATCCGCCAACGCTGACTGGCGGATCGAACGGGGGAGGGTACAGCTGGCTCTGCCTCTAGATAGGCAGAGCCAGCTGTCACTCACGCAGCTGGGCGGATCCAGACATAATTGTCGCCATCCGCTTCAGCTGCGGCGTCTCAGTATACAGCGGGCAGTAGCTCGCTGTATACTGTGGCGTCTCAGTATAGGGTGACGGGAGGACGCTAGTTTGTGTCCTCCCGTTACCCTAAGGAGAACTATGGGGAAAAGCCTTAACCCCATAGTTCTCCTTTAATGGTAGGAACAAATTTGTGTGAGCTAAAGAAGGTGTACCAAGCAAAGTGTGCCATGATGCTACAGTGATTGGTGGACATGGTGAATGGTGGGTGATCCTAAAGGACATGATGAGTGGCAGGTGCTCATAAAGAACATGGTGAATGGTTGGTGTTAATAAAGGACATGGTGAATGGTGGGTGTTCCTAAAGGACATAGTTAATTGTGAGTGATCCTAAAGGACATGGTGAATGGTGGGTGATCCTAAAGAACATGGTGAATGATGGGTGTTTGTAAAGTACATGGTGAATGATGGGTGATCCTAAAAGATATGGTGAATGATGGGTGTTCATAAAGGACATGGAGAATAGTGTGTGATCCTAAAGGACACGGTGGATGGTGGTTGTTCATAAAGGACATAGTGAATGGTGGGTGATACTAAAGGACACGGTGAATAGTGGGTGTTCATAAAGGACATGGAGAATTATGGGTATTTCTAAAGGACATGGTGAGTGGTGGGTGATCATAAAAGACATAGTGAATGGTGGGTGATCCTACAAGACATAGTGAATGGCAGGTGATCCCACAGGACATGGTGAGTGGTGGGTCTTCATCAAGGACCTGGTGAATAGTGAGCATTCATAGAATTAACGGCTTATTGATGACACATGTTCACATCCTCCAACATCATCTTTCTTTGCAGTTCTTGACCCTCAGTCACATCTCAAAGTCACAAAGAAAGTTGGTACTGGAGAACTTCCCTCTACCATAACCTGTGATGGCAGGTGTGGATGGGCAGCAGATGGCTATATAATGTCCAGCATGGGTCAATGACTGTGACTTGATGTCTCAATGGTGAATTATCTCCACTCAGGGCAACCACCCCAACATGTCTTGTCAGTACTTGCCCTGGGGCGAATGCCCCTCTGCCCCCAGCCCCTCTTCCTTCTACCATCTTATAGCAATGGCCACCTTTAGTGATAAAAGGTGATAGAGCAAGCAGTGTGACGATTTTCATCACTGCCTGCGATCATCTGGCCATGTCTGGAATAAAGTGTATCTAAAGCCAAAACTTTTTTAAGTTAAAGGAGACGTATTGGGAGAGTAAAATATACTCTCCTGACTACATAGAACAGGCGTGGGACACTGCAGTTGTCACATGGTGGCTCTATACTCAGAGCTGAGCCATTATGTAACCAACTGATCTGTCAGCAACTGTGTATCAATAACACATACACATGTGAAAGCCGTGTATGAGAGCTGTTTCAGTGAACAGTGGAAGGAGAAGCAGCAGACTGATGAGATCATCTGGAACGCACTGGACTACACCTGAAAGCCCATTTGAGGGCAGGTTCACACCATTTTCCGGACCAGATCTGGAACACAGTGCATTGTGTTTTTGCCACGTTTTTACAGCGTTTTTGGCATGTTTGGAAATGTATTTATTTATTTTAATTTTTTGCATAAAATGTTCTTACAGGTGCGTTCCAGACCAGACAAAATAGGACAAGCAGTATTTTTCTGGTCTGGTCTGGAACGTACTGCACTAGTGTGAACAGAGGCCAGAAATAGCATAGGGATACATTAGGATAAATTTTGGCACCGGAAAGAATCTGGTCTGGCCTGGTCTGGAGATGATCCGGATTTGGTGTGAAAGGGCCCTTGGTCATAAAAAAACAGCAAATAATGCTCAGTTATGAAACCGCAGCACACATCCGGCTTCAGGGAACTGACCCTAATGGCTGGCAAGAGGCTGCAGTCCCACCCATGAGCCCTGCTGTGGCTGCAATGGTGTTGTCCACTATAGAGGGGGGAGGCAGAGAATGATGAGCGATACTTGTCAGAGTCTGGACAGTACCAGGGGCAAGATTTTTGCCCAGGGAGTCAATCAGCGAGCTCCCGCAGTGCTGCTTTCCAGTAATAAGATCTGTTCTAATAAGGTGACATTACTGGGGACTTTACTCCCAGTTTCCTGGCGTTCTTCTGTTTGAACAACAGCAATGAAGATTACATTGGGACTGAGGATCGATGGCGCCGAAATAGACGTTCTGTGGTTGAGATGAAGTTAAAACATTGAACGATTTCCACAAAGCTGTTTATGTCAGCAAATTCATGTCCTTAAAGTGCATGGGAACCCGAACAATGAACCTTTCCTATTTGCTCCCTTTTTGGCCCATTAAAGCAGATCTCCGGGGTTTTCAAAAGTTAACCCTTGCAAGGCCCTGTAGCGGTGACCACTTCCATCTCTCCGCTCCGGAGTGGTATGTCCCTCGGCATCCTCACGTCTAATGCAAGTGAGTGGACCTTGCATAGACGTGATATCTGGGCCGCCGGCAGCCGTCAGTCAGAAGAAAAAAAAAAAACAGCATGGGATTGAATAGCTAGATTGCTATTGGCTATAGCAAATTGAAATAGCCAATAGCAGACTAGCTTTTGCAACCACCCTCTGCTGCTGTCAATCAGCAGAGGTGGATCTGAAGTTCTCCATCAGGTCCTCCTTTACTGACTGACAGCAGCAGTGGGCGGGTGCAATAGCCAGCTTGCTATTGGCTATTGCAAATTGAAATATCCAATAGCAATCTAGCTATTTATTCCTATGCTGGTTTTTTTTTTTTATTCTGATGGCAGCAACTGTCAGAATACAAAAAAAAAACAGCAGATAGCAAGCGAAGCATTAGCTTCTTTGCTATCTGCCATCATTTTAGGGGGGTGCTCTCTTCCTTGTTGGTGCACCTCCCCCCCGGAGGCGGGGTTGGGACAGATGGCATCTCCTTAAAATGAGAAGGGCACCTCCCTGAAATGACTTATTTCAGGTTGGGATCCATGAGGCAACCCTTGCAGTGCGGTGGCAGCAACAATGCAAGGGTTAACTTTTGAAATTCCTGGAGTTCCTCTTTGAATATACCATTTTGTTATATCTGTTTGATAAATGCCAATTAATACTTGTTGATCCTGCCGGAAATCCAGAGAGCGCCTCACTTCCTGTGTGCTCTGCATTGTTATCTCAAGCAGTGTTTTCAACCCTGCCCAGCTCACCTCTGTGAACTACAGAACATCTCTTGCCTATGTTATGGAGAAAGGCAGAAGGGGAGGTGTGCTGTAATCCTAGCACGCTTCCTTTCCCAGGGTGACAACTCCTGTCCTCTTTAGATACAGAACGTTATAGGTGCCAGTTCTCCCAGATTTAGCAGGGCGGTCTCGCATCTTGGACCTCAGTGCCGAATGATCTCCTAGGATCACATTGTCAGCCTGATCTGGGTTACTGCCGGAGATCGGGAGCTCTGATATGCAAGGAGGATATTAAAAAGTGGCAGAACTACCAGGATCACAGCAGTCACAGCTGGGACCGGGCCCTGGCAATTCACCACTGTCCTAAAGTCTGCATTGTTTAAAAAAAACCTGTCACATAACAATAAGACAAGATATCGGTAATTGGTATAGGCGATATTAAAAAAAGGTGAAAACAAGTGTTATACTAAAAAAAATGACGATTGTTTCTGATACGCAGTGCTTTAAGAAATTAAATGTTATTCACTTAGATTTGTATAGAATATAGAGGGATTAGAACCCATGTCAGGTTTTTATTGCTGTCTGTGTCCCCCTTAGGGATATCCACCTTCTGTAGGGATGCACCGATACCATTTTTTCCCACCGAGTACCGATACTCTTCCTCAAGTACTCGCCTATACCAATTACCAATATCTTGTCTTATTGTTATGTGACAGGTTTTTTTTAAACAATGCAGACTTTAGGACAGTGGTGAATTGCCAGGGCCCGGTCCCAGCTGTGACTGCTGTGATCCTGGTAGTTCTGCCACTGACTCCAAGCTGTAGAGAGACTACAAATCTCAGCAATACATTATACAGCAATGCAAAGCACCAGGGCCCGGCCACAGTTGCAACCACTGCGACCCTGAAAGCTCTGCCACTTATTCCAAGCTGTAAATATCAGCAATACATTATATAGCAATGCAAAATACCCCCAGCTATAGAGGACTACAAATCCCAGCAATACATTATACAGCAATCCAAAATACCCCCAGCTATAGAGGACTACAAATCCCAGCAATACATTATGCAGCAATGCAGAATACCCCCAGCTATAGAGGACTACAAATCCCAGCAATACATTATGCAGCAATGCAGAATACCCCCAGCTATAGAGGACTACAAATCCCAGCAATACAATTTACAGCAATGCAGAATACCAGCAGCTATAGAGGACTACCGGTCTCAGCAATACAATTTACAGCAATGCAGAATACCAGCAGCTATAGATAAGAACATATCTCAGCAATACATTATACAGCAATGATGAATACCAGCAACTATAGAGGACTACAAATCTAAGCACTACAGAATACAGCAATGCAGAATACCCCCAGCTATAGAGAACTACAAATACCAGCAATACAATTTACAGCGATGCAGAATACCAGCAGCTATAGTTAAGTACAACAAGGCCCGGTCCCAGCTGCGAATGCTGTGACCCATTAGTTCTGCCACTGACTGCAAGCTGTAGAGAGACTACAAATATCAGCAATACATTATACAGGAATGCAGAATACCAGCAACTATAGAGGACTACAATTCTCAGCAATGCATTATACAGCAATGATGAATACCAGCAACTATAGAGGAATACAATTCTCAGCAATGCATTAGACAACAATGCAGAATAAAGCGCAGGCCAGAAACAGCCGGCAATATTTCTAAACTAGCTGTGGAGTTCAGGTGCAGTTTTGCTGCACCACACCTGTACATACTCTGTGCTGCCGCTCTGCTTTGGGGTGCTGGCCTAATGTCTCGAATGGAGGGTCTCAGGACGAGAATATGTGCAGAGGGTTTCCAGAGGGGGAGAGATGCAGAGGGTCTCAGGAGGGGGAAATGTGTGGAGGGTCTCAGGAGGGGGAGATGTAC
>NW_017306603.1:590350-592541 GCF_000935625.1 Nanorana parkeri
CTCAGGAGGGGAAAGACATGCGGATGGTCTCAGGAGGGGGAAGACATGTGGAGGGTCACAGGAGGGGGAAGACGTGTGGAGGGTCACAGGAGGGTGAGACGTGTGGAGGGTCTCAGGAGGGGGAAGACGTGTGGAGGGTCACAGGAGGGGGAGACGTGTGGAGGGTCTCAAGAGGGTGAGACGTGTGGAGGGTGTCAGTAGGGGTAAGACGTGTGGAGGGTCACAGGAGGGGGAGACGTGTGGAGGGTCTCAGGAGGGGGAAGACGTGTGGAGGGTGTCAGGAGGGGGGAGACGTGCGGATGGTCTCAGAAGGGGGAAATGTGCAGAAGGGCTCAGAATTGGAGATGTGCGGGCCGGCGGAAGTGTTGTAAACAGGCACCGGGCTTACAGCAAGAGGGCTGCTGTAAGGTTCCCAGCAAGCGTAGGAAGCTAGCCACTTCAATTTGAATAATTAAAGCGCCGGTATTGGTTTTTGGTATTGGAACATTTGCACGACTACTTGTGCAAATGCTCAGTATCGGCACCGTGACTGTTGTCACTGGAAGTGAAAGAAAATCACATATTTTGTATATGTTTGTGAGTTATTATCGGTGGTGCTGTGTGATCATTGCTGGTGCTCATAACTGTTCTGCCTCTATACAGAGAAGATCTGGCCCGGTAACATTAGTTTCCATCGTATCTTTTCACTGAGACAAAAAGTCACAGCTATCCCTTCAAATATATTGTATGTTAAGTGAAAACTTATACGTAGTAGCAACCTCCTCCCTCTTCTTTCGGGGGTGTTGAGCAAACTGTGAGACTGAGGTGCTTGCCATAGTGTGAGACATCACTTCAGCTGTATAAAATAAAAGACTACTCACGTTGTCAATGTGGAGATTGATGTAAAAAAATACAATAAAATGATACTGTATATCTATCTATATAGTATAGTATATAGATAGATATACAGTATATTAGATATAAAGTATATAAAAAAGAGTATATATGTATTTTTCGCTACATAAGACGCACTTTTTTACCCAAAAATGTCTGTGCGTCTTATGGAGCGAATCCCTATCGCCCGACGCCCAGGACATGCAGTTTCGGGCGCCGGGCGAGTAGTTTTTTTGTACATTCAGCCCTGCTCCGGACAAGCAGAGCTAAATGTACAGCGTGGGGCCGCCGCTCGTTTTTAATACAAGTGATCTAATCAGATCACTTGTATCAAATTGAGCGGCTGTGGCGATCGCCCACCACACCGCCGTGGTTTTCGGGGGACCCGTGACCACGGCATAGGAGCTCACCATAGAGCCCGTAGAGCAGACGAAGAACGTCCGTGTGCTCTGTGTCTGCTCTGTGTGTAATCACAGCGCCACCTGTCTCAGCTGTCACTAACTGCAGCTGCTGTCACAGAACCCTACCCTCCCTGCATCCTAGGGTCCGGTACGTCTTATGGAGCGCAAAATACGGTATGTCACAGGACACAACTGGTGGTGTACAACAAGTTCAACATGGTGTAATAGCACACTCCCAGTAGGCATGGTCCATGATGCCCCGGGCTCACAGTTGGTCAACACTAGAGAGTAAAATATTTATTTTCTCTGCTCCTCAGCTTCATCTACTGGCCATAAGGAGGCATTACATTACATTTAGCCTGAAAAAGAAAATATACTAAGAACATTCGTCTTTGCTTCTATTCACACAGAACAAACGGTCACCGGTATTCACAGGAGCTGCACTTCTACTGGGGAGAGCACTGGGGAGAGGTTAAGTTTTGCATTAAAAGCTGCTTTTTTGTCTCAATATGCGCTGCACAATCATCTTTTTAATGTCATTTTTTAATCCTGGAAATGGAGTTTGAATATATTTTTTATATATAGCAGTCTTTGTATCAGCTCCCTGTATTTCCCTTGTACAGCAGTCCCCTGTAACTGGGAGGGTCGGTACTCATGCCCAATGCAGCCCAATGGGGCTGGTGTGATGGAGCCCATTGGTTTCTTCTACCCGCCCGTCATACATTGTTGTTGTTGTTGTTGTTTTCTTCCCTTTCATACAGAGTCACTTTAGAATTTTTCTTTATATAAGAACATATTTTGCACATCATTCACTGACACGTCACGAAGCTTTGTCGGGGAACGTATTAAAATTCTTTAAAGGGCGACACTGCAGCAGAATGACACTTCTCTCGGCGCATGTAAACAGACTTTTTATC
>NW_017306603.1:592649-601993 GCF_000935625.1 Nanorana parkeri
TTTATCTGAGCCTTGTTCTGAGGATGAAATATGTGTATTTGCGATGGGAATTGTTTGGGCGGTGTGACGAGTTGCAGCCGCTAATTGCCCCCTTTAATTAGGCGAGCCGCTACGTATGCAGATCAGATCGCTGTTACATTAACCGGGATTTTAATATTTTAAATTGCCTCCGGGCCCTAAATCTGCCTCTGAGAGTTGTTAAAGGTGGTACCCCAATAAAGCGTATCCAAACCTAAGATCAACATTTGTAATATGTTCTAGATCGCCAGCACGTAGATGTGGCGGCTGTATTTGCTTCAAGCTTTTTTCCCTTTTATTTTCACCTGGTGATCCCGATACTTCCTGTCCAAGGGTGACAACACTCACTCACTCTTAGCACTGTATCTAATCGTTGTCACCCTAGGACAGGACTACAGAACACCCCCCCCTTCTCCATAACAAGGGGAATATCCTCTATGGGGACTCAGGCAGCAATAAAAACTTGACAGAGAGAATCCAAGTATTACATAAACTTTAAAGCTGAACTTCGGGCACAAAAACATGAATTTGAATACATTCCTCAATATTCACAAAGATTTAAATCCACTTTGTGTGACTGTGACCATCTCCTGTAGTATGTCTGCAGTCTCTGACCTTCACTTGTTGCATGCTTGCAGCCTCTGACCATCTCCTGAAGAATGTCTGCAGTCTCTGACCATCTCCTGTTGTAGGGCTGAAGCCTCTGACCATCCTCTGTTGTAGGGCTGCAGTCTCTGACCATCACCTGAACTATGTCTTCAGTCTTTGACCATCTCCGGTAGTATTTCTGCAGTCTCTGGCCATCTCCTGTAGAGTGTTTGCAGTCTCTGACAGTTTTCTGTAGTAATACATTCATTGAATACTATGTGCGGCCCTTTAGAGATTTCAGGGGCCACACTTATATCACCCTCAGGGCCGGTGCTAGACTATTTCGTGCCCTAGGCGTGACCAGCTACTTGCACCCCCCAGATTGAAATTTCACATTGAAATAGCCAATAGTAGTCTGGCTATTGGTCTCGGCTGCCTACATTCACCTGTCAGCTGCGAAAGCTAGCCGGCAGCTGAATAGGGAGCAGCACCGCAAGGGGGGTGTTGGTTGAGGTTGTGCCCTAGGCCGCTGCCTAGTTTGCCTAGCGGCCCTGATCCCCCAATTGCAGGAAAACTGACCATCACTGTTCTATATCATCCAGCAGGGCTGCCTGGGTTACAAAACTAGCTGAACAGAATTACGTTTGTAGGGTAAGACCGTTCACAGTTATCTCTGATGTCATAAACTTGGTTTTTGCTTCCCCCGGTCACCCTGTGATTTAGCCACTCTCTGCCTTTCCAGATGGACAAGCCCGGCTTTTATGAGCCCGCAGCAGCGCTGACACCTGAGTGCGCCCTTTCTGTGCTCCATTCGCTCAGCCTGGAGTAATGAAGAGTGATCATTTTGCTATCAGATTTTCTTGCAGTCTGACATCACCGATCCAGAGGTGGTCTGGGCAATGATCCAAAACTCCGATCTGTACATGTGTTACGCTGTTAGTTCTGCCACCCTGTGAAATGGATGTGAGAAGTGAGATCAGAACATCCTGATTGGTAGTCAGTATACGATAAGGGCCAGAACTAAAAGGGAACTCCGCACAGGAACCCGATTGGCCTTTCTCTTTTACTGTGCTTTATAACAAAGTCTTACCAATAGTCATTCTCATTCATTCTCCTGTGTGGCGTCACCACGAGTGTGCGCGATGACATCATCGCGCTTGCGCGGCCATCTAATTGATGCCTGCCAATGCCCATCTTGGTGATGGACGTTCACCTGGCGGGATGAGGTATGCCACCGGGTCCCCTCCTCTCTCCTGACACTGTCGGGCCCTCGGGCTACGACCGAGTGCCCGAATTTTTAGAGGGTGTGACACCAAAATGACTGTCAGTCGTTTTGGTGTCACCCCTCCAATGGTGTCACCCGGGTGCATGCCGAACCACCGCACCACCCTTGTGACGCCACTGCCTGTTCATATCAATAAGTAGAGTAAAAACCCATTTCACAATAACGATTACAATGTATACATCTAAAAATATACCGGTCAGCCATAACATTATGACCACTAAGAGGTGAAGTGAATAACATTGATATCTGGTTACAATGGCACCTGGCAGTGGGGGGATATATTACAATGGAACCTGGAAGTGGGGGGGGATATATTACAGTGGCACCTGGAAGTGGGGGAGATATATTACAATGGCACCTGGAAGTGGGGGGGATATATTACAATGGCACCTGGAAGTGGATGGGATATATTACAATGGCACCTGGAAGTGTGGGGGGGGGGGGTATATTACAATGGCACCTGGAAGTGGATGGGATATATTTAAAAAAAATAAAAATAAAGAGAGGTTATACTCACCTAAACCTCAGAGCCAACAGCGCTCCGTTCAGTCTCTCTCCTCTGCTGCAGTGATTGTATGTCCCTCAGCATCCTCATGCCTTATTCACTGTATTAGATGTGATGACTCAAGGGTTCTTAGACCACCACTGCAGCAGAGAGATGCTCCAAGGACCGGTTTAAGAGCTGGCCGGCTCGGAGGATCCCAGAGTTCTTCTTTAAATACAAGCAGTGTAAGTACTGAAACTTAACTTGGTATCAACCTCTTGGTATAGAAGAGTTCGGACTGGGAGAGGAAAGAGCAGCACTAGGAGCCCATCAATTCATGTGCTGATTGAAGGAGAGAGCAGGGATGAGCTTATCACTGTGCTGCTTCTCCTTCACTGTCCAGTCACAGGCTGGGTGTCAGAAAGCCAGAGCCAGAGTTTGAGTGTCGCCGTCTGCGCATGCGCAGGCGCCTGTTGTGGACCATAGAGCCATAATAGGAGCAGCGTCTTTGCATGGACGTGCGCACTTACGTGCGCGTCATGCTCACGTACGTGTGTGTCATGCACGTGTTTGTGCGCACGGGCACGCGTCGACGTGTCATTTGAACAATTGGCGCCAACTGGGCTATAAAGGCTGTGTTCAGCTATCCTCCTATGCTGTCAGATCGTCAGCTTCCTGTGTTCTGTGTTCCTGTATCCTGATTACCCGTTACTGACCCGGCTTGGACTACCCTCTGTTGTTGCTTGCTCCCTGAAGACCCCGGCTTGTTTTTGACCTTGATTCTGCCTCACCCCTTGTACTACGTTGCTAGCTCGTTGATGACCTCGGCCTGCTTGACGATCCTTCTGCCTTGTATGTTCTGCTTCCAGCTTCCTCAGCTCATCGGATCTAAAGCTTTCTGGATCCTCTTCGGTGCATCTGCATCCTGCTTCCTGCCAGGATCTACGCACTTCATCTCATCTCGCAGACGCAACAGGCTAACCAGCCTCTGGCACCCTTGCCCCTCTGTGCCCCGGCGCCCCTGTAACCAATCCAGGTGCTCCGGGACCGGAGCTGTGAGAGAAGCCGCCCTCGTCAACTCAGACTCCCCTAAGGTACGTGACACTGGGGGTGGGGCCATGACATGCTGGAGTCAGAGGAAGTGAGTTGAATGATGCTGGCCGTCATTTACCCAGAAGACCGAGGACATCTAGTGGCAGAAAGACAGTACTGCGGGGGTGAGCTACGAATCACAGTTGAATATTGCCGCAAAATGTGCTTTTTTCTTTTTCTTTAATCAGGCTCTTCATTGTTTTACTGCAGTTCTGCTTTATTGCCTGGAGTAACTACTTAACCATAAGGCAGATGTATAAACAGGAAATAATGCAGCGTTATTATTATTATACAGGATTTATATAGCGCCAATAGTTTGCACAGCTCTTTACAATATAAGGAAGACATTACAATCACAATACAATTCAAGACAAGATGGTAAGGAGGGCCCTGCTATATTCTGCCCTGACAATATTTACCCGTGACACGCATTAGAAATGCCGGAACTGGAAGGAACAGCGTAATTACACCAGCCCGATAACAGCGATCAAAGCAACAATGTGGGCAAATAGTTATGTTCCCGCAGCCCGTGACAAGGCCGCCTGCAGAGACCCAGTGGGTAAAACCGCCATCTACGATCCAGCCCTGTGGATGACAATTTGACATTTTTCCCAGGAACATTTTAAGCTCTCGGAAACGATAGTAACAGGGAACTCGACATGTAGCTAAGGAGGACTATTGTTAAGCTGATACAAGCTCCATGAGGCTCGTTCTATTGTCTTACACATGGAAAATAGACATGGAGAATGGCAGAAGCTCTTCACTTATTCTAGAGTGATGCATGATTCATGAGACTTGTGCGTCATTCTTTATCTATGCGCTCAGTGCTGTACTTCAATCCGGATGATTCACATTTATAAAGCATCATAGGAAATTGTTACTTAGTTACATATACAGTATATATACAGTTAAACCAGTGGTGTAACTAGAAATCGCAGGACCCCATAGCAAAATTTTGTATGGGGCCCTGTGATTTCTAGTTACGCCCACCTGATAACCCAAACAGCCCAGCTGACAGTGGGCCAGCCAGCAGCCTGAGATGCCCAGGCGGCCCGCACAGCATCAGGGGGATGTCCTGGTGGGGCCCACCAGTGCCCCGGACCCCATAGCAGCTGCCTGGGTCGCTATGGCGATTGTTCCACCACTGCGTTAAACAAATCTTAAGGGAAAACGCTTCCTTTACTTCCTGTCTCTGACACACAGCAAGAGCTAAGAGGAGATCATTCGTAGATAGTTGTCACTCAAACAAATGTTCTTATTAGAAGATTTTCCCAGTATTCCTGTTCCTGACAGCTGAAAATTGATTGACAGCTAACAGCTATCAATCAATGTTTTTGATCGACAACTGAAAATTGAAAAAGCTTTTCCCATCGCTTTCAGTTGCATGACAAATAGAGAGGGTGTGTCATCCTAATGAGGACACACACGGCAGACAAAACCTCAAAATGTAAGAAAACAATTGGGGCATCAGAGCAAATGGTGAAATAATACAAGTATACAAGTAGCTTTAATGTAGCTTTCATTATATGATTATATTAAACAGCCCACTTGTTTCAAGGGCTCAAAACAACTCCCCCCCCCCTCTTCATCAGGGCTTAAATGCTGCATGTGGCGAAAAGTCACATTATGAATACAGAGCTACATTATGTGATGTCTTTATCAGTGCCTCGAGCTTTAAATAGTTTTTGAATCCGTATAAACATTTGCAATGCGTTCAGGAGTTTAACCTCTTTTGTAAAATAGTCCTCAGTGCCTATCTCCAGTGACCCCTGTACGCTCCTGGGTCTCCGGTGACACCGTGTGCTTCTTTGTCTCCAGTAACTCCTTGGTTCTCCTGTGTATACCGTGACCCTTTTGCGCCCGTGACCCTTGAGTGCTCCTGTGTCTCCAGTGACCCTTAAGTGCGCCTGTGTCTCCGGTGACCCTTCTGTGCTCCTGTGTCTCCGGTGACCCTTGAGTGCGCCTGTGTCTCCGGTGACCCTTGAGTGCGCCTGTGTCTCCAGTGATCCTTGTGTGCTCCTGTGTCTCCGGTGACCCTTGAGTGCGCCTGTGTCTCCGGTGACCTTTGTGTGCTCCTGTGTCTCCGATGACCCTTGAGTGCTCCTGTGTCTCCGGTGACTCTTGAGTCAGCCCATGTCTCCGGTGACCCTTGTGTGCTCCTGTGTCTCCGATGACCCTTGTGTGCTCCTGTGTCTCCGGTGACCCTTGTGTGCTCCTGTGACCCTTGTTTGTTCCTGTGTCTCCGGGGACCCTTGAGTGCGCCTGTGTCTCCGGTGACCCTTGAGTGCGCCTGTGTCTCCGGTGACCCTTGAGTGCTCCTGTGTCTCCGGTGACCCTCGTGTGCTCCTGTGTCTCCGGTGACCCTCGTGTGCTCCTGTGTCTCCGGGGACCCTTGAGTGCGCCCGTGTCTCCGGTGACCCTTGAGTGCTCCTGTGTCTCCAGGGACCCCTGTGTGCTCCTGTGTCTCTGGTGACCCATGTGTCCCCAGTGCGCCCCTGTGCACCCCCATAACTCCAAATGTGCTCCTATGTGCCCTTGTGACTCCAAGTGCGCTCCTGAGTGCACCCACTATGCTCTGCAGTTGTCTGGCCTGCTGTGCCCCATTCTCTCTGCAGCCTCTCCACTTTCAGGTACACCCCTGCTATCACCTGATCTATCCATCTCTCCATGGATATGGACCCCTGTCCATGGCAAACTATAAAATGGGAACTAATTAAATGGGAACTAATAATTCTACTGTTTTGTGTGTGCTCTTTTTAAAATTATACGGCTATTGCTTCTTGTCTTGATGTGGTCTTGATGACATTTTGGTATGAATTCTCTTCTTGGGTCTTAGAACCCCTGCTGTTGGTTGTAGCTTTATCTGATAGAGTAATAAAGAGGGGATCATTTGAATGTCTCCCGTTTCCGGAACTGATGAGCCAATATAGTGCCATGTCTGCCACCTGCTGGAAAAGTCTGGAAGGGTCTTCTCTGACTCAGGATGATGCTGCTGGAGATGGAATAACTCGTTTCTTAAAGCCAAAATGTTAAAATGTAAGACTAGAAAGATGTTTTATTTCAGAATTCACAAACTTCAACAAATATCTCTTATATTGCAGTGACCATAGTTGATGAGTCGTGAACCACCTACTGCTTGGTGCACTGCTGCTCTTATCCTTTGCGCTCAAAATGTATTTTTTAATCTTTTCAGTCACTGTATAATTTGTACAAATTGGGACATTTTTGTGAAATGTCAGAAATAGGGATTTTTGTATTTGTGACACACGTCCCATTTCACAGGAACGTGCATTGCGAATCATTCTTTCTAGAGTGAAAATGTTTCAATGTGCGCCATTTTAATGTTGCATCGCTGATAGTTTATTGGGCCCCCTATGTCTCTTCTGCAGTGAAGGATTCTTACCTTCCTCTTCTCAAACTCTTTACAATGTACCACTGTGGTAACTGCTGGCTGCTGGGATGACTTATCCCTGGTGCGCAATGAATGTGCATGGGAGTTACATTAGCCTGGCATGATCACTCAAGATCCTGAACCCAGAGGAAGCCGGTGTTCTATCAAAGTTTGTGACTGTGTTAGAATGTGTTACCGGTCACGTAGTCACACATTTTAACGTGATCCCGCCCAGTTTTACAGCGGTGGAATGTGTGACCGGCAATAGGTCAAGCATTCCAACTCTTTCTCAGCCGTTCCAGGGCAGATCGGCATTGCAGATCGCATGTACAGGAGAACCGATCTTCCCTGGAACAGCTGATCGGTCCTGAAATGTCACTTCTATCAAACTTTGTGAGTGCGATCTCACATTCTACAAAGTCGGATATAAGTGACATTTCAGGACCGATCAGCTGTCCCAGAGCAGATCGGTTCTTCTGCGATGCCGATCTGCCCTGGAACAGCTGGCAAAGCATTGGAATTCTTCACCTTTTGGCGGTCACACATTTCACCGCCGAAAAACTGGGCGTGATTACGTTAAAATGTGTGACCACGTGACCGGTCACACATTCCAACCCAGTCACAAAGTTTGATAGAGCACCGGCGAGAACCTATGCCAGGTCCCATAGGTTCCACGTGTGCACAGACACACTGCTGGAGACCTGGCACACACATTCCAGTGAGCAGTTTGCACATGTGCAGACATGCAGCAGTTTCATGCAGAGACACACAGCGTGTATGCGCACTCACGGGAGAATCTGGTGTGCGCATAGGTCTCTGTTTGAAAACTGCAGCGAGTCTGCACATGCACGT
Organism: Nanorana parkeri; assembly: GCF_000935625.1. Taxonomy (NCBI): domain Eukaryota; kingdom Metazoa; phylum Chordata; class Amphibia; order Anura; family Dicroglossidae; genus Nanorana; species Nanorana parkeri. Next base: position 600,360 of record NW_017306603.1, read on the forward strand.
CTTGTGCAAACTGCCTCCTGGGATGTGTGATATAGACATCCCAGGAGGCAGTGGGTGGCCGGATACGTCATCCTCGCCTAGGCAAGGATTCAGGAAGTGATTGAATAGAAGATAAAATAAATGGTATTTATAGTTGAAAAGGCTGGAGGAAGAGGCAAGTGAGAGGATGTTATTTTTATGTGTGACGGTCCGCTTTAAGGGCCCCTTTAACTGCTTTATGTAGAAATCAATGGCCGGCACCACCAATGACTGGCCCCGAATGCAGACAGTTTGCCTCCAACGACTACGTTTCTGACCGCTAACAAACTGGCTGCAGCTAATGGTCCAGTTTCAACTGCGTATCTAGCTGTTTCTATGGTAATCTAATCTCAAAAACAAAAATGTATATATTGCTGATTACTAGTCCGTAGATATGATGACTGCATTAGTTTTCTTTATTCAGTCTTCTTTTTCCTTTATTTTCACCCGTTAATCTTGCTGTGCTCATTACTCCACTGCTTCTATGGAGGGAGCCATGGCTGTCACATAGGCTGGGCTTCAAACATGTCTGCCATTGTTCAGTTCTCTTACACGGGAAGTAATGAGATTATTAGTTTATGCAAAAAAAGATTTCTTATCGTTGCTCATTCCTCATTCACATGCTGAATGCGGCAAGGGCCTGCGTTCCGGCTCTATGGAAGCAGTCCCTCCAGCCTTCTATCAAGATGTGGGCTAGACGAGTGGAGGAGATCAAACTGATGGAGGACCTGACCTTCTCATTGGACGGGATCCAGGCCAGATTTGTTGCTACATGGGCTGCTTGGTACCTGTTCAGAGACTCAGCTGACTTCTCTGATGTGCGCCGGATCTGAAGAGAGGGATAGGATGGCTCAAAGAAGGGGCATTGTTGCCCTGCTGGGGTACGGCTAGAAGTGTTCCCTGCCGGACGGCCTGGAACTGACGATACCTGGAATTTCCCCTTTCCTCTCCTGGTGTGTTGTATGTCGTTCACTCTTTTGCTACTTTGTTTTCTCTTGTTTGTTCTGTCTTTCTGTGTGTACTCCCTAGGTGTGGACCGAAATGGTACGGGCCTCCCACGATAGTGGGCTGGACCATACGGTCTACCAAATAGTAATGTTTATTTCTTGTTTTATAAATAAAAAGAGATGGGAAGAAGAGAGTACGACCTAACCTGAACCGTCATCATTTATATATATTAGATATTATGTATGTTCTGATATAGAATGGGATGTTCGCACTTCCTTAGTCTTAGCCTTTGCGGCCAGGTTGACTGACTTGGAATGATGTGAGGCCATGTGGCCCCTATTTTTGCTTATTCTCTCTGTATCCCACCCTCTTGTTCATAAATAAAGAATTTGAAAAAAAAAAAAAAAAAGATTTCTGCTGAGATCATCGGGTATTTTCTGTATCGAGGGCCCGCTCACACAGGATTTGCGCTGCGCTGGGTGTTTTACCCAGTGCAGACTGAACTCATGACAAGGCAGCCTGCCTTGTCACGGGTGGGCTTGGTTCACACCATTGCTTTGCTCTTAGCAACCTGTGACGCTCTGGCTGGCATCCTGCCCAGCTCCTGGCAACGAGTGATGTCAGTGTGGCAACCCTAGCAGGAGGCCAGACAGAGGCCCCGGACCCAG
>NW_017306603.1:602195-615476 GCF_000935625.1 Nanorana parkeri
CCCCTTACAGAGAATCCACCGCCAACACCATACCGCCCCCCCAACCCTGGTCTCAGGCGGCAAATAGTGTAGGGACAGCCCTGGTTTTTAGCTGAAATAAAAAAGAAAACTGAGGCACCCTCCACATCTAAGGCCCTGCTCAAACTTTGTGATGCGTGAATGCACAAGAACACATTCGTGCGCATTCGCATGCATTTTGCCACACTGTGGCATACGCGGCAAGGCAGCTCGTGCAGCATTTTCAGCTGTGAGCGCCCTGCGTTGTTTCCTTGCGTGTTCGGCACACGTCCACGAGTGGGAAAGAAGTGCATTTTACTGTCCGTGTTTGGGGTGCCATTGAAAAGTAATGGCGCCACAAGTGTGTTGCACATTTTTTACGTGTTGCGTGCGCCAACAGGGACTGAGGAGGACCAGTAAACTGCAGCATGTTCGATTTTTATTCTTGGATTGAGATACATTCTGACAGCAGGAATCTCATCCAGCAGGAGGTGCTGTTCGGCCTCCGGCCACCAGATGTCGCCACCGCAAATGTTCATGACAGTTCGCCGGCTACTATAGTACGGCAGGTGAAGGGTGTGACAGCGGGCTGTGTGTTTCCTCCTTCCAGTAGAAGCCGGTGTGTCCGCTTCCTCTTCCACTCCGAGCCCGGACTGTAAACAGGGAAGGTGACGTGTGACTTCAGAACATGGCTCCGCTGTACACCCTCTGCCTGGGGCTGCTCCTCTGCCTCCCGCCTGGTCTGCTGGCCGGTAAAGGTGACGTCATCGACATCACTGACACCAACTGGAGGGAGATCCTGCACGGGGAATGGATGATCAAATTGTAAGTGAGGGCGTGCCCGGCCAGGTGTGCACCCCGATCATCCTGCGGGGTTCCCCGCCTTCCATCAGGGGCTGTCAGGGTCCCCCATGCAGAATTATCGGGGTCCCCCATGTAGAATTTTTAGAATCCGATGCAGAGGGATTGTTTCTATTGGAGCTGTCGGTTGTTATTATTTCACGTATGTCAAAAGTCCCAATGTACATGAGATGGCTGTTAAATTGTGTGGTTTAGGAAGGTTGAAGAAGCTCTTCTGATTGCCATTACCTGACCCTGGGAGGGTCTCCTTCTATGAGATCGGTGGCACTGGGAGGGACCCCCTTCTTCTCCTGAGATAGGTGGCACTGGGGGGGCGACCACCTTCTTCTCCTGAGATAGGTGGCACTGGGGGGGGGGACCACCTTCTTCTCCTGAGATCGGGGGGCACTGGGAGGGTCTCCTTCTCCTGAGATCGGTGGCATTCTTTCCTGCACGCTTGTTCCCGATTACTGACTCCCTAATTGGCCATTCTCAGCCTGGGCTACATGCAACCCCAGGGTTCCTCCAGAGATTGTTGGGGGTTCCTTGAGCTGAGCTGGGTTCCTTCCCATTTGATGGTGCTTAACAAGTTCTGGGGCCAGTGCACTTGGCAGAACAAGTGGCATGACACCAATGATCTTCTTTTTTTAGCTGTCTGTAAGAGTGGCTTTCTGACCACCACTGCACCCTAAGGGGGGCATTGGGGGGCCAGTTGCCACAAATGTAAGGGACATTTTTCCCTTTGACCCAAAGAATTGTTTTTAGCAGAGGTTCCCCTAGACCTGAAAATTTATTTTAAGGGTTCCTCTGGGGCAGAAAGGTTGAGAAAAGCTTCCCTAGCTAGTGAAGACAGAGTCAGGGTGACATCTTCGTGCCTGCACCGTAACAACTAATAAGTAATGGCAGCTTCCATATGGGTTCCCTTTATATCCAGATTCATGATTATTGCTCAGTAGCTCTGTAATCTGCACCCATTGTAATGCAGAGTTTTTAGATTTTTATTGGTTGTCTTGTTCCCTAGCTATGCTCCCTGGTGTCCTGCCTGCCAGAAGCTGCAGCCAGAATGGAATGAATTTTCTGAGTGGGGAGAAGACCTCAATGTCAACATTGGAAAAGTGGATGTAACTGCTCAGCCAGGTAATTTCACCTTGTTGCCCAACCCGATGTAACCAGTAAAGTGAAGGCAGTGGGCATTCTTCAGTAAACCATAGCAACCAGTCATGACCCACTTTTTAATGATTCGAAAATCTGGTTGCCAAGTATTGCATATGTCTGAAGGTTCTCATTGATCCAGGTCATGGGATAGCTAGTAGTAGTTGGTCACAGCCAACTGGACTTGTAGTGTTGAGGATGTTTAGTAGCTTCTCCAAGTCACTCCTTCAGTTCCCGAACTAAAGAACCCCATTAGGTCCTCTTCTCACAATGTTCACCCGTCTGGTCCAGCTTCTCCAAGTCACTCCTTCAGCTCCAAAACTAAAGAACCCCATTGGGTCCTCTTCTCATAATGTTCACCCGTCTGGTCCAGCTTCTCCAAGTCATTCCTTCAGTTCCAGTACTAAAGAACCCCATTAGGTCCTCTTCTCAAAATGTTGACCCATCTGGTCCAGCATCTACCAAGCATACGTGCCACAATCTCCATGCAGTCCTATAGTGGGTTTAAGAGATGGAGCAGCACTGACAAGGTCACACCGCAAAGGTCTCGGCAGAGCAGCGTCAGGTTAGTATATGACTTGAAGTGGGGGGGGAGGGCGCGGCCATCAAGACAGCATTGACCATTGCAGACTGTGTGATCTGAGCCAAAACATGGTCCACTCAGAAGGCATATCCAAAGACTGGACTGAAAACATGACCTTTAACATTTCAGCTGTATTATTTCTACAGCTCAGTATTAAAGCAAATATTAAGCGGTACCTGATGTGGTGTGAGGTTACTGCTCATGCTCTCTTGCGGGACCAGCCCTCCCTGACACTTCAGTATTTGTTCAATGTTGATTCACTGAGGCAGCCAGAAGCTTGTATTTTCAGGATGGCAAGACCTCCGTTTTTCCAGGCTCTTTTCCCCCTGTTGTGGAGTCTCACTACTCTTGCCGTATATTCATATTTTAAAGGCAAAGTTCTCTCTAGCATTACTCAATGAACTTTAACCAGCCATATAATACATGTGCCCGGATGAATGCATAGCGCCACGTTTTACTTCAGTCCGTGCTCCGATTGTCTAGCATTGGGAAATATCTACTGTTACCAGCAACCCCATGTCTCATGTTATCATTCAGCTCTCCTCATGCTATCTATGTCTTTGACAGCCTCAGGGCACAAAGGAAGCACATTCGATCACATTCACGCACTACACACACAGACACTGACAAAGGTTGAACTCGATGGACCTGTGTCTTTATTCAACCTCAAATACTATGTAACTATAATCAATTTCCACTCAGGCTTTGCAACTGTAGATAGCGTGAGGGGGACGTAGATAGCATGAGGGGGGTTGAACAACACCTCAGAACCTAAGGTGGGTATCCGATGCCGATTGCTGGACTATTGGTGCACAGACAGAGGTCAAACATGGTGTTAGGGTAAACGTCCACTTTTATTACTACAATTTATTTTAGTTAAAGTGAAAGATCACCCTGGAATCTTTACCAGCCATATAACACACAGCACCGTGTTTGACTGCCCAGCTATCAACATGAGGAGGGCTGAGCGGCACCTTGGGTTGCAGGGTGTTGCTGGTAATAGCCAGCTGTTTCCAATGCTGGTTGCTGGACTATTGGTGCACATACAGAGGTCAAACTTGGTGTTAGGGCGAACGTCCACTTTTATTACCACATTTTCTTTTTAAGTGGAAGATCAGACTGGAATCTTAAACAGCCATATAACACATGTTTCTGGATAAATGCATGGCACCATGTTTGACTGTCCAGCTATCAACATGAGGAGGGCTGAGCGGCACCTTTGGGTTGCAGGGTGTTGCTGGTAATAGCCAGAAGTGTCCAATGCTGATTGGAGGTCAGAGGTCAAACATGGTGCTAGGGTGAATGTTCATCTAAACAGCCATATAACATACCTGAATAAATGTGTAGCACCATGTTTGACTTCTGTCAGCACCCCGGTTGCCCAGCAGTTGGCATCTGGAAACGGAAGTTATTACCAGCGATACCATGCAACCCAAGCCCCCTCATGCTATCTACGTCCTGTGATTGCAAAGCCTGAGTGGAAACTGCTTGATCGTGCTTTCTTTGGGCCTTGTCGCTGTCGAAGACGTAGATAGTATGATAGTATGGGGGGTTCTGAGGGACACAAAAAGTGGCATGGGGTTTCTGGTAATGACCGTTAGTTTCCAATGTTGATTGATGGCCAACCAAAGTGTGACCAGAAGTCTAACATGGTGCTATATCAAGGTACATGTGTTACATGGCTATTTAAAATTCAAAATCCTAGAGAAAAGAGGACCTGTCCTTATGGCTGCAGCAGGCTGAGCTTGGATCTCGGTTGCAGAAATTGTGGTGTGGCGTTCTATAGACGCATAAAAATAGATGGCGGGCGATTTGGTTGTCCAGTTTCCACCAACAGCTGAAATCTCAGTGTATGGTATACAAACGGTGTTATAAATTAAAAATTATTATAACTGAATAATACATTAATTTCTAATAATTTAATCTGTGTGATGCACATTGCCCTCTGTACCACATTCTTAGTAATGTGTTCTGTTTTCTAGGACTGAGCGGCCGTTTTATCATAACAGCCCTGCCTACAATATATCAGTGAGTATCTCCGTATAGACCTCATCACACATCCTGTATTTTTCCATATTCGTCCATGACGGCACCACGATGAGGTTGTCAGAGCATCGTACAGTCATGGCCAAAAATATTGGCACCCCTGCATTTCTGTCTGATAATGCACCACTTCACACCGAAAATTCTTGCAATGACAAATGTTTCAGCATTCTCATATTTATTTCTATTGTTTGTATTGGTATGACACAAAAAAGTGGAGAAATCAAATCTGACGCATTCCACGCAAAACTCCAAAAATGGACTGGGCAAAATTATTGGCAATTAATATTTGGTAGCACAGCCCTTGGAAAAAATAACTGAAATCAATGGCTTCCGGTAACCATCAATTAGTTTCTTACAGGAATTTTGAGCAGTCTTCTTTCACCAACTGCTCCAAGTCTCTCAGATTGGAAGGGTTCCTTTTCCCAAATGCTGCTTTGAGATCTCTCCACAGGAGCTCTATGGGACTCAGATCTGGACTCATTGTTGGCCAGTCCAGTACTCTCCAGCGCTTTGTCTGAAACCATTTCTGGGAGCTTTTTGACGTGTGCTTTGGGTCATTGTCCTGCTGTAAGACCCATGACCTCTGACGCAGACCCAACTTTCTGACACTGGGCCCTATATTGCACCCCAGAAATCTTTGGTAGTCTTCAGATTTCATAATACCATGCACACAGTCAAGACATCCAGTGCCTGAAGCAGCAAAGCAACCCCAAAATATCAGTGACCCCCCACCATGTGTGACTGTAGGGACTGTGTTTCTTTCTTTTGAAGGCCTCATTTCTTTTTCTGAAAACAGTAGAATGATGGGATTTACCAAAAAGCTGTCATTTTGTGTCATTCCAATACAAACAAAAGAAATAAACGTGACAATGCCGAAACAGTTTTAATCGGAACACGTGAGGTGGTGCATTATCTGACAGAAATGTAGGGGTGCCAATATTCTTGCCCATGACTGTATGCTTATATCATGTGCTTGTGCTGGATGTCACGCATCTTTTTTTCTTCTTCCTGGTAGAAGGTGGAATTTAAAACATGCTTTTATGATGTTCTAAAGCAGGGCTGGGCAACCTTGGCATTCCAGCAGTGCTGAACCTGTAAATTCCATCATCCCTGTGCTTTTTGGGAGTCGCGGCTCTCACTCTTACAATGCCTCTTGGGATTTGAAGTTACACGATATCTGGAGTGCCCAGGTCGCCTGCCCCTGTTCTACAGGCTGCACAAAGGAGAGTGACTTATTAAAAGGACTTATTTTACCTGAAGCTGCTCACAGTAACACATTTCCTGTACTAGGGTGACAAAACGTGCTCCCTCTACTGTTTGTAAGGAGGCAGCCATGGCTGTCACACAGTGGTTTCTCTCTCCAAACATATTTCTCAATAGACGCAAAGGATACAAGTCCATTTTGTGTGCACCAAATACCTTTACAAATCCCGTTATTACAATATAAAAGTAGCAGTGGCGTCACTGTGCTGGACATAGCCTGTGCAGAGAGCAGAGCCGTGTGAGGGATCCAGCAGGCCCCACCCGCTACAGGCTGCCCACAGAAAACTACAGGAGGGGGTGGAGACGAGACTAGTCACCCTGCACAAGGAGAGAGAAGCATGAAGCGGTCTTTATCACAGGAAGCTCCAAGTCTCACACTGGAGTACTGCACAGATCTGGAAGAAATACACAAAGCTCACCGAGATTCAAGAAGCATACACAATTCTCTGGTATTTAGGCAGTACTTCTTGAGCTTAAAATCCATCTTTATTTGTGGAGCTTCGTATCTTTAAATCAAATAATGTCATTTGACTAATCAGTGTGACCTTTGCTAATGGAAAAAACTGTGATGGAACCGCAATTACCTTCTTTGCTCCCAAATGTAGAAGTCACCTGTCATAAGATAAATATGAAGGATGCCATTGCTGACCACCTGAAAATGCTAGCTGCCTGGCTAGTGACCTCTTTCCTTTCACATATGACATTGCTCAGCCCTGGTGGGTGGTGGTTCACTTGCTGAACATGGCAGCATTAGAGGAAGGGGAGAAGGTCACATGTCCTTCATACTAAGAAGTACTGGATATTGTCCCATGCATCAGCAGATGATCAGAGTGGTGCCATAGCACGATCAAGGTAAGTATCGGCTGAGATGGGGGGTGATCAGGAGGTCCTGAATGGGCAAAGGGACATTTTCACTTTAATAAAACCACCTACAAGACCACCCAATGCATTTTGGTGTATCAGAGGTATTTCCAGGAATGCTTTGCTTTGTTCCATCTGGAAGCATTTGGCTAACACTCTTCCTCATTGGTGTCTTTCCGATCAGCTGTAAAGATGGCGTTTTCCGGAAGTACCACGGATCCAGAATGCACAAGGACTTCATAAGCTTTGTGAGCGAGAAGGAGTGGGAGGGGCTAGAGCCCGTGTCATCCTGGTTCTGCCCGGACTCTCTGCTGTAAGTAAAAGCTGAACTTACTGAGATTTGTGCTGAGAATAAACGTGGCCGGGCGATACTAACACAACAGGGTGTGCAAATGGTGGCATCTGGAAATTCGACCATACACTTATCCACGGTAAAAAAAAAGACAATCCACATCCCCAGCGGGTCAGAGGATTGGCTGCAGTCACTGTTCTGCTGAGAAATTTCACACCGCCTCCTTCAACAAACGGGTGCCAGTAGGGCCGCACACTGTTTATATTTCCCCAGTCGGCAGGACTCCGCCGACATTCGCACAGTGTGTGGCCAGCTGTGTGCACATTTTCTGTCCATTAGTGATTTGGATTTTCCCAAGTCATCATCCAGGGCAGCACCTGAGAGAAGGATCCACCCACCTAAAACAGGAAACGCATCATCCACAATTAAAATAAAAGGGGCGGTACTGCCCCACCACCTCAGTTTATTGTGTTTCCTCCGGCCTAACAGGAGCATTATAACCATTTGTTATTTTGTCCATAGGCCTGCGTGCTAGTTGCAGGGGCCTCCCAGTGCGTGCTCCCCCGTGAATCAGGGACACTGGACCTGGGGGGTTGCATGCCTGGGCTTGTCCGAGGATTAACCTCCAGGTTATCCTATTATGGGACCCTCCCTCCCCATCTATCCCTGAGGTTTCTTATCCGCCTTGAGGAAAAGTAACCATCCCCGGGTGCATATCGGCTCTAGCAGAGCTTTCCCTTACTCGCATTTGGTTCGGCTCAGAGTTCTCGGCATCGCCTTGAATGGGGCGGTTTGCCATCCATGCTCCCTATGTATGCTGCCATGTTGTGGATATTGATATCCTGTAGCACCCAGGGCCTCCTTGAATGGACAGCTATGCAATGGAGTGGTGAGTACCCCTGGCGCCAGCATTCGCAGACGCCAGGGAGGGAGTGCAGCGGGCGAGGGATGGAGCCACAAGCTCACAAAATGCTGGGAGGTTGATGAAGTTTCTGTGGACTGCATGTGAACACATTGTGGAAGTTGTGTGTATGGAACCGTACGGTCACCCCTCTTCTCTCCCTCCACTCTCTCTCTCTCTCTCTCCTCCTTCACTTCCTCCTTCTCCCTCTCCCTGCACAAAAAAGTAATGATGACATCACTGGGTATGAATTATGGGATGTAATGAAAACTTAGGTTTTCTTTAATATTTTCATTATCATGTTGATGAGGGAAAAGGAACAACCAGGAAGGCAAAATATAAAAAGATTCGTCTTCAAGTTTAATACATTTTCCTGTTTTCTTTTGTTATAGAATGAGTGCCATGTCGGCTCTGTTCCACCTATCGATGTATATTCGGGTAAGTAGAATCCCTATAACTGTTTTCTGCTCTTTGTTACACCACAAGATCGGGTTGGTGATCTTCTCTTATTTTCTTTCTTTTTGATCTGTTACATGAAAGCGCATTTCTTCCTGGGGACTCAAAGCGCTGTGTCTGCTTTTGGGGCACATATTGAGGCAGCCATCATAGACATGCTCCGTAGTGTATCATAAAGGAGCAAATTTAGCTATCGGCATGTGTTTTGCAGTGTGAAAGGAAACCCACACAAGCACAGGGAGAATATGCAAACTCCATGCGGATAGTGTCCTGACTGGGATTCAAACTGGGGACCCCAGTGCTAACCACTAAGCCACTGTGCACCAATACGATAAAGAAAGTTTGTGTGTGTGTGTGTACTGTATGTTTGTATGACCCAAAGTATTTATAGTTCTTTGTTATGCTAAAAGCAGTTGTACAGCAGCCATGAGATTCGCCTGATTTGAAACTGCTTCATATGCTGATGGTCTTTATTGAGACATTCGGCTCTGTATATCCCATGTGCCCTGGCTGTCAGTGACGGTGGGTGTTTTCTCTCTTTTCAGTACTGTCACGAATACTTTGTTGAAGACCTCGATATTCCAGTCTGGGGATCGTATCTCATTTTTGCATTGTTCACTCTACTTCTAGGTCTCATTCTGGGCTTGGTGAGTAGACGAGGTATTGTGTGTGTTGAATCCCTAGGGATATTGTTATAAACGTAATATAACTGTGACAGAGAAAGTAGTGCTGTCCCAGGGACCGAGCAGGCTCCACCCACTACAGGCTGCCTGCATAAAACTACAGAAGTGGCGTAGACGAGACCAGTCACCCTGCACAAGGATAGTGAGCTGTCTTTATTACAGGAGGGGCGGAGCCAAGACCAGCCACCCTGCACAAGGAGAGAGAGCAGCAGTGAGCAGTCTTTATTATAGGAGGAAGCGGAGGCAAAACCAGTCACCCTGTACAAGGAAAGAGCAGCAGTGACTGGTTTTTATTACAGGAGGGGGTGTAGACCAGACCAGTCACCCTGTACAAAGAGAGAGAGCAGCAGTGACCGGTCTTTATTACAGGAGGGGCGAAGTCGAGTCCAGTCACCCTGTACAAAGAGAGAGAGTAGCAGTGACGGGTCTTTATTACAGGAGGGGGCAGAGACAAGACAAGTCACCCTGCACAAGGACAGAGAGGAGCAGTCAGCGGTCTTTATTACAGGAGGGGCGGAGATGAGACCAGTCAGCCTGCACAAGTAGAGAGCAGCAGTGAGCAGTCTTTAGTACAGGAACTGCTTCAGTTGACTGTACAAAGAGATTAGGTGCTTGTGTCGATGAGCATTCTGTGGTTTACATGGATTTGAAATGCACCTCAAACATAGGTCAGCAAAATCCCATTACCTTTAATTGAGCAATACAGATGGCAGTGTTGCTCTGCGTTTCTTTGGACGCAACATGTCCTATTAAGGACCATTTAAAACCGCAGATAGAGTAATTAAGAAAAAAGTAGCGTTTGACTAGAATTGCCTAGTGTCCTGAAGATTAAAGTGAATGTAGTTCTGACTTTAGTACTGGAATCCATCCAGTAGCTCACTGATTGGCTTCTCACATCCTTTAGAATTGCTCTTCAGTTTGTTGGCCTAAAGCTGTATAAAGATGTGAGGTCTGTGGGGTATGGACTCAATAAATCGTAGTTTTCATGCCCCTCCCGGCTGCATCTGATACATGTGGGAGGAAGCCCGGGACAGCGAGCTGACTTGCGATCTACCAGCGTTAGCTTTGCGAACGACTGGTAGATTGTGATCGACCTAAGGGGCACCCATGCATTGCATAGGGATATAACATCACCAAGCCTAAAATAAGGTATGTCATGAAAACAGGTTTTATTTAAAACTGTAATTAGCATGTTGATGAGGGGGAACAAGGGAAGGTGAAGTATAAGCAAATTATACTTTAAAGGAGAACTATGACGTGCGTGATTTTCACTCTTACTCATAGTTAGAGCCGACGTGTGACATTGAAACTGTTCCACGTCGGCTCTATAGATCGGGGAGTGAGCAGAAACATGCAGCCGATCCGCTCACTTCCCGATTGTCTCCCTGTGGAGAGAGGTGACTGTCGGCCACTGCTCCCCGCAGGGATTCCCCCTTCCCTCCGATCCTCCATCGCTGGCTGGAGGGACGGACAGTGGAGGGGGCGGGCACAACTAGCTCTGCCTCTAGATAGGCAAAGCCCGCTCTCAATCAGCCAGCGGGGTGGATCTCGACCGTATTGAGGATCCGTCCCGGCTGCGGCGCTCTCAGTATATAGCGAGCAATAGCCCCCTATATACTGAGCTTTGGGTCACGGGAGGAAGTTAGTATATGTCCTCTCGTGACCCTAAAGAGAACTATGGGATGAAAAGGTTACCCCATAGTTCTCTTTTAACTTTAAATGTATTCCTTGTCTTGGAACATTGTACAGTCTATGGAGGATTGTATATACAAGACGGCACTGTATGTCCTCTCTGATTGCGTTCTTTCTTTATTGCAGCTTCTGGTGTTTGTGGCAGACTACTTGTGTCCGACAAAGAGGCACCGGCCCCAGGGATACCCCCACAGTGAGTTCATTTCTTTTGATACATCAGACACAATCCAGCCACAAAAAGGATAGAGCAAGGAAGGGTGCTTCCTTTTTTTTTTATTGCTGTGTCCCCTCTGGGGAGATTTCCCCTCACTTCCTGTTCCAGCGTGACATGGGAATATGAGGAAAGTTTGAGACCTGAGTCCTATCTATGTCAGCGCTCTTACGGCTATGATCCAAAAACGGAGAAGGAAGTTTATTTTGGGGTAGTGGGGTATGCAGGGGGGTGTGCAACTTTAGTTTCAGTGTGGACCGGGGTGTCCAAGTTGAGAGACAGAACAGACAAAACAAATGGCGGAGTCTAAAGCGCTACTACCCTTAGAGGGGGGGGGGGGTCGTTGATGGAGGTTTTCTGTCACGTCAGATGCTCCGTTCGATGTAAATGACGAGAGGGAGACAGAGGTAACACATGAGGCATAAGTGATGGTGCCAAGAAAAAGAGAGTGTAGTAACTCACCATGAGGTACACATGGGTGTGCCGTCATCGACATCCGGGTCTCTGTGGTGGGGACTTGATCCTGTGGATTCCTCTGGGTTTGATCGAAGTGTGTGCTGGCTCCGTCGGTTTGCTTGAGGGCCGCTGAGGACCACCTCTCCGGCACCAACGGACACCATCACCACCTCATCAGCGGCCCTCCAGCAAACCGACGGAGCCAGCACACACTTCGATCAAACCCAGAGGAATCCACAGGACCAAGCCCCCACCACAGAGACCCGGACGTCGATGACGGCACACCCATGTGTACCTCATGGTGAGTTACTACACTCTCTTTTTCTTGGCACCATCACTTATGCCTCATGTGTTACCTCTGTCTCCCTCTCGTCATTTACATCGAACGGAGCATCTGACGTGACAGAAAACCTCCATCAACTACCTCCCCCCCCCGTTCTCAAAGGGTAGTAGCGCTTTAGACTCCGCCATTTGTTTTGTCTGTTCTGTCATGGGAATATGAGGAATCTCCCTTTCACTTTCAAAGTGCTTTTATGCATGTTGTCCAATGTGAGAAGGTCTAAACCTTTACCTACTCTTTCCAAAACGAAAGGAGTAATGTTGTCCTGGAGTTCCCCTTTATCAGCAAGAGCACCTTTTTGTGATTAAAAAAAATGTAAATCCGCTTTATGTTGCTTTTTATAGCTGAACGTTTCAAAGCCAACAGCCTGAAAATCCTAATTCCTGCCTTACAGCAGCAGTGGCCCTTCATTATCATTCTCAGTACAGCTGACCATTGGCATCCAAGGACAGCCGGAGATGCTGATACAAGCAATCTGCCTTCTTGGATGTCTTGGCTCAGCTTCATCTATTGGACATGGGCGGAGGGGCGGCAGTCAGTCCCCGGGCCTGCTTATCTATTGGGGAGCTATGGCAATCCGATTTTTAACCCGTTTTTGTTCATTTACTTCCTCCTTAGATGTCTTGCCTATGGGGAGTTTAAATACATTGATTTGAAATCAAACATGAATGGGGTTTTATATCGAGAGTGAGAGAGATTGAATTCAGGAGAAACAACAAGTTGCAATAACATTTTTAAGTCAAGTTCAAAGTTTTACCACCTGCTGTGACGTACTTGATGATGGCAGGTTTTACTACTATGCCCTAAATAGCTTGTATTGTAAGCAGACCTGAATAGTATTAAAGAAGAACACCAGGGATTAATGATCTTAACCCTTGCAGTGGGGTTACCCCATGCACTGCAAGGGTTACGTGCTCATTATCTTCTAGGAGCAGGAAATAACAGTTCTACTCGCTGGATTCTGAGTGCCAGCTGGCTGCTACTCTGGTCCCTGAAGCCTGTCCCCTCCTCCACTCCAGCAATGGTGTATCCCTCAGCGTCATCACATCCAATACACTCTTGGATGTGATGACTCATGGGACCTTAGACCGCTGGAGTGGGTAGTCTAAGGGTTCGTTCACACCAGATGCAGTGCGATCCGGCCAGAACGCACTGCATCGCTGCCAGCTCACTTTTTTGCGGGGCAGGAGGGGGCGTGGCGGGCCATTGAAGTGATTGGCACCATAGCCACGCCCCCCGGCCTCAATGCGTTAGTCCGCACGGGATTGCAAGGCACATTGTGCCTGCGGTCCGGTGCAGTGCGATCAAACTAGTGCTTGCTCAGGTGAGTATAACTTTATTTATTTCCTAGACAAAAATGTGCACTTAACCCTTGCTGTGCGGTAGGAGCTCCACTGCAAGGGTTAAGGTAATTTTTCCCCAGAGTTCTTTAAATCTAAAGCTACGCACAGTCGTCTTTTTTTTTTTCTTTTTTTTTTCTTCGGCCTCAGGGGCTGACAAAAAAAAAA
>NW_017306603.1:616251-618512 GCF_000935625.1 Nanorana parkeri
GCGCCCCAAAGGGGAAAAAAAAAAAAAAAAAAAAAAAGACGGATTCCTCCATCCACACCAACTACATGGATGAACGAATCTGTTGCTGTGTACACTGTATTCTGATATTGACACTAGCAGCTGTCAGAATACCCGAACAGCGCTTGCAGATGATGAATGATCAATGAATTTCCATCATGTCCCTTCAGCAAAAGTTGATCTAATCTGACTTCTGTCGAGGGGATAGGGTCACCCTTGGATTGAATTTTGACCGATTCATGCTGAAATTCGCTCTGTATGTTCCCAGCTTTACTGTGTACCCCACTCGCACATACACGTGAAGACACTTCTCCTTCTCTTCTAGAAGAAATTGGACCTGTAAGCATATTCAGTCTGCAGAAACAGTCAACCAGTGTGCCAGCAGTGCTGGGCTTTCTTATAAGTAAGCCCACCATTCTGTGCAAGCAGAGCATCATTGAAGTACCTTGTATAAAACTTTTATAGTACAAAAAACATTTAATAGAGGTATACAATATATATAGATCAGTTTTATGAATCTGTAAACATTTTCTAAAAGTTGAAATAAAATTGTGTAACAGCCCACAGTTTCCCTTTTAAACTCCCCAGTTGCCATGACTTTGCTGTGTGTTGCTCATGCGTGTGATACATGCAGTCATTGTGTTTTTACAGATCCTAACTGCTGTACACATATATATTGCTTTCAGAGAAACTGAGCCCCGAGGCCGCCAGGATACTAAAACAGATGGAGGAAGAACAGGAGAAGAAGGAGAAGTCTGAATCTGTGGACAATGAGGAATCGTCAGAGAACGACGTCTCCAGGGAGAGTGTCCGGAAACGCACCGTGAAATCCTAAACCCCCCTCAGTCTTGTATAACAGGTATGTTATTCTCTGATCCTCCCCAGCAGATACATTGCCTGGTGTTTTGTACGGCCTAAATTATTTCACATGTTATAACATAGGGATGCACTGATACCGTTTTTTCGGTATCGAGTACGAAGACCGATATTTTTTTTTTCCCCGGTACTCGCCGATACCCAATACAGATACCGGAAGTCCCATTAAGGAAGCCCCAGGTGACGAGGAAGCATGGAGCCAGCTTTCTGGCCAATCAGGAAACCAGGGGCGGCGGGTAATGACCTGCTTCCAGACCAATTGTGAAGCCATTACACGCCGCCCCGGCTTCCTGATTGGCCTGGAAGCTGACTCCATGCTACCTCGTCACCAGGTGACGAGGAAGCATGGAGGCGGCTTTCTGGCCAATCCAGAAGCCGGGCAGCATGTAATGGTTTGCTTCCTGGGACTGGAAGTTCCGGTATTGAGATAAGTATCGGGAACATATGGACGAGTACTCGCCCAAATACTCGGTATGGGCACCAATACCGATACTAGTATCGGTGCATCCCTATTATATAGTGTCAGGATTTGGGGGTGGCAGCAAAACTTTTAAAAGGGTCTTCCTCTATAAATGGCTATTACTAATTGACTGCCTCTTGAAACATGCACAATTAATCCCTGGGCAGCCATTTTTGTGGTATGATTGGTTGATCTAAGTTGGGGACACCAGGATTTTATTCATGGCTTCAAAATAATAATGCAATTTGTTAATGTTAACATGTGCCTTATCCTTTAGGGCTATTTCACATGGGCGTGCACGCCCATGCAAAGACCCGATCTCAGGAGGGGCAGGTGCTGCGTGTAATTGCATGCAGCAGCCAGTACCTCCCTATAGGTTACATGCAGACTCAAGCCTACACATCTGTGCGGGTCTGGGTGCCAGACAGTGTGCATCCAAGTGCGGGCTCCCAGACCCGTATGGATGTGCAGGATCGGGTCTGCGTGCAGCTGCATCCTCCCATGGGGGGGGGGGGTACAGGTTGCTGTACACAATTACACACAGCGCCTGTCCCTCCCAGGATTGGGTCTTTGCATGGGCCCCAGTGCAGTTGGGCGTCCCCTGCCGTGCAAGGGTTAACTGCACGTTTTTGTCCAGCGGTATTGAGTAAAGGAGTTTTACTTAACTGATTCCTGCTCCCACTGGCTCCAAGACCAGTGCTCGCAGTCTCTTCCTCCTTACGCTATAGTGGTTGGAGGCCCGCTGACGTCATCACATCTAATTGTATGTGAGGGACGACAAGGGACAGTTCACAAGCTGGGAGTGTAGATGAAATAGGTGACCACTGACTGGGGGGGAGCCGGGGTTAGGTAAGTAAAAGTCCTGTAAGTGATATCCCTAGACAAAAACGAGCAGTTACCCTCCCCC
>NW_017306603.1:619224-620671 GCF_000935625.1 Nanorana parkeri
CAACCCCGCTCCACCAGAGATAGGCTTCAGATTTACATAAATCAATAGGTCCTCTCTAAAGCCCGACTCTAGGCATTTAAACTTATCCCTACTCCAAGACCTTGGTGGTTTTCTCACCATTATTTAAGGTAGTGACCACTGATCTCTTCTTGTCAGTCTATAACTGGTCATTTTGCAGCCCCTCTGGCTGTCGTCATCCCATACAATGCATTGTACCCTATATAAGCCCTGATAAGGGGGGTGCATCTGAACCCCTAAAACACAATGGCTTTCTTTTCTACTGAACGTTTCTGAATTGGCCCCATTACTGCTTTCTGCAAATTTGGAGTTCCTCAGGAACCCCTTCTTGTTTAGGGGTACTCGGTTGTATGTGAATTGCCTCACTGATGCGGTCAGCTTAGACAACGTTGCAAATGACCATGTTATTTAGGGTTGCACAGATACCAAGTACAGTACTCGGTACAAGTAAGAGTACATGCACCGATACTTTTGAGCTCCAAGACTAGACTAGAGAAAAATGTAAAGTTTAGGAGGCAGCTGTCATTTGTAAGGAGCACACGGAGCTCCCGGGATTTGTACATCTCTGTTTTTAATGTACGATTTTGATTATATATATATATATCACAGATACGACTACTGGTACTTGCCGAGTACTTACAAGTACCGATACATGTTTGTCATGTGACAGTTTTTCTAAAACAATACAGACTAATGATTTCAGGACAGTGGTGGAGCACCAGAGCCCGGTCCCAGCTGCAACCGCTGCAACCCTGGTAGTTCTCATGAAAATGCCAAGTATCGGTGCATCCCTAATGTTATTGATTATCAAAAAATAGGAGATGTGAATCCTCCTCCTATGTATCAGGACTATATCAGTGACCTTTTTGTCTTCAATTTCAGCCAGAAAAGAACATTATCGAAGAACGGTCATCACCTTCGGCTCCAGATACAGTTCCTCCACATGACCCGGGCCCAGAATCCTGTTCTCTGTCTTCCTGGTCAGTCTTTGCCACTACAGAACGGAGGCCTGGGATGACTAAACACTTGCTAAAGAAATAATTAGTATTTGGGAGACTTGCATACTTTTTCTCTTCAATAGACTGTAATCTCTTTTGGTTAAAACACCGTGTGTGTTTTATGCAATGCTCCTGTGGCTTTACACCCGTGGTAAAGTATTAATGTACATAATGGACTATGTATAACGCTTCCCTCTACCTACACCCATTCTGACTGCTCTGCGGTTTTTCTTTATAGCTTGTAGACTTCTGTTCTTCCAAAGGTTGTATGTTTAGTAACTAATTACTTGAGATAATGTGAACAGCGAGGATTCGGAACCCTGAACAGATGATAGAATTGTTTTCTTGTAACAATACTTATTCCACAAAGCTACATCAGTAGCCTCCTGATTCATTCCCTTTCTTTTGGGTTTCATAACCGTTCTCTCTGT
>NW_017306603.1:624789-632088 GCF_000935625.1 Nanorana parkeri
CTTGGCTTCAGATTTACATAAATCAATAGGTCCTCTCTAAAGCCCGACTCTAGGCATTTAAACTTATCCCTACTCCAAGACCTTGGTGGTTTTCTCACCATTATTTAAGGTAGTGACCACTGATCTCTTCTTGTCAGTCTATAACTGGTCATTTTGCAGCCCCTCTGGCTGTCGTCATCCCATACAATGCATTGTACCCTATATAAGCCCTGATAAGGGGGGTGCATCTGAACCCCTAAAACACAATGGCTTTCTTTTCTACTGAACGTTTCTGAATTGGCCCCATTACTGCTTTCTGCAAATTTGGAGTTCCTCAGGAACCCCTTCTTGTTTAGGGGTACTCGGTTGTATGTGAATTGCCTCACTGATGCGGTCAGCTTAGACAACGTTGCAAATGACCATGTTATTTAGGGTTGCACAGATACCAAGTACAGTACTCGGTACAAGTAAGAGTACATGCACCGATACTTTTGAGCTCCAAGACTAGACTAGAGAAAAATGTAAAGTTTAGGAGGCAGCTGTCATTTGTAAGGAGCACACGGAGCTCCCGGGATTTGTACATCTCTGTTTTTAATGTACGATTTTGATTATATATATATATATATCACAGATACGAGTACTGGTACTTGCCGAGTACTTACAAGTACCGATACATGTTTGTCATGTGACAGTTTTTCTAAAACAATACAGACTAATGATTTCAGGACAGTGGTGGAGCACCAGAGCCCGGTCCCAGCTGCAACCGCTGCAACCCTGGTAGTTCTCATGAAAATGCCAAGTATCGGTGCATCCCTAATGTTATTGATTATCAAAAAATAGGAGATGTGAATCCTCCTCCTATGTATCAGGACTATATCAGTGACCTTTTTGTCTTCAATTTCAGCCAGAAAAGAACATTATCGAAGAACGGTCATCACCTTCGGCTCCAGATACAGTTCCTCCACATGACCCGGGCCCAGAATCCTGTTCTCTGTCTTCCTGGTCAGTCTTTGCCACTACAGAACGGAGGCCTGGGATGACTAAACACTTGCTAAAGAAATAATTAGTATTTGGGAGACTTGCATACTTTTTCTCTTCAATAGACTGTAATCTCTTTTGGTTAAAACACCGTGTGTGTTTTATGCAATGCTCCTGTGGCTTTACACCCGTGGTAAAGTATTAATGTACATAATGGACTATGTATAACGCTTCCCTCTACCTACACCCATTCTGACTGCTCTGCGGTTTTTCTTTATAGCTTGTAGACTTCTGTTCTTCCAAAGGTTGTATGTTTAGTAACTAATTACTTGAGATAATGTGAACAGCGAGGATTCGGAACCCTGAACAGATGATAGAATTGTTTTCTTGTAACAATACTTATTCCACAAAGCTACATCAGTAGCCTCCTGATTCATTCCCTTTCTTTTGGGTTTCATAACCGTTCTCTCTGTCAGGATGGTGATGTCAATCCCGTACGAGCCCCCAAACTTGGAGGACCATGTTATCCCTTTTTGTTTTTGGGGGTCACCATTCGAAACCTTTCCGGCATGAATGGTCCTACTGATAGTTGAGTTACCCCAGAGCCCTTTGACCACACAAGAACCATCTCTGCATCAAACTAAGGGTGCTGGGAGGGGGTGGCTTTTTTGTTAAGGCAGGGGACAATATGCAGTTTGCATTAACTCGCTGCAACCAATAGGCAGCCATCTTTTGTGGAATTCCTGTTTGTGATAATGGGTTCTTGTTGGGTCTTGGAAGTTGGGTACTCCCATTTAAATCCCATTTAAATCTGAGCTGACAGTTTCCCTTCGAATGAAGTGCACTTTTAATGCAACTTCTCTTTGATATAGTCAGGCAGGTTTTCATGTAGGGCTTGTACCTTAAGGTCCTTACTCTGGTCTGAAAGGCTCCATGTACCCAGTTTGCCTCATTAACCTTTTGATGTAAACGTTTCCTATAGGAGATCTGGGGGCTGCTGCTGTTAACCAACTGGAAATGCTAGTTGCCCGGCGTTCATGCCCACCCTCCTTTGCCAGTCCAGTGTACTCACAGTAGCTGCCATAATTCTGTATTAATTTTGGTTTGATTACAACATAACATAAGATGATTTAGGTTTTCTTTAGGGGTCGTCCGCAACATTATTTGTTAAATTCAAGTGCTCGTTCACACCACTGGCCCTGAGTCACATTGTGGTAACATGCATGCACAATTTTTTGGCAGCACACCACAAAGCATGTAAGTCTATTGGCTAGTTGCCCTGGGGTGCCATTTAGATGAATGGCACTTCACCAAAGCATGTAACGTGCATTGTGGTAAAGAGTATGGCATCCTGCTTATTACCATAACATGAAATATACAAAAACCCTGCTTGCTATCCGGATAGAAGTAAGGAGGGAGCTGGCTTGAAATGGTACTTGAATCCCCAAATGTTTTCACTATAGCAGAAAAAAAAAATACGCTCAAAATCATCACCCAGGCGAATGATGCGGCAGTCTGCTGCAGGTAAAGCTGCATTGTATAACACATTGGCCGTATCAAGGATTCTACTTTTAAAGCATAGTTCCACTTTTGCAGAAGATTCTTTCTTGTCTTTTGTAGGACACAGGAAGTGTGAGAGGTTATCCTGGGCTTGGTCTAGTTTTGTTTGTTTGCCAGGTAGCAGTATAACTCAAGGCTCCATTCACACAGGAGCGGTTGTCGGCGTGTATTTGGCTGTACGAATACACACAGAACCGCTATAAACATAAAAAACCACGCACTTTAGATTATTGCGGGGACTGCGCATCTTGCACAATAGTACACGATTTCAGGGGCGGATTCGGCACGTTCGCGACTATAGTAATAGACGCAAATGAGCGGAATCTGTGCAGTTTTTGTGCCGTATGGTCTTCCGCGCGGAAAAGGCAAACGCTATAGGTGAATGGCTTCCTGTGGGTGAGGGTGAATGGCTTCCTGTATCCCTCCATAGACTCCAAGTGAAGGATTATTTGGTGAGTACAGAAATCCTGTGTCTGTCTACACAAGTGAGGCTTGCACACGTGAATCACACACATCAAAGGTACATACTGTATAATCTTTTGGCAAGATTTCTGTTGACATGGTCTGGTGACAGGGTCTCTTTTACCAGCGATTGACATAAGGGATGGAGTCCCACCTGAGGGTGCTGATCTCCTCAGCTGAACTCCTCTCGTTAGAAAGTCCACTTGGGTTTCAGCAGGTTATTTCTGTACCCGGCTCCTCAGTGTCACAGCCACCACCAAGAAAGCAAGTCTCACTCCTGCTGTTGTGTTTTCACTGATAGACCGTTGTTTGGGAAATCCAAAAGGTGAGAAGGTGACTTTCTGAATGACCGTAGCAGATGTTCGGCTGTAGAGTCCTTGAGATTTTTAAGAAGCCATTGGGCGACTGGACCTGCCAAAACTGAAACATGTTTAGGTGGACTGTACATAGGACGATATGCAAATGGTGTCATTTTATTTTGTAAGCTTTGGGATTGCTTCTAATGTGAATCTCTTCACAGCTGTTAGTGACTGACTTGCGCAGATTGGAAGGATGTCTGTTGTTATTTTTTTTATTAATGATACATTTTTTTTAGGACATATTGGTACTTGAGTGTTGGATGAGTGTCACCTGACCTAAAATAGTATTTTTATAGTCCTCATTACGTTCCCAGTGTTTAATGTTTTTCTGGGGTTTGTTTTTAACGTGCACTTGTCATGGTCTACGTTAAGCAGCCAAGTTTTGTGCTGTGGCATTATTCCGGAAGAAGCAACTCATTGGCTCTTTAGATTAGCCATTCTCAACCTTTGTAACATGGAGGAACCCTTAAAATAAATGTCGGGTGTCAGGGAACCCCTATATCTGAAGCCCATGGTATATTAGCATAAACAGCATGTTGTAGATATAAGAATAAATATAATGGGGAATGGGATGCACTTAGTATATTTGACACCCAGGGCTGCTCTATACCACAAATTTCTTCTTCAAATAAATGCCTACTTACGTTGATGGGCTGCGGAAAAGTGCCCCCAAATGTTGATCAGTGACGTGTCTTCTTACACTGGTGGTCAGAAGAGATTGGTGGTTAGTGAAATGCTCCCTTTATAATGGTGGTCAGTGGAGAAGGGCTTTCTTGTATAGGTGGAATGGGGAGAAGGGCTTTCTTGTATAGGTGGTCAGCGGAGAAGGGCCTTCGTACATGGGTGGTCAGCGGAGAAGGGCCTTCGTACATGGGTGGTCAGCGGAGAAGGGCCTTCGTACATGGGTGGTCAGCGGAGAAGGGCCTTCGTACATGGGTGGTCAGCGGAGAAGGGCCTTCGTATAAAGGTGTATAGGTGGTCAGAGGAGTGCCTTCTTGTATAGGTGGTCAGTGTTGGAAGGGCCTTCTGTTCTAGATATATGGGTGGTAAATAGAGATGAGCCTTCTTAGATTGGTGGTTATTAGGACAAACGTCTACCTTACAGATTGAAGGTAGACCTTCTGCTAAAAAGATAATCTGTGTCAGCGGTTATTACTGGAGAAGCACAAACTGCTAATTGCTCGGGGAACCCCTTAGCAACCTGTGGAGGAACATTAAGTTTCCAAGGAACCCTGCTTGAGAAAGGCTCCTCTAAGTGCCAGAGACCTCATTGCTGCCAGTAAGCCGATTGGCTGAATATTGTCTTAGTGTTAAAAAAGGCTTCCGGAATGCTATGTGATTCAGTCTAGAGGTCCAGCATTGATTTCTCATCACAAGAACACAAACAATAACAATTCATTAGAGGCATACAGTCTTGTGTGACTTTCAGTCTTTATTCAGGTGATTGGTTGCTTTTTAAAAAGTGTGTGAGCGTCTCTGTACCCCAAATTGCGGAATGAATCGGCTATATGTGACAAATCACAGATGCTAGCAAGTAAAAAGCATTTTGTCCCAAAGCCGGCATATAGTCGGGTGTGATTTTAAGTCGCATGACCACGTTGTAAAAAATTGCCCATGTAGCTCTATCCCAGGGGTAGGCACCCTCGGAACTTCAGCTGTTGCAGAACTACAACTCCCATGAGCCATTACAAGACTCCTAACAGCCACAGGCATGACTCCCAGACACATGAAGGGGTTTGTAGTTTTAGCACAGCTGGTGTGCCAAGGTTTCCTACCCCTGCTCTTGCCCAACAGGTACAAGTTAAAGACCAACTCCCCCAAAACGAGTATTTCCATTTTTAATGGTTGCTGCCATATTGGATCACAGAATGGTTCTTTGCGGACCACTGAAACAAAGTATCAGTCATTCTCCCTCCAATGGTTTTTCCATTATCTATCATAAGCATTTGGGGGGAACCAACCATAAGACGGCTTTGTCGGCGGTAGTGGAGACCCCAAGTGCCGCACGGAAGAGTTTCTAGAAGAAAACCTTGGTAGTGATGTCATAGCCCACCCAGAGTTGATGTTTGATTTTTGGGTGCTGTAACAGTGTGCTGTCGTGTTGTTCTGGGACGCCCTCCAGTGGGATTTACGGCAGCTCATCTGTGACTGTGTTCAATGGAAGTATTTTATGTTTTTATTTTATCAGAATGAAAAACAAACAAAAAAAAAAACCTGTATACACCGTGTAAGATAGTTCAACCGAAAATATTTTGTATTTTTGTAACCGGCCGCAATGCAATTAATAAACCTGATTTTGCGTTCATGTTTCCTGAGTTTTGTTATTTGATAATCTCGCCTTGTAGGAGGACGTGACCTCAAAACTAAAGTTACCGTTTACACAATCTCCGGTTATGTGCAATTCATTCATTGTCTTCAATGAGTCTGATCTGCAGCGCTGGCTGAACTGATGGCACCTGAAAGTTGGAGGCTGGTCCTGTAACCCTTTTGCTGCCAAGGTGTTTGCTACACACGTTCTAATCCACATTTTATGCCTGAAAATTACTTAAAACTAGGGCTGTTACCGATAAAATTTTCG
The DNA here is from genome assembly GCF_000935625.1 of Nanorana parkeri. Taxonomy (NCBI): domain Eukaryota; kingdom Metazoa; phylum Chordata; class Amphibia; order Anura; family Dicroglossidae; genus Nanorana; species Nanorana parkeri. Next base: position 630,706 of record NW_017306603.1, read on the forward strand.
TGTTCGATTTAATCTAATAATTTTTTTTTGTTTAATCGATTAATTTCGATTAATTATAACGCACATACAGATCCAACTACATTGGCCTATACACATACAGCACAGCAATGAAGTAATAAAATGAACTAGGATCACACTAATCCAGCACGTTATTAATCTCGCGTGCCCCACTCAATATGGCCGCCGCTTGAGTGGTGCAACTCAGAATAATAACGTGCTGGATTAGTGTGATCCTAGTTCATTTTATTACTTCATTGCTGTGCTGTATGTGTATAGGCCAATGCCTTGGCTGGCGCTCCTGCAGAAAGTTTCTTGGGCAAACTCACCGGCCCAAGTGGCTCAGTCAGCTAACAGAGAAGGGGGAGGAGTCTGGTGACTTCACGGACATCGACGTCACCGGACTCCTCCCCCTTCCCTTCGTTAGCCGACGGAGCCACTTGGGCAAGGGGGGAGGAGTCCGGTGGTGTTGATGTCCGTGACGGCACTGGATCTCCGACGGGACTCCCGGAAGCCGGCGGAGAGGTGAGTATTTTCATTAGCGATCAAAACAATTTTAATCGACCAAAAAGATTAACGATTAATCGAGAAATGAATCGTTAATTTGCACAGCCCTACTTAAAACCCCCAAAACATTGAATATATATATCATATTTTTATATATTTATAATTTTTTTTAACATATCTGAAAGCACAGACCCTGTAGAACAAAATGGAGGCAGTTGCAAAATTTTAAGTCGCACAATATTAGAACAACTCTTTATTAAACCCAAAATTTTACTAAAACAATGTCTTTGTAAAATATAAAAGACGAGGTTATGACAAGTAAATAGATACCCAATGTGCCCAGGTCTAAAATTGTGTGTTTCCATAAAACGGCGACAACATACGGTACCCCAAATTGTTCATAGGCGCTTTAAAATCCTGTACAGGTCATCAGTTTAGAGATATCTGTGTTTATTGGCCCCTAGAATTATTGCGCACGCTGTCGATACCTATTGCGTAGCGCAATCATTTTCATAGGCTCAATGCGTGTTTGTTAATACATTTGTGCTCGCGGGGGACTTAAAAACTTTTTTTTTCTTAATTGCTATCACTTAAGGGGGATCACAAGCCCCCTATGTGATAGCATATTGGGGGTGACAGGTACTCTTTAAGGTGACATTAGGCGTTTATTAGACCCCCATTGTCACTATACCACTCCAAATCAGCTATGGCAGCGCAGATTGCTGAGGGACTGGAAGTGATGCAATCGGTGTCACTTCTGGCCCCATTCAGCAGGTAGGAGATCAATGAATGGATGGCCGCTGGTCTTCTTTCCTGCTTCCTGCCAACACCCATGATACTGGTCCTGGGCCGCAGGAGGGGCAGGGACGCCTGGCAAGC
>NW_017306603.1:632116-649362 GCF_000935625.1 Nanorana parkeri
GGGGGGGGGTATTGTAGTTTTCTGCGGTTTCACGGGCGAACGCAATTTTAAGGCTTGACATGTTTAGTATCTATTTACTTGGCGTGACCCCGTCTTTTATATTTTAACAAAAAAGTGGGTGTTATATTCAGTTTCTGTGCACTCAATTTCATTTTAGTGTATTTTATCTTACCCTAAAAATACTTGTCTGGTAAATATTTGCACAAATACCATGTGACATAAAAAATTGCAACCAGCATTTTTTTTTTTATTCTACAGGGCCTCTGCTTTCAGAAAATATATCATTGTTTGGGGGTCGGAAGCTGTTTTCTAGCCAAAAATTCAGATTTTTATCATGTGTGTGCAAATGTAAGAAATTGATCCGGACAGCAAATGGTTAAACTTGGCAGCTGAACATGACTACATCCCACCACTAGATGGCAGTCACGTCCTTCTACTGCGATGTGCACTGAGTTTGACCTCTTATCACTTCTTACAGGGAGGGACGTGTGATAGTAATAATGTCCCCGTTTGTAGCAAAGAACGAAGATCATATAATATCTTGTATTTGTCATTAAAAATATTTCAATTGTATGAAGTGAACCTGTCACAATAGCAACTAGATTCAACGGACACCACATGTTTCCTTCTTTTAACCTTTAAAGTCTATCATACTTACCCATAATTTTCTTTTCGTTGCGCAAATCCATGACCGCATACTGAACTACCACACGCATGCTGCCATGTTGGTGCTGGGAAAGGTTTCTAAATACCCGGGGCTGTCCTAAAGCTGAACTCCGGGAATGAAAACTTTCATTTAAATGTATTCCTCAATTGCCACAATGGATATAAATCCACTTTGTGTGCACAAAAGGCCTTTACAAACCCAGATATTGCCTTGTTGTATCATCATTGTGCCGCACATAGCCTGTGCAGAGAGCAGATCTGTGGGAGGGGCACAGCAGACCCCACCCACTACAGGCTCCCTGCTGAAAACTACAGGAGGGGGTGGAGACAAGACCAGTCACCCTGTACAAGGAGAGAGAGCAGCAGTGACCAGTCTTTATTACAGGAGGGGGTGGAGACAAGACCAGTCACCCTCCACAAGGAGAGAGAGCAGTAGTGACTGGTCTTTATTACAGGAGGGGGTGGAGACAAGACCAGTCACCCTGCACTAGGAGAGAGAGCAGCAGTGAGCTGTCTATATTACAGGAGGGGGCGGAGACAAGACCAGTCACCCTGCACAAGGACAGAGCAGCAGTGAATGGTCTTTATTACAGGAGGGGGCGGAGACAAGACCAGTCACCCTGCACAAGGAGAGAGCAGCAGTGAATGGTCTTTATTACAGGAGGGGCGGAGTTCAAGACCAGTCACCCTGCACATGGAGAGAGAACAGCACTGAGTGGTCTTTATTACAGGAGGGGGTGGAGACCAGATCATTCACCCTGCACAAGGAGAGAGCAGCAGTGAGCGGTCTTTATTACAGAAGGGGGCTTAGACAAGACCAGTCATCCTGCACAAGGAGAGAGAGCAGCAGTGAGTGGTATTTATTACAGGAAGCTCCAAGTGTCACACTGGATTACTGCACAGCTCTGGAAGAAATACACAAAAGAAGGCAAAAACCAAATGTTATTATTAATCTCTGCAAATGGCAGCAAAAATGGGTGTTATTGGTCTACTGTCTGTCCAGATTGAATGTAATATCAGGAAAATACCACATTATGGCCACTAGATGGAGCAGAGGAAATAAGTATTTATTTCCTTTGCTCCACCTAGTGGCCATATTTCAGTATTCACCGGATTTTACATGCGACCCGGACAAAAAGTATGCTAATAACATTTGTTTTTTGCCTCCATTTGCACAGAATGAATACTTATTTTCCCTGCTCCACATCTCCATCTAGTGGCCATATTGAAGTATTTACCTGATATTACATGCGACCTGGACAGAAAGACCTTCAAATAACATTTGATTTTGCCTCCATTTGCATAGAATGAATACTTATTTCCTCTGCTCCTCAGCTCAGATTGGAAACCATGCAAGCAGCAGCATCACATGGGAAGTCAACCAGCCGCAGCTCGAGGAACCTCCGCTGAGAATGGCTGGACCACAAGGATGAGGGATCTGGTTTGTTTGTTGCTCTGAATTGTTATACTGAGAAACCCAAATGTGTATATTATGTCAAAGCCGTCACTTCTTCACCTCAAAGTCTCTCTAAGCTCCTCCCCTTCTGTAACCGTGTAATTTAGTCATTAGCCTGTCATCTTTCAATTCTTTGATCTCACCGGCCTGTTTCATCTCTCCACTTGTCATAATATCCTAATAGTGGCTCTGCCAGGGACCGATCCTTTGTCTGCTCCCCCAGAAATGAAATCCTCCGCCGTGTTGTAATGTGATAATACAATAAGACGGCGAGGATCCTCTGCCGGTGTCTGGGCTCCCATGATCTCCTCCGGTCACGACATGCACTACTATAATCACTGCGCCAAGCTTGTCATTAGCGCTCAGTGTCAATGAGAAATCAAGGCAAGGCCTACAGACAGGGAACGGGTCCGACTACGAAAAGGGCTTATGGCCCAGAGTGACATGGAGAGAGCGTTTTGTAGACTTAAAGGGCATGCCAGGGGAAAAAAATAAATATATATAAATATTATTATTGTTTTTGTTATTATTATTTTATTTTTACTGTTATTGTTTTTATTGTTGTTATTTATATGATTGATTGTTTTTGTTATAATTATTTTTATTATTATTGTTGTTATTATTATTGTTATTTTTAGGGATGCACCGTTACCGGTTACCGAGTATCAATATTTTTTTCCGGTACTCATCGATGCGGAGTACCAATACCAGTGCTGTGTGCCCCGATTACCAGGAAGTCGGGCGGCGGATCATGACCCATCGCCCGGCTTCCTGATTGCCTGTAAAGCCAGTGCTCTATCGATAGAACACCGACTTCACTTGCCCTGGCTTCCTGACTGATCAGGAAGCTGGGCGGCGGGTCATGAGGTGTCGTCCGACTTCCTGATTTATCAGGAAGCCAGGCTGCCTAGCAACAAGTGAAGCTGACTTCCTAGCCAATCAGGTAGCTGGGCGGCATGTGATGACCCACCTCTTGGCTTCCTGATTGGCTTCACTTGCTGCTAGGCAGCCTGGCTTTTTGACCCAACAGGAAGCTGGGAGGCAGGTCATTACGTGCCGCCCGGCTTTCTGGTTGCTTAGGATGCCAGGCTGCCTAGCAACAAGTGAAGCCTGATCCCTAGCCAATCAGGAAGCCGGGAGGCGGGTCATAAACCACCGCCCGGCTTCCTGATTGGAAAGAAAGCCAGTGTTCTATCGAAAGCTCCAACTCGTCGAAATCTCCAACTACCTCACTGCCGGGTACTTGCAAGTTGGAGATTTCGACCAGACGGCGTTAGACTGCAAAACACAAAGACTGACGGAGTTCTGTGCAGCTGCATTTTAACAATATTCAGCAGGTGGCAAACTCGAAGAGCATTCTGACAACGCTATGCACGCATGCGCACCGCAACTGTAGAGAGCTCCAGTCTTTTTGAGCACCTGAAGTGAGGTAGTTGGAGATTTTGATGTGTTTGGAGCTTTCGATAGAACACCGGCTCCACGCTCCCTCGGCACTGCCGGTCAGAGGGAGATCTCCCTCTGACAGGAAGTTCCGGTATCGGAGGTAAGTATGGGAGCATTTGGGCGAGTACGAGTACTCCATACCAAATACTCATTATCGGCACCAATACTAGTATCGCTATCGGTGCATCCCTAGTTGTTAGTATTATTATTCAGGATTTCTATGCATATGCAGTACATCTCTGCTATACATGCACATATCTCCATAATGTTTCATCCCTTTAAAAATGCTGCAAGTACACAAATATCTCTGTTCATCGGCCAGGAATCCAGCGAGCTTCTAACTTCCTGTTTGGGCTGACAACGCTGCACTGAAGATGAGATATTCACTCTGGCCTGGCCTGTCAGGAAGCTTCCAGTGTAAAGCTGCCAGATCAAACCGTTGTGCGATTTTCGTACGGCGGCCCCATCCTGCCCCGATTATCGCAAGGTTCAGTCAGCCTGTAGTGAAAAAAAATACCTGGGGGAATTGCGGTAATCGACCGCACGTATTTTCATTGCGCAGGAGCGGTGTTAATCGTACAAATTGTGACGTACGCAAACTCGACCAACCTTGCGAAAATCGTACGATCGGCCGACGTTTTCTAACCTGCCGGATAGTCAAAAGTCGATGGATTGTACAGTATTTGCGGTGGTACACTGCCCATCAACCTCACGAATATCGGACGAAAACGCGATCGCATACGAAAATCAGCCGATATTGGTAAGGTGCATGGGCAGCTTTAGACTGACAGCGCAGAGTGCTGCCTTTATCTCTCCCAGTGCTGCTGTGTAAGAGATTGCGGGGATCTGATACCTTTTTGGGTATTTTTATTAGCTGTTTGTGGATTTCTATTTTTTGATGTAATGAAGACTTTTTATATCGGTTTGGAGCTGCCTCAATGGTTACAACTAGGCAGTAAATTGATTGGTTCGCGGAGATAAGTGCCCAGATAATCACTGCGCTAATTAAAGCAATTTGGATCTTGCTGAGCCATCACTGCAAATCCAGAACTGATCAACTCCTCCAAGTGGGCTCATCTAGGCATTGGATTAATGCTACAAGGTCTTCTGAGTCACTGGGCCCGGGGCAAGGTGACCAGGAAAAGGGGAGAAAGGTCTGAACTCTTGAGTCAGCATACTTGTCCCTGGCCCATTGTAAGCTACGACATGTGTTCCTAACCCAGGACTTGCCTTAGGTCTTGTTACCTCTGAACTACAAAACTCCTCCCCTTATGATAGGATGGGGTGTGGACGGGTAGGAGCTCTGTGATGTCTAATCTGATAATGGGTTAATGGTCCATTGAGCTTCCTCCTTGATCCTCCAGCCTGGAAGGTGAAGAATTCCAGTCTCTTGGTTGCTGCATCACATTCCCCATATGAAAACATAGATTCCATTAGCTTATCAGTGTCATCCCTCAGGATGTGACACTGCAGCTGATAAGACAGTTGAATCCCAGGCTGAGCCAAGGATGGCTGTTTGCCCCGTGCAGTCCCGGTGTCACTTTCCAGGCCATGGCACGGTACAAGACCAAGCGTTGTCTCTATTTATCTGCACAGAAATGGTGATACTGCAAAAATAGAAACACAAAGAAACAAGTTTTTGTAGTGCAATTATTCCCTCTCTAAACATTCCAATTAAACTCTTAGTTACACTAGAGGTGGTGGTGGGGGCGGGGGATCTTTTCAGTGGATCAGTTCTCTGCTGAGTACAATTTGTTCCTAACAGGCCCGCACCACCAATCTTCCTCCCCATGGAAGTATGCACCACCAATTCCAACTGAATGAAGAGAGAAGAGTTTCGTAAGAGTTAGGCCTTGCAAAGAAAGGATAGTAGACAGGAACTTGGGACTGGTAACAGTCATTGGGAACGGAGGAGGCTGAATGGAAAAAGAAGCATGTAGTAAGAGCGAGGCCTTACAAAATTTGGAACATGGGACTGGTAATGGCCTTTGGATGTGTGGTGCTCATCATCCTACACAAGTTTGCAACAAGTTGGGAAATCTCTAATCATTTAGCAATTGCACCCTTACCCTTGCACCCTTAAGGGAAGAGTCCTTGGATCCCGTGTGCATTGTAAGGTACTGTTTTGGAGTAAACTAGGAGCAGATCTCAATTCAGCATCAAGACAGTAAGAGAACAAAGGCCGATCCTCTGTTGGCCATCATCCTAGGTGAGAGCTTTGGCCATTGGATGGTCAACCTAAAGTAGACTGAATGAAGAAGCGTTCAGCAAGAGCAAGGCCTTCCGAAAGATGGATGAGGCCTTACAAAGAATGGAACAGTTGGAACATGGGACTGGTAACGCTAATTGGACGAGCGGTGCTCATCATCCTGCACAGGTTTTCAATGAGCTGGGAAATCTGAGTAATTATTTAGCAATGTCTCTATTATCTCTATAGCAAAGGGAATGGTCCCTGGATCTTGTAAGGTACCATTTTGGCATAAAATAGGGGCAGGTTCCACTACAGTAACAAGACAGTAATTAAACAAAAGCCGATATTCTGCTGACCATCATCCTTGGTGAGAGCTTTGCCCATTGGATGGTCAACCTAAAGTGGAATGGGTGCTATGTTGGCTGTATTCTTGTCTTGCTACATTTTGGTCTTTGGTTTAGTTTTTAATGGTGATACTTCCATGGAGATTTTCTTCAAATTTAAAGTGTATCTTTTTGCTTTTGGATAGAGTATTTCGTTTTTTTTAAAGTTTTGGATAAAGTGGTAAGGGCAGTGTCGGGACAAGGTCCTTCAGGCAAAAGGTCAAAATGCTCCAAAGTTGCAGGTCCCACCCGTTTTGCACCCCCCCTTCCCTTCCGGTTGAAGCACCAAAAATGGCAGCCTCTTCTGCCTACCCATCATCCTGGCCCTGGGTAAGGGGTTAGGGTGAGTTTTTATAGCTGTTTGTGTCCCCACTAGGGTGATGCTCCCTCTCTAGTTACCCTGGTAACCATTGCCACCAGAAAGGAATGTGAAGGGCCATCTGCGAGGAGTTTGCATGTTCTCCCTGTGCTTGCATGGGTTTCCTCCAGGTACTCCGGTTTCCTCCCACACTCCAAAGGCATGCTGGAAGTTTAATTGGCTCCTCTCTAAATAGGCCCTCTATGTATACATGTGCGATAGGGACCTTAGATTGTAAGCTCCTTGAGGGTAGGGAATGATGTGGAAGTGAGGGTAAATCTCTCCTTTCGTATGGAGCTGAAGAGAGTGAAGGTGTTTTGTAGTCCACCAGAGGAGAACTGGACAGAACTAATAACACTGCTTGTGATTTCAGTGCAGCAGAGGCACTGTGTAGTTGGAAGTTGCTAGCTCATAGACAAGTACGATTCGCTTATTTCCGAATCAAAATTCGGACGAATTTTCAGACATTCGGACACATCCGAATTTCCGAATCCCAATGCATCCGAATGTGTCTGAATCCAAATTTCTGTTTCCGAATTTCGGATCCTGTCTGAATCAGACCTGTGACCATTCAGATGTATTAATGCTTCTGAATGGATCTGAATACGAATTTTCGTTACGGCAACATGGGAGCTAGACATGTGAACCAGCAAAAAAATAGTTTAGTTTTGCTTTGATTCGGATTTTGCTTTATTTTGTTGTTCGGAATTCGGGTCCGAAAGTCAATTCGTTTCGAAATTCGGATTCAGACTAAATTCGTTAGCGGTAATCTGTACGAAATTGCGTTTAGTTTTCATTTCGCTCGTTTGTTGCAGCAAAGTGACATTTAAGAGGAAATAAAAGTTTTTTTGCTCTCAAATGGCACTTTGCTGCAACGAAATTTCGTCCAAAAAACAAAAGTTCGTCCAAAAAAAAAAAACGAATCGGAAATTCGGATTCCTTTGCATGCGTTATATCTGTAATTCGGATACATCCGAATCTCCGAATTTCCGAAATTTCGTTCGAATTCCGATTCGGAACGAAATGAATCGCACATGTCTAATGGGAGCCATATACAGTGTATACATATAATACTGAAGCTGAGGCTTCTAGACCCGAATAGCATTCGGGATCCGAATTTCTGAATTGCATTTGGGAGCTCCCGAATGCCATTGGGGTCTGGGAGCCTCACACTTTAGTATTCTATGTATATGGTTCCCAGACCCGAATAGCATTCAGAAGCTCCCAAATGCAATTCGGAAATTCGGATCCCAAATGCCATTCTGGTCTAGGAGATTCAGCTTTAGTATAAATATCTCTATATGGTTTTCTGTGGTATTTGCAACAAATATTCGTAAACTCATCCAAAACTAACAAAAATTCAGATTTTGTCACAATCCGAAACCCGAACTGAATTGAATTTCGGATCCAAATCCCGGAATAACGTAATATCCGAACCAAACCAAATTTTTCCACACCGTACATGTCTAGTAGCTCACTGTTAGAATCCACATGTATGGCAGAGATGTTCAGAATTTTTTGACCTTGCACTTGGCCTTTTGCAAAACATTTGTGAGCCATACGCTTCCCATGGGCATTAGATGACATCATCCCCATCCAGGGCAGCAATATGTTGCAATGTGTATGGGGCACCTGTGGCACCACCAACCACGGCAAATATGGAGGACCATTTACCAGACACGTTATAAAGCCTTACCCAGCTACTATTGTCTTCCCATTGGCTTCCCCCACCGTGCTCCATAGTCTTTGTCCCATGTAACCGGGACAGATACTTCTAGTCACTACATCCAGCTTTATACCAGAGCCATGAACATTGGTTTTCATTGAACTACTAAGCAAGGTCTGGTCAAGGTATTGGCCATAAACCAATCAGTGTAATTATGAAGCCATTTGGAGGCAATAAGCTGGATTTACAGTAATGAAACTAAAGGGGAGGGTGTCAGCAAACAAATTAAATAGCAATTGGGGCAATAAAAGAATCTTAACAAAAAAGGAGAAAAGGGTAATAATGACACGGAGGAGGGTCCGGGTGACACTCTTCTGTTTTCTTGTTTCTACAACCAGTTTGTCTTTTGTGTTCCTTTCAGGTCAGAGTAGCCGTGTAATGGTTTGAATGTTCTATGTAGGAGATTCCCACTGACGTAGCTTGTGGAATAAGCTTGTAAATATCTGAACAGTGAAATGTATTGATCTCTAGATCTTTTACGGGTCTGTTGAGCGCTGTCCTGCATCTATGGGTTGTCTGACTGATTGAAAGCAATAGAGTCTTTACCCGGCTTATCTCAGCAGTTGTTGATTAGGGAGGCCGTGTGAAATGCATGTAAGCACTACCTACTGTACACAGAGCAATGGGAATATGGTACAGCAAGCATGTGAAAATCACAGCAAATTAACTTGATGATTCTTATTAGGGATACCAGTATTTCGGTACCGAGTATGAGTACCGATATCTTTTTCCCGGCACTCGCCGATACCGAGTACCGGAAGTCCCATTCAGGAAGCCAGTGGGCGTGTAAAGACTCGCCACCCGCCTTCCTGATTAGCAAGGAAGCTGCCCCCGTGCTTCTCATCACCAAGTGATGAGAAAGCATGGAGCCGGCTTGCTGGCCAATCATGGAAGCCAGGCACCATGTAATGAAAGCCGGGCGCCCAGCACTACCCGGCGCACAGCTTCCTGATTGGCCAGCTTCCCGACCAATCAGGAAGCCATGCTCTCTCGTCACAAGTGTCCCACCGGGTGAACGTCCCCTCCTCTCTTTGCCGGCATCCATCACTTAGATGGCCGCCGGCAGGTAAGTGACCCACCACGCCTGGGGACACCCCTGCTCTCCCTTGCAGGGTCCTATGGAGCCACCCGTGTGCATGCTAGAAAGCTGTGTGTGTGCCTACACAACAAGGCAAGCCGCTTGAACTCGATGGGCCTGTGTGTTAATTCAACCTTAACAACTATGTGACTATGTAACTTCACTGCTACTCCTTCCCCCCTCCTTATCAAAGCTGGTAGATGGACGGTTGCTGGAGACTGCTCTGTCTCTTGTGATCTTCTACTGGACAGGAAGTTCAGGGAAGCCGAGTTAAGAGAATTGGAGCTGTTCAGAAACATGACGACTGTAACTGCTTTGGGCAAAAATGTAAAGGAATACTTTCCTGGACAATGTATATTTCTTTCATCTGGATTCAATATTGAAAAAAAAGTTTGATAGTTTAATATTACTCAATTTTTGATGCAGTGACTGATGGTCACATATAGTCCACGTGGCTCCGGCCGGGAAGATGTTCAATCAGGTCCCTGTGATTTCTATGCTGATAAAGAAACACAATGTAAATATTTTTGTATTTTCAAAGACAACAAAAGGAGTAAAGTGTCAGGAAAGCTGGAATTGTTTTTGTTACATTTACAAGTAACAATGAACCTTCCAGATCCCGTGTATTGATTCTATCCTGGAGGAGATGCCGGCTTTGTGTTTTAATATGTTTTGCTAACTTTGATGTTCGTTTTATGAGAAACGGCGAGCCATCATTTCTGCGGCCTGCGCGTTTGAAGATCCGTGAAGACCCCGAGTTTACGGACAGAGGGGGGGGGAAGCACATTGTATGAAGGAAAACCCAAAATGTCCCATTGTTTACCAACACTGAGCAGACCTCCTTTGTCATCAGGGAATGAGTTTACATTAACAGACAGGTCTGCTTCTGTGATCAGGATAAAAGCTTGCCTCTGATCTCTGGGGCCCCCCCTCCAACGCTGGCCTTGTTGTCCTATTGCCCCCCCCCCCCTCACCCTATAGACCCCCTGGTGACAGCACTGCTGTTCCTTCACTTGTTAAATTCCTTTGTTGGTCTGTTTCACTCAACTTTGTCCAGTTTCGATCTCTGAGCTGTGATATATAAGGGCCGGTGTAGATTAACTTTAAAGAGGTTATATGAGCTCACCTGCAGCAGTCTGTGCTCAGGCTGTGAGCCAAACGCCTAACGCATGGCGTCCCAATACAATACATTCCTAGTTAGATGCTATGCATTGAGCCCAGCAATGAAGCCAAGTAGATATGTGCGATTCGTTTCGTTCCGTTTTGAAATTCGGACAAAATTTCGTAAATTCGGAGATTCCGATGTATCCGAATTTCAGGTATAACGAATGCAAACGGATCCAAATTTCGGATTCGTTTTTTTTGGACGAACTTTCGTTGCAGCAAAGTGACATTTGAGAAGAAAAAACTTTTTTTCCCTCTTAAACGTCACTTTGCTGCAACGAACGAACGAAAAGAAAATGAAACGAAATTTCGTACGGATTTCCCCTAACTAATTTCGTCCGAATTCCGAAACGAATTGACTTTCGGGCCCGAATTCCAAAAAATGAAATAAAGCAAAATCCGAATCAAAACGAAACTAAACAATTTATTTGCTGGTGCACATGTCTAAAGCCAAGCACATGGGGGCAGAATGGTACTTGTAGGCAGGGTTGGATTTACTCTCTCTGCTGCCCCAAGGCCAGGTTCCTCATTGCGCCCCCCCTAAAATGTTGATTTTGGATGACCTGATCTTTTCCGACGGATTCCCACTACTGAGCTGAGGTAAAACACATTTACCATAATGCACAGTAATGCACGCCTGTAGGCAGGGCCGGATTTAGTCTCTCTGATACCCCAAGGTCAGGTTCCTCAATGTGCCCCCCTTCCTAGCCGCCAAACCCCCTAATGGAGAATGGCAGGCATGCAGGCTGCATACAAGTGATTACAGCTACAGCGCCGGGTTCACTTGTACAAAATAAGCGGCGGCTTCCCCGCTGCACATTTAGCTCTGCTTGCCCAAAGCAGGGCTAAATGTAGAAATCAAATACCCGCCCGGCGCCCGGAACTGCATGTCTCGGGCGTAGGGAGATAGGAATTTCACACCCCTGTTGCCCCTCTACTCCCTGCTGCCCCCAGGCCAGGCGTTGGTTGACCTTGTGGGAAATCCAGCCCTGCTTGTTGGTCCCAATGAGCCCTATGAGCAGCAGGTGAGGGATCCCTTCAGATAAACATAAGGGGACCTTTATTACCCTTTTGAGGCTACATTGCGACATGCGGGATAAAAAAATGGTTTACGGACACATTCGGATGCATTGGGATTCTGATATCGGGATGTGTCTGAATGTCCGGATTTTTGAAAATTTGTTCGAATGTTGATTTGGAACGAAACGAATCGCACGCGTCTAATGATATGCAATTACTGAGGGAGTGGCCCAGGTGCCCATTGCCTAAATACATTGTGTCGGAAGGTGTCCCTCTTTCTTATCTCAGAATATTTGGGGGTATGTAGTTACAGGAACAGGCACAAGATCATCTCACAGAGCAGTAGAAGTTTTGATGTAAGGTTTGGAATGTATGGGAAGAAGAACCGAATCCTCGCCATATGCCGTCCTGTTTGATGTGGCCGTATAATCCTACCCTATGCCAGAGGGCATTGCCCTGTATTGTTTCAAAACCCCTTTCATGTGTTGGGACCCATCTGTCTTGTCCTAATGTGATACCATGGAATGTTCTTCGCTTTCATGTGCCTTAAAGTCCAAACTCACCCTGCTCTCTATTACTTTTTGAAAGATTGCTAATGTACTTTCTTATTATATATGAATTTAAGATAAGTGCATGTTAAATGGTAGTAGAAAGGGACGAGGTCCGGGTTCGCCACAGTTCAACCAACGAATTTATGTGTGATTTATGCCGACTGGGGCTTGTGTATACCCATAATGCACTGCATGGCCTTTGAGCCATGGCCAACAGGCTTGGAAGGGCCAATAATTGGGGTAACTGGATAAGCCTGTCCCCTCAATATAAAAATGTACGCTAATGCTGAGGCCATTTGTGAAAATCGTGCTGTTGCGTAACACCACATACATCTTTAAAGGATCATCCCAGCCTGTATGTTAATTGATCCCATGTAGCCTTTGAAGCCATATAGAGAGCGGCCCTTCCTCCTATCCTATTCATATTTGTTAGGCAATAGCTTGCCCATAAACCCACAATTGACTGAGATTTATTCAATGCAGAATTCACAATTTTTAATTTTTTTGCCCATTTTTAGAATCCTCGCTGAATTAAACCTCTTCAGATTCGCTCATCCCTAATGGTAATATGTGACACCTTGTGATGTCTCTGTATACCTGTGCTATTTTTTACCTGTGGAACCCCTTTTTTTTGTGTACCTGTGGAACCCCTTGGATATAAAACCCAGGCTATGCACAGGGACCTGACTTTTCTGCAAGTCAGGATTTAGCTCCACCCCCTCTTGGCACTTACTACCACCACCAAAGGACCTGCACCTCCTTACCTGTCTGCCTCCTCTTCCTCCACGGGTGCTGATTGGCCCCGCCTCCTCCTCCATAGCCGGGCCCACCTCCTTCTTCGTCACCGGGCCCCTCCTCCTCCCCTGCTGCCGACCACGGGCCCCGCCTCCTCTTCCACTGCCGCTGCTGGCTCTCATTGACTCTGTGGAGAGGAACGCGCTGCTGCACAGATTACTGTCAGTGATCTGAACAGCGGCGTGTTCGTCTTCAGCCGCCAGTGAAAGCCACCAGCAGAGGATCCCAAAGCAACCCTGGCGGCCCGCACGGCATCTGGCCGGGCCCCACTGTGCCCCGGGCCCCACTGTGCCCCGGGCCCCATAGTGGCCGCCTGGGTCGCTATGGTGATTGTTACGCCACTGGGCTGCGGTAGTTCACAGCTCGTGTGCGCTTTTTTCTTTTCGCTTTGGGTTTTAACCCGACAGCTGCACGAGAGAGAAGTGGATCCAGCGGCTTTCCTTATCCCACCTGATGAACATTCCCTCTTCTCTCGTGAAGTGCACGTGATGTCATTACGCGCTTGCGTAATGATGTCACGTGTAATGTAATGTGAGCATTGGGTGACACCTGACCTGGTGACTCCCCTGCTTCATCCACAGTATTGGCTGCCAAATCAGCCAAGAAAACTAAACCGGAGGGTCAGAAAGACAAAGCATGATAAAGAAGCATCCAAGGCTGGGGGAGAAAAGTAATTAGAGGAAAACTAAAGTCATCTTTCCATGTTTTAATACATAAGAAAGTGATCGGCCTGATGGAAATAAGAAAAAGGTTTCAGTTTCATCCATAGTGACCTCAACAGAAATCTTGAAGAAATATAATTCCATGAAGCTTATTATTGTTTGGTGGAAAAATAAATTCCTGCAGCGGGGTGGATTTTGCCTTTGGCTTCTCGATAGGCCCCTTGGCTGCTACACTTTGCTATTCTCTGCCCCAAAGGAGAAATTGTTCAGGCTCAGCAGCCCTCGCTGGGATTTTCCACATATCACATGAAACATCAAAATGCATTCCCAGTGAAATATTCGACGTGGATTTCCTGTTTGTCAGCTATTTTCGTCTTCTGTCTTCGTAGGCGGCTTTTCTGTAATATGGAGTCTCAATGGGGGCCGGATGTGGCAGATGAGGGCGCCGTGGAATTCCTGCAGTGGGCTGTTTTAATCTGATTTGTAAAGATAAATAAGAAGTTTCCGTGTCAGTTTAAGAAGTGTTGATGAAGGAGAGAGGGAGAGAGAGAAGGAGATAGATAGATAGATAGAAGGAAGGAGATTTTTTTGAGATCGAGTATGAGTACCAATACTTATCTTTTGTTAACTCGCCAATATCGAGTACCAATACCGGTACTTCCGCTAGCATGGATCCAGCTTCCTAGCCAATCAGGAAGCTGGGCGGCGTGTCATTACCCGCTGCCCGGCTTCTTTATTGCACACATCTTGTTTGGCTGGGAAACTGGCTTCCCAACCAATCAGCATCAAGCTGGCTTTTTTAACAGCTCGATGCCGATTGGCCGGGAAGCCGGCTTCCTGTGCCGATCAACATGGATTGGTCAAACAGCATGGAGCCCGTTTCTCGACCAGGAATCAGGAAGCAGGGCGTTGAGTCATTACACGCTGCCCAACTTCCTGATTAGCGAGGAAGCCGGCTCCATGTTCCCTCGCGGCACTGCCGGTCAGAGGAAATCTCCCTTTTGACCGGAAGTTCTGGTATTGGGGCTAAGTATCGGAGCATTAGGACGAGTACTTGCCCAAATACACGGTATCTGCACCGATACTAGTAATAGATCCTTCATAGATAGATAGATAGATAGATAGATAGATAGACAGTATTAATCTTTGGTAAGATGCCTGTAGTCTGTGCATCTGTTGGTCTGTTAAATATGCCATTGAAAGTGTTTTGTTACACTTTGCGCTGTTGCACTTTGATCAGTTACATTGTTCCCAGCTATGTTGTTGTACCACAGAACACCCCCGTCCCCAATGTTCTGGTGTCAACCAGATCCCCTCTCACTTCATTGTTGTGTCTCAAGACAGAAAGTGGAAGAAAATCTCCCCAATGGGGAACAGTATAAAATAAACTGATAGAGGTTGTAACCCTTCCCTGCTCTAGCCAAAGCTAAAAAGAAGAAAACATACATGCTAAGGGGTGTATGTGAGATTGTGTGATGAGGACTGGGACATGCATGGTACACTAGGAGTCCCTCAGGACCAGTTTGGAGAACACTGAAGACACCAGGGTGAGAAGAGGTCAGATGGAGCGCAGAGGTCACCTGACTAGAGGAAATGAGCTCTAATCCTTTACCTCTCCCCTGCGCTCATCATTGGGAGTATGAGACAATTGATTTCACAGAAAGCTTAGCTGGGGTCAAGGGAAGTGAGGGCTTTGTAATAACACATAATTCCACCATCACATTATTTGCAGTCCTTTACTATTCCTGGAGGAAAGCAGAGATCAGCGCAGCAGAATCCACTCAGAGAGATGAATACGACTCTTCTTTTGGCAGCAGTAAATAAGGTTCCAGCTGTCGTTCTTCTACAGCAATTTACGGATGTATTTATAAGGCGGAATATGGTCGATCCTTCTTTCCCCAACTGCTGGAAAAGTTTCAATAGTTGTAAAGCACATGCGCCATACACATTAGCCAGATTGAGTCACATTTGCTACTATTTGCCTATCATTTGGGCTTGTTATTCTTCAATGGGGAATCCGGATCTCAGGAGAAGGCCAACGTTGCATTAGCTTCCCGTGTTCCATTCCGCTCAACTGCAACGCAAGTGAATATTCAGTGTAAACCCTTATATACATAAGATGGCATTTACCTGAGGGAGGAAAATCATGGGGATGGCAGAGAATGGGTCTTTGTGCGCCTGGATTAACCTTTTTTCTTTCTGTTTTTTGCATATGCTGATTTTAAAGCCCAACTCTGGCCTGTTTTTTTTTTATTGCCCCCTCGATGGTTTATAAGCATGCAATGTAATATTTACCTTCAATCCAGAGCTGCCCTCTGCACTACCACTAGATGACCCCCAACTGGAAGAATGTGGATATCATGTGACTGTAGGGTGTCATGGGCCCACTCCTGGAAGACACATCACCACAGCATCCTGTTTTTTTTTAAATTGCTCCCTTGATGATTTATAAAAAAAACAATGCAATATTCACCTTCAATCCAGAGCTATCCTCTGCAGTATTTCTTTTCTACCACTAGAAGTCCTCAGTATTCCAGTTTGAATGACACCCTACAGTCATGTGACTGTGGGGTGTCATGGGCCCACCCCTGGAGGACGGATCACCACAGCACCCTGCACCCAAGTTGTAAGTATGCAGAGAGCTGCGCTGTTGTCATCACATTAGCACCACTCTTGGCATCATCCAGAAACACCCTGACCTAGGAAAACACTAGAGAGGAAGAGGTCCCTGCATGTCACAGCCTGAAGACATCTGGAAAAAGATAATTGTACAAAAAAAAGAGCATGTGAGTGGCCTATAGGGGGGAGAGGGGGCAATATTGTCAAGGGGCTTAGCCCAGAGTTGGGCTTTAAGCCAGCCACACATGCTAAAATTTGATTATGCAATCTTCTTTAATGGCCCGTTCACACCAAGGCCTACCGTTCACAGTGCAGGAGGTGCATTGCATTGCCATTCATTTGAATGGCACCACAAATGCACCTCCTGCCCGCTACAAGGCAGAAGTGCTAACCACTATGCATGCATATATGGTGGTCCTGCCAGAAACACATTTCCTTGATTGAGATATACCCATACTCACCCTATGTACGATATCTATGGAGAAGCAGGGTTGTCACCCTAAGACAGAAAGTGTGCTAGGACTACAGAACACCTTCACCTCTCCTCATCTCAATAGGGAGGTGTTCTGCCCACAGAGAGTGCTAGGAATAATGCTAACAAAACAGAGCACAGGAAGATAAGAACACACAGTTTTTTTTGGCAGGGTTAACAAATATTTTGTGTTCATTTTTTGAATAGATATAACAAAACGCTTTTAATGGTACATATAACAGACCAGGAGAGAATAATAGAAGTTCATTGTTGGGGTCACATACACTTTAAGGAGGCGGGCTGTGTGGCACTGATGTGTTGGCAAATTCCTGAAAAGTCTGTTATTTTCTGAGCCAGTGTAGACAGTGCTACATTGCATTAGCGGATTCCCAGTAATTTCATGTTCCCTGTGGAGCCTTTACGTCGTATGAGGCTTTGTGGATTGTGCAGATGATGCAAATGTGGGAGACGGAGAGCCAACACTATCATTCTGGAGCTATAAAGCCACAAAACCAGCCGTGTACCAGTTGTTGTCTATAATAGATGAGTTGGAACTCTTTCCCTACATTGAGAGAAGTTATGTGAGCGTCTTCTGTTTTATGAAAGCAGCGGTCTTCTACAGCCCTGAGTCCATCTATGCAAGTTCATTTTTATAATAATAA
>NW_017306603.1:649430-654946 GCF_000935625.1 Nanorana parkeri
AATAATATAGTCTAATTTCCTATCTAATCTATTATCTTTCTTCTGAATTCACTTCCCTAGCTTCCTTTATTTTCATGTCTATTTCCCCCTTTTTTCCCCCCAATCTTGAGTTCCACCAGACTTCAACTAAAATTATTTAGTGCTTCCATAACCATCACCACATGTTTCAGCACTACAGTGCCTTCTTCAGGGAGATCCCTGACTGCATTGTGCCAAGTGTAAAGTTTGGTGGAGGGGGGATTACGGGGGGGGGTTGTTTTTCAGGGGTTGGGCTTGGCCCCTTAGTTCCAGTGAAGGGAACTCTTAAGGCATCAGCATACCAAGACATTTTGGACAATTTCATGCTCCCAACTTTGTGGGAGGAGTTTGGGGATGACCCCTTCCTGTTCCAACATGACTGCGCACCAGTGCACAAAGCAAGGTCCATAAAGACATGGATGGGGGAGTTTGGGGTGGAGGAACTTGACTGGCCTGCACAGAGTCCTGACCTCAACCAGATAGAACACCTTTGGGATGAATTAGAGCGGAGACTGCGAGCCCGGCCTTCTCCCCCAACATCAGCACCTGACCCCACAAATGGTCCAACATTCCCATAGACACACTCCTAAACCTTGTGGACGCCTTCCCAGAAGAGTTGAAGCTGTTATAGCGGCAAAGGGTGAGCCAACGCAATATTGAACCCAACAGACTAAGACTGGGATGCCATTAAAGTTCATTGTTAAAGTGTGTGTTAAGGCAGGCGTCCCAAAACTTTTGGTAATATAGTGTATGTGTATATACCACACCCAAGATGGCAGGGCCATCAGATACCCTTGAGCATTTGGATGTCCTCACATGGGGACCTAAACAACATACATACAATAGGGAAGATTGTTGTGAAATGAATGGTTTGGCAATACAGCAGGAAAAAGAGTGGCAAGGGACAGGTTTTCCTCTCCGAGGCTTTCAGTAGGTCCTATGTACCCTTTACTGCCCAATAGACCATATCACCCTTATCATCTCAGAAGATTGGGGATCTGCAATGTTGTTTATGGTCACGCATCACTAGCAAATTTATAAATGACTCCTGTAGGTGTCTTTATCAGACCAGACAAGTCAAGCGAGTTGGAATGAAGCTTCTGTCCCCGGATGTGGTGACACCTCCATCAAGGCTCGCACATGCATGATGCTACAAGTTACTGCAGTGACTGGTCGCCTACATACTCTGCTCTGAATAACAATACAACTACACCCAAAGCTCGACTTCCCCAACACAAATCTGATTATGTTTATCAGCAGCCTTTACTCTTGTCGTAGTCTAGGTGTGGGCCCGTATTAGTCATTGTTAACCCTGCAGAAGTTCAGACACAAGTACATGTGAGGATTAATGCAGGAATCTCATCACGGGAGGTAACGCGGCCTCGTTCTTTGTTGCACAAAACTGTTATTGACATTTTCACATTGGAGGAGAAGAGCTTCTGTCATCCTGGGCACAGACAATAGCTTAAAGGTGAACTCCTCACAAAGGTCAAGTGTGTGTAAAGACAACTTTTTTTTAGTTATGCCGGTGACTATTGTTACTGAGATAGAAAGTGATGGGAAGTCCAAGTTTAGAGCGGACACTAGAGCAAGAAGTGAGGGAAATCTTCCAGTTGGGAAAGCTGTTCCTATGACATCTCTCCAAGATACAAGTTATATTCCCTTCTGAGAAATTTCCTCTTTCCCGTTGCATCTCCAAGGCAGGAAGTGAATGGAAATCTCCCCAGCGGGTCACAGGCAGCAAAAACGTAACCTAATAAGGGTTTCAACTAGGGATGCACCGATACCGATACTAGTATCGGTATCGGTGGCGATGCCAAGTATTTGGGCAAGCACTTGTGCTCTCCCAAATGCTCTGATGCCTGGCCCGATACTTCAGCTTCCGCTATCAGGAAGCCGGGCAGTGAGTCATTACACCCTGCCTGTCTTCCTGATTGGCCAGGGAAGCCGGCTTAATGCTCCCTCGTCATTCGTGATGAGGGAGCATGGAGCCAGCTTCCCTGGCCAATCAGGAAGCCGGGCAGCGTGTAATGACTCGCTTACCGGCTTCCTGATTGGTTGGGAAGCTGGCCAATCAGGAAGCCGGGCGCCGTGTAATGACGAGTCGTGACAAGGTAGCATGTAGCCGGCCTCCCGGGCAATCAGGAAGCCGGGCGCCGCATCATCACATGGCGCCCGGCTTCCTGATTGGCCAGAATGCCGACTCCATGCTTTCTCGTCACCTATTGACGAGAAGCATGGAGGCGGCTTCCCTGCTAATTGGGAAGCCGGGTGGCGAGTCTTTACGCCGCCCTGCTTCCCGACTAATCAGGAAGCCAGGTGGCGAGATTTTTTTACATTTCTGTTCCACTTTATTTATAAGACTGGTGTGACCAGTTAAAATCCACATCAATCAGTTTTGTGCCACCATTTCAGGGGCATGGACTGGATTACTGGGGCCAAAAGACATTTTATGAATCCATATCACTGCGGAGTTCCAATTTACATTCTCTGCAGAATAACTTTTTTTGTTAATGCAAACTCTGATCCATCTGCCATTCCTCTTATTTCTTTGGGTGACAGCTTGGACCGCGCCCTTAGCACTTACAGTCATTGACACGGTCAGCTCCATATGGGTCAGATTGGGGCTCCAGTTCAGAGGGAATGAAGCTGTCTCTAATCTCTGTTGTTTGGGCTGTCTTCACTTATGTTGCACAATCATTGGCCGAGGACTGCGCTTTCCACATCTCTGGCGGTAGCTGCCATCTGCTCATCTGCTTTCCAGTTATTTCTTTGGCTACCGATTAGAATTTATGAAAACATACAACATTTACAGTGTTTATGCTTTGCAGCAGTTTTATTGCTTTGCAGAAATGATTGGGATTTGATGGCACTTTAATTCTAAACAGCAGCTTTGTTTCTTGATCTAATCTCAGCAGCTGTTGTGTGCTGTCGTACAGTATGATCATTTAAAGGGAGACTCCTACCGGATGGAGGTGGGGAGCTACTGAGAGCTTCCTGTAGCTAGGTGTGTGCTAAAGTAAACCTCTTACAAAAGCAAGATGTGGGTTGCCATTGCTGACCTCCCTCGGAAAAGGCTAGTTGTCCAACAATCGTGGCAAAACTGTGGCTTCAGTCCTTTCTGGAAAAGTCTCCTTTCCATTTCTTTTGTTTCAAGCAACACTGTATTGAACATAGAATGATGGTGAATCTGTAAAGCATGTTTGCTCCTACCTAGACAATGCCACCAACCTCTTCAATCAGCTGGCAGAACCATGTGAATATACTTTGCAAATGCCGACTTTCAGAAAGGTTACCTACATAAAAGCTAGGGAAATTACTTACATAAGGTTAGACAAACCCACTCCCCAACCTGCATGAGCTAGTTCTCTGGCGTACCCTTTGTTAGTGAGCACTGTACCCTGGGAGGCAAGGAGACGTGTGCCCCAAAGCAGATGGTATTGTGTTTTTCACCATGCCAGGTGTGGTGAGGTGTGGCACTTTATACTGTTACTACGGGTAGCACAGTGGCTTAGTGGTTAGCACCTCTACCTTGCAGCACAACTCTCTTGGTTTGAATCTCAAGCAGGACAATGCATGACGTTTGCATGTTTTCCGGGTGGTCTGCTTTCTGCCCATACCCCAAAAGACATGATGGTTTAATTGGCTCAAATGAGAGTGTCCAAATTAGCTGCCTCATCTCCAAAGCGCTTTGAGTCCCAAGGGAGCAGATCACTATAAAATACAAATTTAAGTCATTTATGATCAGTAGAAGGCCACTATTAATTTCAGCAGGGATATAGGGGACAGCACCAGGCCTTACAAAGTTGTGATAATTTTCTCCTATGTCTGTCTCCTTCTTCTGTCCACCCTTCAACATTTATGGCTAAATATAAAAGAACTGCAGAGGAAAGATGTGTAGGGGTCATTAAGAGACATCAGAAGGCTCACTATAGCTCAAGAGACATGAAACCATCTCTCCTTTCTTTCATTTGTTGAAATGTACAGCAGTGGAAGCATGCAATGCATTAGCATTCAATAAATAGGGAAAGTTTGTAGTTTTAAGTGATACCTGTTATTGGCTAACGTAAGTTATTAAAGATGCAAGCTGTCAGGACCTTCCTTACGTCTCTCCCACAGGATAAAATTGTATAATGTCTAGGGGAGGGATATAAGGAGGGTCCTAAAAGCTTGCATCATTAAGCCAATCAAAGGTATCACTTAAAATACATACATTATGCATTGGTATGTACAGTAAAACGTACATGAGAATAAATAGTAGACGTCAAGTGAATTCTAGCAGATGCGTTTTCTACATAAATCAGATGACAAAAGGATACCACCATACAAGCATGCCTGATGCTTAAAGTCACACGAAACTCAGGAGTTACATTTTAAAAATACATTTAAGTACCTTAACTATTAACAAAAATTGATCTTATTTGTGTATCACTCGGCTGTAGATCTTCCAATCATCTCTGAATTGGTGCTGACACTGTCCTTCCTTCTGGAGGGGGGCTACTCCCCATGGTCCCTGTGTGTGCTGTAAAGTAGCCACTTCCCGGGATGGACTACAATCTCATGTTTAGTTTATTAAGTTGTATTGAGATTGTAGTCCATTACAGGAGTGAGCTTGGAGCCGTGACTACTTTACAACACACACAGGGACCATGGGGAGTAGCCCCCCTCCAGAAGGAAGGACAGTGTCAGCACCAATTCAGAGATGATTGGAAGATCTACAGCCGAGTGATACACAAATATAAATTTTTGTTAATAGTTAAGGGACTTGAATTTATTTTTAAGATTTAACTCCTGAGTTTAGTGTTACTTTAATACCGATTACTAGCAAATAATATACATTTATGTTAATAATTAAGATACTTAAAAGCATTTTTTAAATCTAACGTTTGAGTTTAGTGTCACTTTAAATGCAGCCCTGAGAATACCCTTTACATAACCCATGCCAGTTATTTCTGCCACTACTCCTCCTACAACCAAAGAGACATGAGGGTGTAACCCATGACTGCCAACCCGAATCCATGTTTCAGATCCTCAGTGCAGTTCACGTCAGAGCTGACACCTAAGCAATTACCTTGTTTCCCCTTTTCTCCATTTTCCATAATTCAGGATTTTTTTCTTGGTGTTCCATAAAACAACTTCCAAAAGCTGAGTTGGGAGACGTGGATCTTCTGAGGGCGTTTGTTTTTAGATATTCACGTTAAGAAAATAGCTCCTTCTTCAAGTTTCTTCAGCATGACCTCATTTCTTGAAAAAGATTGAATTCCCGTCCTAGGAACAGGCACGACGGTTTGAACAGATGGAACAAATTCCATGTTCCGTAACTTAACCTACTTTATCCCAGGATGTGGTCTTCGCCGCTCGGCCAAAAATGTACGTTGAAGTCAACTCTGCTTTGGGCAGCTTGTAGAGTTTCAGCTTGGCTGCTACTTTTATTTTCCATAGGCTGCAGGGGGAAAACCTTGTAGAAGCAAGTCGTTCCTCTATTACGAGTGTATAAA
>NW_017306603.1:654961-655992 GCF_000935625.1 Nanorana parkeri
TCTTAGTCTGTTTGTTAAAGTAATCCTATTGTTCATGTAATAAAGATATGGAAAATGAAATATACACATAGAAAGCAAGAACAGAAACGTATCTTCAGCATTAATAAATAAGATGCACTTTCTGGTACTTAACAACGAACAGCCGTCTCCTTGCTGATTGGCTGGTAAGCCTGCTCCTTGCTGATTGGCTGGTAAGCCTGCTCCTTGCTGACTGGCTGGGAAGCCGGCTTTTCCAGCCAATCAGCATGGAGCCGGCTTCCTGGCCAATCACAATCAAGCCGGCAACAACATGGAGCCGGTTTCCCAAACAATCAGGAAGGCGGGCGACATGTCATTACCCGACAACCTGGCTTCCTGATTGCCCAGGAAACCAGCTCCATTCAAGCGGAAGCACCGACACCTAAATATTAGTACTCATACTTGATACCGAAAAACCGGTTTAGGTGTATCCCTACTTAATAGTACACACAAGGGTGGCTTCATAGGACCCTGTTAGGGAAAGGTGCCACCCTAAAATAGGATATCAGGGCCAGTGCTCAGGGGACCAACTGATTCTGCAGGAAACTAAAACTTTTAAACATCAAGGAGCAGCGTCCACTGTAAGTGATCTCATCAACGGCTTAAAAGCATTATGACTTTAACATCACTTTACCATATTCAAGCTTATGTGATATTTGAATGATGGATTCATATAAACTGTAAATTAAAGAGCCCAGATCATGGATCTATTCTTTTGGAAACCATTCCTTGGAAATAACTTTGAGGCAGATAGAAATGGAGGAAGACATCTTAATGAACGGCAATTAGAAGATCAGAGGAACGACAAGTTGTTAAACTATTATGTGCAATCTCATTGTCTGCCAGCTTTTATGGACAATTGAAAAGGATTAGTAATAACTGACACAGGTTAATGCCGAGAAGAGCTGGGTGAGCTCATTGTCATAAACGATTTTCACAAGCGCTAGAATTCTCTGGATGAGATGGAGGAAGTAAAAACATTTTGTAAACTGGCCTTAAAGAACTTAAAAATT
>NW_017306603.1:656024-665938 GCF_000935625.1 Nanorana parkeri
TTATTATCATTATTATTATCATTATTATTACTATTATACTGTATGCATAAGGTTTTCTCTTTTAACTGAACTCCATACAAACAACTAAATACACAGATAACATACATATAACAAAGCTCTTTTAGCTGCCAATGGATTGGTATTTCTGTCTGTCCAGTGCATAGATTTATACAGCTCTGCCACGCAGGGCAGGAGACTTTCTTTTTCTCTGCAGCAGTTCAGACACTAACAGGTCTTGATGCTCCCCCAGCCTGTGACTGGACATGGAAGGAAGAAGCAGCACACTGATGAGCTCATCTCTCTGTCACGCTGCTCTCTCCTCATCAGCATGCTCATTGCATGGCAGCACAACTGATTGACTCCTTGTGGTGATTCCCCATTCCCCATTCTAAACTCTCCTGTACAAGCTAACCCTTCCTTTACAACAAAGCTATCAAGGACCGGCAGGGCCGACAACCATTCATTGATACAATAATTTATTAATACAATCTTCCATTGATACAACCTTTCATTGATACAAACTTTAATTTATGCAATAATTCATTGATACAACCTTTCATTGATACAATAATTAATTGATACAACCTTTCATTGATACAATAATTCATTGATACAACCTTTCATTGATCCAATCATTCATTGATACAACCTTTCATTGATACAATCATTCATTGATACAACCTTTCATTGCTGCATACAACTAAGTATTATGAGAGCTTGCATTTAATGAATTGATCTCTAGTTTTATTAGCATAATCACACTGTGTAATATTGTGTTTTATGCCCCCTTTCCCTTTGGGTCAGTCAAGTGAATGACATTATGCGGATGGAGGAGTTACTAGCGGCAGATACTGATAGCTCAGCTAAGTTTTTGACTCAATGGAGTGTATGGGTGCATTATTCGTCCTCATCGGAGCTCCGTTCACTCCTGTAACCACCCCTTTTTTTTTTTTTCTTCTCTTCCTTTTTGCTGAATTTATGGGTCGCCATGGAACCGTTCCCATTTTGGTCATCGAGAGACATATTTCCCAGGGTCTTTTACTCCCCTTCTCCCCTGAACTCCCTTATTTTCTCTCCTTCTCTTTTTCGGCTCTTTCTTGTTATGTTTTTTCCCTTCTGCACACTTCTCTTTTCCTCTCTACCTTGATAGAACAATTAACTACTTTTGATCCCCCCATAGTACCGATATTTGTCGCACACTAATATTTTCTCCCATATGCTATACTACCATTGTACCTTTAAATGTAGGTCTGTGGCGAGCCAGCACGGGCAAAAAGTGGACGGTTATCACCTTCCTATACCTCAAATGGTTTCCGCATATTTTTGCTCTACCTATACACCTTGTACAATGTACTGTTTTGATTGTTGCTTCGTTTTAATGCCACTGAGGGACCAAAGGCTTATATTGCAAACTTTCATGAAAATTGTTCTTACGGTTTGCCTTGATGTGTTATTTCTAATTTCCTAATAAAGAAAGATTCAACACTAATATTGTGTTTTATGAGGACCAATAAAAGAAAACATGGAGGTATAATTAAAAAAAACAACAATTATTCATTGATACAATCATTCATTGGTACAACCTTTCATTGGTACAATCATTTATTGCTGCATACAACTCAGTATTATGAGAGCTTGTGATTAATTGATTGATAATTGATCTCTAGTTTTATTAGAATGATCACGCTGAGTAACATTGTTCATGTGCTTAGTGAGGACCAAAAAAAAGATAACACGACGGCTGGATATCACTGGCGGATCGAAATGTCATTTTCCCAAACAGAATATAGAATTTATTTCCAATTCAATTTCCTGCGTCTCTCCACCGGGAACCAATCAGCGCCCGACCCCCGCGATCTCCTCGGCGCTCTGCGCTGAATAGGGATCTTTGTTTTCCAGGTCTGGCATCTGTTCAGGAATACGTCAGATTGGGTTCGGAAGCGTTTGAGGGCAGAAATGCTCAGACGTGCCACTGGTTAATTATTTAAATATGTCGGCAACAATTGGCTATTGAGGGAGCGTTTTCCCGGCTCGTCTGCTGAGCGTGTCCTTCTCACATAGGGGCTCCGTGGGGAGAGGGCTGGGCCGTAATCTGGGCACATGTTGGCGTGTCAGTTACATTGCATGGCGTCAGTCCAGATCTTGTTTAGGATATCAGAAGAAGAAACAGCTTATCCGGAATTTTACTGCAAAGTTGTTATTTTGTACTCAAGACAAACACTTGTTTTTCTGTCCATCCAGTCCTGTAATTTACATAGCTCTGCCCCTCAGCACAGTTCTGTCATGCAAGGCAGAGACCTGATTTTTTTCTATTGCTTTTCAGTAACACTTACAGGTCTTGTCCCTCCCCCAGCCTGTGATTGGGCAGTGAAAGGAAAAGTAGAAGACTAATGAGCTTACTCTCTGTCACCTTGCTCTCGCTTCCATTCAGTATGCTCCTGGTTAACACACTAGGACAGGGAGAGGCAACATTGGCAGCTCCCAGCTGTGCTGCAACTGCAAATCCTACCGTACCATTGTCTCCTGGAGTCATGCCGATGACTGTCAGTCTTGCAATGTCTCATGGGACTTGAAGTTCCACAACAGTTGGTGAGTTGAGGTTGCTTACCCCTGCATTAGGAGGATATCAGATGTGAACTGCTGCTCCTTCATCGTCCAATCAGCAGGCAGAAGAGGGGTGCATTATCTAGTTTGCAAGCCCATTTACAGGGGGGAAATATGTAGTTGTCGACCTGGTTATAGATTGTACAAAATTTTACATCTATGGCAAGATTAGCTGTCCAATATGTCAGCTTCCACTGTAAGAACACTTCAATGTTTAGTGCTGCCATAGTGAGTGTTTAAAGGCCAACTCCAGGACCCCCCCGGGCCCCCCTTCCGAACCCCTCTTCACCTCTTCATTCTCCTCACAGCAGTCAGTGGTCCTGGATGATGTGTCAGTCTGCTTTGAGTTCAGCAGGTGCGGCCATAACACCTTTCCTGAGTCTAAAGCAGTGGTGGGGAACCTAGGCAACCCCTAGATGTGCTAAAAATACAACTCCCATCCTGCCTTTGCCTCTGGGAGTCATGCCAATGACTGTCAGTCTTGCAATGCCTCATGGGACTCGTAGTTCTACATCAGCTGGAGTGCCAAGGTTGCCTACCCCTTGTCTAAAGACATCTAGTGGCGAAGAAGTAGTACTGCAGGGGCAGCTCTGGATTGAATGTCAGTATTGCAGCCTGATGTTTTTTTTCTAGGGGGCCACGAGGATGCAAAAATTAGCTTTGAGTTGGGTTTAAAATATCTGGCTTATAAGCCCCACCCCTCCCCTACCAGGCTGGTTTTCATATTATGAACATTGATTAAACTTTATCCTGTATTCCAGGGCCATAACTACAGATCTTGGGGCCCCGTAGCAAAAATGTGATGCC
Source organism: Nanorana parkeri (assembly GCF_000935625.1). NCBI lineage: Eukaryota > Metazoa > Chordata > Amphibia > Anura > Dicroglossidae > Nanorana > Nanorana parkeri. Next base: position 659,436 of record NW_017306603.1, read on the forward strand.
AGCTTTCACTGGTGACCTGTCTCTGAGCTGTAATGATGCCAAGATCCCAAAGACTCCTCATTTGCATCTGAAGTCGTCTCTGCACAAAGGATTAGAGTTGTCTTCAGCTGCACCCACTCCAACCCTTAATGATACAGTACTGTGTTATCTTCACATGTTCTATGCCTCAACAACCTGATGGGGCCCCTTTCCACCCCCAGGCCCCATAGCAGCTGCCTGGGCTGATATGGCTATAGTTACACCACTGCTGTATCCCCGATACCTGGGGGCCCCCATAGCTGCACCTACGAGACAAGGTGAGAACCTCTCACTGGGCCCCAGAGGGCGACGCCGGAAAACATCTTCACTTTATGACATCACGGGGCTTTTACTTTTATTACAAATCCCGCATTCTAGAACTTATCTCTCCCGATTGCAGGACAATATTTTCCATCTTTGTATGTTGGGAAACTCGCCCAGACTTAGATGGCATTTTGATAAATAGTCTATTAATAATCCATTTGTCAAAGCCGGTGACTCAACAATTGTGAATGGAAGTCTTGTTCAAGCTGCAGAGCTCCACTTTCTTATCAGTATGATCCGGGTTCTCACACTTGTGTCGTTGTTGTGTTTTAATGCTCAGCTATGTCAGGTATGTAGAGAGAATAACACCTACAGGTGACTAGGGATCCGATACCCCAAACTGCCCAATGCCAGCTGTATGGGAAGATAGGGAACTTAAAGTAGATGTGAACCCCAACAGGATGGCAGTTAGTGTGTTAAAGGACCGTGTATCATGAACCATTGCCATTTTATCTAATAAAATACCGTCTGCACCTTTCTTTGTTACATTTCAGTGCTGCTGATCTGCAGGACCCCTTTCCCTGGCACTTCCTGTCTACATGCACTCCGGCAATGGCCGCATGGCGGGTTTCAGAAATATAATACTCCACACACCGGACTGTAGCTCAAACTCACACAGACCAATGGCATAGAAACTCTGATACACCCTAATATATTCCTGCAGCAGCTGCTATGTTTATACTTAAATCTGAACTCCGGGCATACAAGGTTTTATATAAGAATATTCCTCAATGACAACAAAGGATAGAAGTGCGCACCAATTGCTTTTGCAGCCCAGATATTACCTTGTACAAGCAGCAGTGACATCATCACTGGGCTGTACATACCTTGTGCAGAGAACGGAACAGTGGGAAGGACCTGCAGCAGGACCCACCCACTACAGGCTACAGGCTGCCTGCAGAAAACTACAGGAAGACCAGTCAACCTGCACAAGGAGAGAGAGCAGCGGTGACCGGTCTTTATTACAGGAGATGGTGGAGACAAGACCAGTCACCATGCAGAAGAAGAGAGAGCAGTAGTGACTAGTCTTTATTACAGGAAGGGGCGGAGATAAGACCAGTCACCCTGCACAGGAAGAGAGAGCTGCAGTGACCGGTCTTTATTACAGGAGGGGGCAGAGACAAGACCAGTCACCCTGCACAAGAAGAGAGAGCAGCTGTGACCAGTCTTTATTACAGGAAGGGGCGGAGACAAGACCAGTCACCCTGCACAAGAAGAGAGAGCAGCAGTGAGTGGTCTTTATTACAGAAGGGGGCGGAGACAAGACCAGTCACCCTGCACAAGGAGAGAGAGCAGCAGTGACCGGTCTTTATTACAGGAAGCTCCAAGCTGCACAGGATATTGAAAGAACTGAAATGCAATGAATGAAGGGGCGGGCCAGGGACAGCCAGGCTGGAGAGGAAAGCACTAGATGACACTGGACGTCCTCCAGTCAGGAAATGAGGCAGGCTCTGTGACTTACAGTCCATGTACCCATTGCACTCCTTACCGCTGATCCATAGTAATAGGTTGGGTGCATCAGTAGTCGACGGATGGCCACCATCTGAATAGTATAACAAGTTCTGCCTGATGAAGGGTATCCTGTGTGACCCCGAAACGTTGCAATAAGTGTATTGTTGCATGAAACGTCAATAAATACGTTATTCTACCTTGGAGTGCCGATGTCCATAATTTCTTATAGGCTCTGTGACTTGCTGCAGCTTCTAATGCACATTGTGAGAATTGTCTCAGTGTGCAGTGAAATCAGAGGAAGCCATTTCAGTCCAGAAGAGGAGCCGGTATAACTGCACAAGACTGAAGATAAGGCCGGAGTTCACCTTTACGCCTTTCGCTGAGAACCTCTATACCAGGTGCGGTGTTTTTGGGGCGGCACAAGCTTTCCATCTTTAGCTAATAAATAATAGTTGAGCTGTGTGTGCGTGTTTTTCCACTGGGCAGTCATCATAATAAACGGCGTGAGCTGTCTTTCCTTTCTGTCAAACCAACATATGGCGAGCACATTGTCTTCATGATAAATATGACTGAAGCATCATTTATTTATGGGACGTCGCGCCGGAAGCCATCTATTGTAACGCCATGGTGCCATGCTGCTTGTCATGAATAGGCAGTGCTGTGTGCATAGCAGGAAGCCTCAAAGCTAAAGGGGTCCTCTACTGCCAAAGAGATCTACCCAATCCCCCTAACCTCCTGGTCATTAAAGGATAACTATAGGAACCCTGTAGGTTTTCATGCTATCAGGGACCCATGTCTGAGCCATACTGGGTTAGCCTTTCCTGCATGTTAGTGGGCTGACAGCTTTTTTTGGGGGGGTACCATCAAAAAGACTCTCTGATTGTCATGCCACAGGCCAGTAACAAATCAAAATGCTGACCATGAGTGACTTACATTCCTGTGAAAAAGAAAGTACACCCTCTTTGCAGACATCCCAACTCTCCCGAATGCTCCAGGACTCTCCCCCTATTAGATAGCGGCTCCCTGCCGCCCGGGAGAGAAACATTTTCTCCCAGAAAGGTTTACTCTGCTTGATCTAACAGAGTAAACCTTTCCCTGCTATCTGTTTTTTTTTTTTTCTGACATACCTTGTGCAGCAGTGGGCTGGTGCAATAGCCATCTTGCTATTGGATATTGCAAATTGAAATAGCCAATAGCAATCTAGCTATGCATTCCTATGCTGTTTTGTTTTTTCTATTATTCTGACGGCAGCAGCTGTCAGAATACTAAGAAAAACAACCCAGCAGATAGCAAAGAAGCTATTGCTTCCCGTGCTATCTGCCATCATTCCAGGGAATTGCTCTCTTCTAGAGTCTTTTAGCATGTCCCGGGCCAATGAATAACAACTGTGCGGAGCCGGCCGTGACGTCACCGCCGGCTCCGCCCAGTTGTCATTGCTTAATGGCACTTTAGCGTCCCCAGGTAACCTGGGGACGCTGATCTGTCATTGCAACTGGGCGGAACCATCCCTGAGATTACGGCTGGCTCCACCCAGCTGTCAGTTACGAGGCTTTTGGCCGGCCGTCCGCCCCGCTTCGAGTGTCACTTCGGCTCAGTCGAGGCGATGCATATGCCTTCGGCTCGGCTGAGCTGCTCGGCCAGCTTCGGGAGCTGTACGGGCTATTGTGAATAGCCCATAGAGCAGCCCTTCGGTTCTACTGAACAGAAGGGCTCCGGCTGCCGAAGCTAGCCGAAGGATCAGCCGGAGCTACATTGTCAGCCGAAGCTACAGCTGATCCTTCGGCTAGCTTTGTGAATGGATTTGAATTTTGAGTCTAGTTACATTTTAGCCGTGAAGAATCTTTTTTGCTTTCATTAGACTGGACCGCCCTTCTTCCCTCGCAGACGCCAGAAAACTTGTTTTAGCCTAATTTCATTTTTCCGCACTTAGACAATTCTAAATAATTCAGTTGTCTGACTTTATTAATTTTTTTTTAGATTTCAGTATGAATAATACATCATTCAGAACGAGGAAAACGGTATTTCCACTGATTACATAATCCAAAGAAAATGTGAGCGCTGTATGTGTGACATTGAGGTGTCCGATCCTTCCTAAGTACGACTTATATGCGTGTGCTGATCACCTACCTCTGGTGTAAGTGACACAGTTGATACACAATAACAAACAGGCCGCGTGAAAAAATAAATGATGCAACTTATATAATTGATACATAAGAGATGTTATCATTTATTATGATGAAGTCTGATTTCCTGTTTATGTGATTGGCTCATTGCTTTTCCTGTAGAGGTCAGCATTATGGTTGCCATCTTTTCTTCAAGTTAAACCTGAACACTCTAGCGCGCCACCATTTTTTTGGGGGGGAGAATATAGAGGAGAGTGCGAGGAGAGGCAGCCAGGAGAAAGAGCAAGAAGAGACAGCCAGGGGAGGGAGTAAGGAGACCGGCTATAGAGGACTACAAATCCCAGCAATACATTATACAGCAATACAAAATAACATGAAGCAACATACTCGGTGTTGTTCCCGGGGTGGCGGCCTGATGTCTCCAGACTGTATAAGGAACATGACTGTCAATGCTAAGCCTGATGAAGGGACCCTTGAACGGCCCCCGAAAGCGCTTGTTTAAACTTGACATGGTTTTGAATAAATAAACATTTGGTGATCCTCAAAAGGATTCTTGGCATGCTGGTGACGTCCCTTATACGATGTGCAATAAGCGGTGCCATCGGCGGTCATTACAAGTACCCGTCGCCGACTGCTGGGAGATCCGGTAAGGAGTGCAATAGGGATGCACAGATACTTTTCGAGTACCAGTGCAGATACTTGGCATTTTCATGAGAACTACCAGGGTTGCAGCTGTTGCAGCTGGGACCAGGCTCTGGTGCTCCACCACTGTCCTGAAATCATTAGTCTGTATTGTTTTAGAAAAAGTGTCACATGACAATAAACAAAAATGTATCAGTACTCATACTACTCGACAAGTACCAGTACTCGTACTTGCAAAACTGGTATCTGTGCATCCCTTTATTTATATTTATAAAAACAAAATCATACATTAAAACAGAGATGTACAAATCCCGGGAGCTCCGTGTGCTCCTTACAAATGACAGCTGCCTCCTAACTTTTGAATTTTTCTCTAGTCTAGTCTTGGAGCTCAAAAGTATCGGTGCATGTACTCGTACTTGTACCGAGTACTGTACTTGGTATCTGTGCAACCCTAGAGTGCAACAAATCTTCTCTACATTCCTGATGTCTCCAGAGTCTCTGGTGGCGGCAAGGAACTGAACTGAAGGGCCCCGGCAGCCGAAGCGAGATGAAAGATTAGCCAAACAATTGTCTAAATCCTTCGGCAGTTTAGTGAATACTCCCCTTAGTGTCTTGTGTCCGGGTTTCAGCTGGCCTAAAACCGGGATACAGGACACAAAAACTAGACGTCCAGGTTAATCACGGACAGGAGGCAACCCTAGTCAGCATGAGGGCTCATTCAGACAGGGGCACACATCCGTATGGCGTGCACACCTGTAAAAAGACTTGATCCCGAAAGGGACAGGTGCTGCGTGTAATTGTGCTACATACAATTACATGCTGTCACACGCACAGCCGAACCTGCACATGCGTGCAAGTCTGGACGCACTTGGACACACACTGTCTGCACCCAAGTGTGCAGGTTCGGATGTACGTTAGACATGTGCGATTCGTACGAAAAAATTCGTACGAATTTCCTGAAATTTGGACATTCGGACACATCCGAATTTCCAAATCCCAAAGCTCCTGAATGTCTCCAAATCCGAATTTCTGTTATCGAATTTCAGATCCAGTCCAAATTTTGTTCAAAAACGAAACTGAATCGGATATGGGACTTTTCTGGCCAATCAGATGTGTTTTTTGGTTAAATGCACCCGGATAGGTCTGCACACAAATTTTCGTGGGAGCCATATACAGTATATACATATAATACTAAAGCTGAGGCTCCCAGACCCGAATGGCATTTGGGATCCGAATTTCCGAATTGTATTCGGGAGCTCACTGAATGCCATTCGGGTCTGGGAGCCTCAGCTTTAGTAATATATGTATATGGCTCCCAGACCCGAATGGAATTCAGTGAGATCCCGAAAGCAATTTGGAAATTCGGATCCCAAATGCCATTCGGGTCTGGGAGCCTCAGCTTTAGTATTAATATCCGTGTATGGTTTTCTGTGGTATTCACAATGAATATTCGTAAACTCGTCCGAAACTCAGGAAAATTCAGATTTTGTCCAAAACCCCGAAATAACGAAATATCTGAACCAAATTTTTCCGCAGATGATTCTCTGGGAAGCCGGTTCCATGCCAGTGGAAGCTCCAGTATCGGTACTCGGTATCGGTGAGTACCGAAAGCAAAATATCACTCCTTGTACTCGATATCAAAAAAACGGTCTCGGTACATCCCTAGTCTCCATACATATTTAACACGCATTATGTCATGTGTTAACCTGCGATGCATTGAGGCAGCTCATTGAAATTCTGATGTGTCAAAAATCAGAGGTGACCCTTTACAAACACAGAAGTGTAAATGACACAGAGGAGGGCTACTGGCTACCCCTATCCCAGAATAGCAAGCTGCATATTATTTATAAGCTGGCAGGGGAACAAATTCAAGTTTTTAGCTATGCCCGGAGTTACCCTTTAAAGACGCCAGTGGTTACATTTACAGTATATGAAGACTTTTTG
>NW_017306603.1:666096-666879 GCF_000935625.1 Nanorana parkeri
GACACAGTGACTCACACAGTGCGAAGTGACATTATCAGTGCGCGCAGCAACGATACCCAAGGCGGCCATGACTCACTCTAACACAAAAGATATTTCTGGATGAACCCCCCGTTACAGGTCATGTGACAGTCACATCGAATTAGGCAAAATTTCAGACCACCGGAGGTCAGGCTTAAAGTGGAAGTTTAATCTGATTATACTTTCCCCATCTCCGGCATCTCCGGCACCTTAAACCCACCTCATGGTAATGAACCCTTTCCGTTTTCATGACATCCCCTATATTGGAGTCAGTGACATCATCACTGAGTTTCTATGCTTCTCTATGCAATGCAGGCAGATCATGGCTGGTGGGAGTGGCCGGCAGGGTGCTATATAAAGCTTCCTGAAAACAACACAGCACCCTGACTCAGGAGCCCTCAGGCCTGATATAAGCAGTGGGAGGAGTTATGCAAATGTTTACATTTTGATGGAAGATATCAGTCTAGAGAAGCTTTTCTCAACCAGAGTACCGTGCTACCCTTCCGGGCCTTATGGCTCCCTCGGGGTGCCTCAAGATTTTGTGGTAGTGGGACTGTGATGTAAACGGGAACTCTGATTTGAAAGTAGGGCTTCTGATGTGAAAGGGGGGCTCCTTATGTAAGGGGGAGCTCCTGATGTGAAAGGGCGACTCTAATTTTGACAAGTGGGCTTCTGATGTGAAAGGGGGGTACTGATGTGAAGGGGGCCTTCTGATGTGAAAGGGGGGTACTGATGTAAAAGGGGAACTTTGATGTGAAAGGGGGG
>NW_017306603.1:666895-672730 GCF_000935625.1 Nanorana parkeri
ATGTAAAGGGAAAACTTTGATGTAAAGTGGGGACTCTGATGTAATGGGGGGATTCTAATTTTGACAGTGGGGCTCCTGATGTGAAAGGGGGGCTCCTGATGTGAAGGGGGCCTTCTTATGTGAAAGGCGGGTACTGATGTTAAAGGGGAACTTTGATGTGAAAGGGGGGCTTCTTATGTAAAGAGAAAACTTTGATGTAAAGTGGGGACTCTGATGTAATGGGGGCACTCTAATTTTGACAGGAGGGCTCCTGTTGTGAAAGGGGGGCTCCTGATGTGAAGGGGGGCTTCAGATGTGAAAGGGGGGCTCCTGATGTAAAGGGGAACTCTGATGTGAAAGGGGGGCTCCTGATGTGAAAGGGGGGGCTCCTTATGTAAAGGGGAAACTCTGATGTAAAGGGGGGACTCTAATTTTGACAGTGGCGCTTCTGATGTGAAAGGGGTCTGCGGATGTAAAGGGTGACGGAGGGGAATCTTTATTTGAAGGGGGCACTTTAATGTGAAGGGAGAAACCCCCTTTTTGTGTGTTCTTGCATGGGATCACCCTTAAAATCTATGATATTTAAGACTGGGGTGCCTCGAGATACACTGGATGTCCTGCAGCCAGGAAATGAGGCGGGCTCTATCTGAATTGCTGCCGCTTCTAATGCACATTATGAGGAGCTCGCAGTATGCAGTGATATCAGAGGAAGCCATTTCAGTCCAGGAGAGGAGCCGGTACAACTGTGCAAGATTGAAGGTGAGGCTTTATCCTCCTAGACAGGTGCTGATCCGTCTGTCCCCGGGTTTATGTAACGTCGGTTCCCTTATTAGGAAAGCAGCATTCCTGTTCTGCCAATAATCCAGCTCTCTCCTTCCTCCGCACCAACACAAGTCCTGGCTTGAGTCTCGCTATGTATTCTGCTTGGATAGGCCAGATATGTTACATGAGCAATTAAGGGCTCCAAGCTCTGCCAGCTCTGGCATTCGGCGTGCAGATGGCAGGTGTGAGAAGACGCGGCTTGCTCCAGGATGGACTATAGTCGAGGATTGTGTACGGTATAGAACGTGTCCAGCATAGAGGCACATAAGTGTGTGGACACATTGGGATTGGACTTGTTTGCTGGACAGGTGCTCTTCTTGATTCCTCTGGTGCACAACACTCCATTGGAAAGTGGAGCTTCCATCAGACTTTGTTCACACTGATGGCTGGGACTCAGAGGCAGTGGTGGGAATACGTTTCGGGACCCTGCAAGGAATATTAACTGTCAGCCACAGAGCTACTGCAGACAAAAGGTAAGCTCCCCCTTTGTATGAGTTTTTGCTATCATATTATTATGGTACTTCATGCCAGATAGTGCCAGCAACTAAAACTGAAATACTGGCAGTGGGTGGAATGATCCTTTAAATTAAAGGACCACTCCACTGAATGCCAGCTACAACTGAAATGCTGGCATTTGTTAGAGTGCTTCTTTGAATTAAAGGACCACCCCACCCAATGCCACATAAAACTTAAATGATGGCATTTGGTAGACTGCTCCTTTAAATTAAAGGACCACCCCACGCAATGCCAGATAAAACTGACAGATGGCATTTGGTAGAGTGCTTCTTTAAATTAAAGGCTCACTCCACCCAGTGCCAGCTAAATGTCAGCTGAAACTGAAATACTGGCGTTGGGTAGCGTAATCCTTAAAGTGAAAGGACCACCCCCACCCAATGCCAACTAAATGTTAGCTAAAACCGAAATGCTGGCATTTGGTAGAGTGTTCCTTTAAATTAAAGGATCACTCCACCCAAGGCCAGATAAAACTGAAACACTGGGCTTCGGTAGCGTGTTCCTTTAAATTAAATGCTGTCTGCTCTAGTTTTAGTAAATCCCAACCCACCCTGTGCATTTTCTGTTTCAGTTATTGCATCATGGTTACCCTTAGAGTTGTCTGTATGTGACTGTCACATTTGTATGCACTTGCTCTCCGTTGCCTTAAAGTATATGTAAAGCCAGGGGGGGGCAACTAGGAATTATGGGGGCCCATAGAAAAATTTTGATGGGGCCCCTTGGCTATCTCTGTGTACAGCAGCTGGCAGTGTCAACTGTGACAATTTGTGTCATTGGTATTAACATAGAATACAGTATATCTAAATCAAGGACAGGCCGCGGGAGAGCTGTCAGTATAGTCAGTACTAGGGATCGGAGCCGAGGAGGATGAAAGTTACAGATAAAGCAGCAAAAATAATAATAATGATAAAATTAATAACAATAATAAAAACAACGATAACAATAAAAAAAATATGAATAATAATAATATTTATAACAATAACAACATTTACAATAATAATAATAATACAATGTCTGTAAATCTTCTTTAAATTTCCCAAAACTGTTATTAAGAAGCCAAATTTAAACAATTCAATGACTTTGATAGCAATCAGCAGTAATTGGTAGCTGTAAAGGAGATTGTACAATCAGATATGTATAGTGTAGGGCCAGCTTAAGACAGCTAAGAATATGCTTCTACTGCACGGGGGGGATCTGTGGCCAGTGATGATAATGAGTCGGGATGAGCGTTATGTTTGGGTTGACCATGCTATTCGCAGTTCAACAAATGGGCAAACAATTCGGCCAGTTTGCTCAAAATCAACAATCGTCTGTGTCCTAGCTACCAATGACGGTCATGTACACATCTTTACGGGCCAATTCGTACATTTTTCAATGAGGGAAACATCTGCTACCACCCTACTGAGTAGAGGATCAGTGTTTCATTACGTCCATGTGCATGAGCCCTCAATATTGACATTTGTAAAGTGTCCACTATGGGGAGCTCTCAGTGGCTCAGGGATATTACATTCTATGACACAACTGTTTGGATAAGATCTCACAGGGAGAGCATTGTTTTCAATACGTTGGCTGACTCCTTGGGATCTATTTATAAATCTCCCACTCAGAATGTCCTTTGAACGGCATTACCAACCTTTAGATCAGGGGTAGCCAAACTCCGGACCTCCAGCTGTGGTGGAACTACAAATCCCATGCGGCATTGCAAGACTCTGACAGCCACAGGCCTGACTCCCGGAGAGAGATGCATCATGGGATTTGTAGTTTCGCCACAGATGGAGGGCCAGAGTTTGGCTACCCCTGCTTTAGATGGAGCAGAGGAACATATTCCTATATGCTGGGTGAATGACATTCGACAGGCATTCCTGACACTAGATGGGTCTAAGAAGCATAGGAATATTCTCTCTGGCTTTAGCTAGTGGCAGACATGCTGTGCGAATGGCATCCAACCAGTGTATAGGAATATGCTTTTCAGCTCCATCTAGTGGAGGGTAATCCGTGCGAATGGCATCCAACCAGTGTATAGGAATATGCTCCTCAACTCCATCTAGTGGCGTGCATGTCGTGGGAACGGCATCTACCCAGTGTATAAAAATGTGCTCCTCAACTCCATCTAGTGGCAGACATGCTATGCGAAAGGCATCCAGCCAGTGTATAGGAATATGCTCCTCAACTCCATCTAGTGGCGTGCATGTCGTGGGAACGGCATCTACCCAGTGTATAAAAATGTGCTCCTCAACTCCATCTAGTGGCAGACATGCTATGCGAAAGGCATCCAGCCAGTGTATAGGAATATGCTCCTCAGCTCCATCTAGTGGCGAGCATGTCATGCGAACGGCATCTACCCAGTGTATAGGAATATGCCCTTTCTAAGCTCCATCTAGTGGCGCGCATGTCCCTCGAATGGCATTCAGGAATATGCTGCTTGGCTCCATCTAGTGAAAGGCATGCTATGTGAACGGTATTCACCCAGCCTATAGGAACATGCTCCTCAACTCCATCTAGTGGCAGGCATGCTGTGTGAATATCATTCGCCCAGCGTAGAGCTGGGTGGAAAATGTATAACTAGACCCTATAGACTTGAATTGTGATAAGGGGCAATAAGGCACAGCCATTGTGTAGCGCTGCAACGCAGGAAGTGTCGCCTATGTATGTAATGAGCAAATATGGCTGCCCCCATGTGTTTAAATAATTACAGATGATACATTGCAACAAGGTTTTTGAAATATTAGCACATACGATACGTTTGTTGACACAAATCCGATCCCCGTTATAGTGTTATCTGAAGAAAAATTACTGAGTAATCGATACATTACCTTTAAAATGACGTAAACGTTAACACCATGGCAGAGCAGCTCCAGAGACTTACACTGGCATTGATCGGCAGGCATAACGATCGGACTAAAGGATGGGAGCGCATTACGGCGTGAACTATATATAGATCTGGTATTAATATTCTCAGGAAGAGATCCTTTTGATAATTCTTCCCCAGAACTGATTCTACAGTCTGACATAGGCAGAGCAGCTCCAGAGACTTACACTGGCATTGATCGGCAGGCATAACGATCGGACTAAAGGATGGGAGCGCATTACGGCGTGAACTATATATAGATCTGGTATTAATATTCTCAGGAAGAGATCCTTTTGATAATTCTTCCCCAGAACTGATTCTACAGTCTGACAATTGATGGAACTACAAATCCCATGCGGCATTGCAAGACTCTGACAGCCACAGGCCTGACTCCCGGAGAGAGATGCATCATGGGATTTGTAGTTTCGCCACAGATGGAGGGCCAGAGTTTGGCTACCCCTGCTTTAGATGGAGCAGAGGAACATATTCCTATATGCTGGGTGAATGACATTCGACAGGCATTCCTGACACTAGATGGGTCTAAGAAGCATAGGAATATTCTCTCTGGCTTTAGCTAGTGGCAGACATGCTGTGCGAATGGCATCCAACCAGTGTATAGGAATATGCTTTTCAGCTCCATCTAGTGGAGGGTAATCCGTGCGAATGGCATCCAACCAGTGTATAGGAATATGCTCCTCAACTCCATCTAGTGGCGTGCATGTCGTGGGAACGGCATCTACCCAGTGTATAAAAATGTGCTCCTCAACTCCATCTAGTGGCAGACATGCTATGCGAAAGGCATCCAGCCAGTGTATAGGAATATGCTCCTCAACTCCATCTAGTGGCGTGCATGTCGTGGGAACGGCATCTACCCAGTGTATAAAAATGTGCTCCTCAACTCCATCTAGTGGCAGACATGCTATGCGAAAGGCATCCAGCCAGTGTATAGGAATATGCTCCTCAGCTCCATCTAGTGGCGAGCATGTCATGCGAACGGCATCTACCCAGTGTATAGGAATATGCCCTTTCTAAGCTCCATCTAGTGGCGCGCATGTCCCTCGAATGGCATTCAGGAATATGCTGCTTGGCTCCATCTAGTGAAAGGCATGCTATGTGAACGGTATTCACCCAGCCTATAGGAACATGCTCCTCAACTCCATCTAGTGGCAGGCATGCTGTGTGAATATCATTCGCCCAGCGTAGAGCTGGGTGGAAAATGTATAACTAGACCCTATAGACTTGAATTGTGATAAGGGGCAATAAGGCACAGCCATTGTGTAGCGCTGCAACGCAGGAAGTGTCGCCTATGTATGTAATGAGCAAATATGGCTGCCCCCATGTGTTTAAATAATTACAGATGATACATTGCAACAAGGTTTTTGAAATATTAGCACATACGATACGTTTGTTGACACAAATCCGATCCCCGTTATAGTGTTATCTGAAGAAAAATTACTGAGTAATCGATACATTACCTTTAAAATGACGTAAACGTTAACACCATGGCAGAGCAGCTCCAGAGACTTACACTGGCATTGATCGGCAGGCATAACGATCGGACTAAAGGATGGGAGCGCATTACGGCGTGAACTATATATAGATCTGGTATTAATATTCTCAGGAAGAGATCCTTTTGATAATTCTTCCCCAGAACTGATTCTACAGTCTGACAT
>NW_017306603.1:673059-697339 GCF_000935625.1 Nanorana parkeri
GGGGGCTTGTCAGCGCATTGCGCAAATTCCTAGTAAAGTATCGGAAGGGACCTAATTTAAAATAACAACTTCCCTTATTGTGAGAGGGATACATTGTACGCTATTTGCATATTCATTGTTATGCTGGGTGTACATACTGGCGATTGATCGTACGCCCTGATCGACTTACTTGATCGGAAGTCAAAATGATCAATGAGAAACAAATGATAGATTTGTCTGCATTGATCTGGCTTCCGATGGAGACTACAAGTGGATGTTTCCACACACATCAGACACACATCCCACACACCATCAGAAAACCCACCTAGAGAAATGCCATGCAGCCATCGCTGGAGTGCATGTAGATGGGAAGCGGCTGCTGGAGACCAGCAGAACCTAGATACATCACAAAAAGGTGAAAACAAGTGGGTTTTTTTTTTTTTAAAGATTAAAGTTTAGTAGGAGTTTAACATACAAAAAACCCCCAAAATAATACAGAAAAGACAAGTTAGACAATACAGGAAAAAATGTACTCTAGGAGAAGAAAGGGCCAACATGAGAAACCATGCAAAGTTGCAATGAAGAAGTTATCTAATTCCTTCAACTGCTGGGTTATTAGTCAGCATTTGCACAGTGCAAAGATATCCCCAATGTATCCAGAACCTTGGTTCACAACTGGTGGGTCGTGACCCAAAAATGGGTCGCGACCCTGTGTTCAGTGGGTCGCCGCATGCCTTCCAGTGTGCTAGGTGAGAGGCTCCTCTGCCTCCCCCTAGTGCAGCACTCTCAGTTCTAGTGCTTAGCAGCCATTCAAAATATGTTGCCCGGTGCCGAGTGTCAGCTTGAGGTAGGATGGTAAGGGGGTATGGCCTCAAGGGAGCTCCATCCATACATGCATTGCTTATAGCTTCCTCTCATGTCCTATAGAGGTGCCTGGACCGGAGTGACGTCACATTCTGGCTCCCAGCATTTCTACAGGGCAGGCAAGTGAGCTGTAAAAGCAATGCACTTATGGAGGGAGCTAAGTCACAGCACAGCAGCCTACACTGGAACCCAGGCTGAGGATCCACTCCAGTTCTCATACGGTCGGTAAGTAGACTGGGTGGATCTTGAGAAAAAAATAAAAACATTATTGGAGTGTGTCTGTGAGTGCGTGAGATTGTGTCTATGGTTGTGTTTGTATGTCAATGTTTTTGAGGGCCCATTCACACTAGTACAGTCCATTAATCGCATAGTGCCATGCAATTAACGCACTGTACCATGCAATAGCGCCTATTGTGCATTCTGGTGTGGGAGGTGTGTTGCGTTGCCAATCATTTGAATGGTACCCCAAACGCTCCTCCCACCTACAGTTCGTACGCCAGCGCCGAAACACGCGGTACCCTAATGCCGTGCGTTCCATTGCAGTGCAAATATTTGCAGACTTGGGTCGCAACAAGGAGTAACTGCTACGAAGAACTAGGTTGACAAACAATAAGCGGAACCTGTTGGAGCCATACGCTCCACAATTCATAAAATTGAGGTTAGCGATCATGAACACTGGCTGTGAGCTCGTCCATCCGACAAATAAATTGCATCTTCAGCCCGTTCCTTCGTGGTCGTAAGGACTGATGACTTTCAGGGCCCTAAATATGAAAAAAAAAAAATCTCCTTGATACAATATTTACAAAAAGTGTCAGAAATAAATAAATTCCCCGCTCTGGGTTCATTGCTGCCCTACGTGTAATGTTCACGCGAGTGATTCCTTCTTAATTTATGGAGAACATTAAATAAACAAGCGGATTATCCCAGATGCCGGGTGATTAGGCACCGCACACAAGGAACAAGCCCGAACAGCCAGCCCTTGGCCCGAGTTAAGAGGTCGATTGCGGAGAAAGAGTTAAATATTGACAACGCTGCTTTTTTTTTTTTTACATGTTATTACACCTACATGTAACTGCCTGCCGCCGGGGAACAACTCCGGCTTGTGCTGCTACTTGAATTATTGGAATTTTAGTTTGGGTTAATGTGTAAATAGGCTTCCCCGTAGCATTATACCTGACCTTACCTCATTGGAGTGCTTGAATGACTGCTGGGAGGAAAACGCTGACGGGGTGAGGTACAAATAACGCCGTAATGAGCTTCAGAGGACATATCTGTAAAATATAAGTCAAGGCAACTGGACTTGCTGTATTTTTCTTGAAGATGTTTTTATTCGACATCAAGCTTTCTCAATTCAGAGGGCATGTTAAAGGGGATCTAGTTTGCTAAAATGCGGTGTATTATAAACATCTGCCCCTTTTGTTTAAAAAACCCCACTCCAGGCTAATCGGGGGTTGCCCCCCCCCCCACCGCCAACTTGCATGGGTTAAATGCTGTTTGGCTAGGGGACTCTCTGTTTAATAGTCCAGATATATCTTTATTCAATATAGGGATGAGGGGACAGTATAGAAATATCCAATGTATTTTTGGGGCTCATACAAATAACCATCAGGTTATTTGTATGAGCCCTTCATCAGGGCTTACTAACATGTATCAGGACTGCGATGGCTTGAGATTGGACACTGTTTTGACCATTGTGTCAGAATATCAAAGCCAATCATTTAAATAGGCTACTTAATGCACCAAAATGGTCAAAAAGTACCTGCACCATTTTTAACAAATCATGGTGCAGTTCAGGTGCCTTAGGAAAGTGCATTGGAGTGCCATTCAGATTGGCCTGATGTGCATCACCGCTGTATGACTCTAGCCTTAATTTATGCACATGAACAAGCTTTTAGGGCCTATTCATACTCAGGCATTTTGCTGCATGAAAACGCATTTCAAGTAGAGAAATGCGTTTCAAGTAGAGAAATGTGTTTCTTATAGGGGCTGGTACACAGCTGAAGTGTAGTATGAAAGGAGGTTATATGGATTTATTCAGACCTATGTGAGCTCATTGCCAACCCTACACCCAGACTGGTCAACTCTCTGTCTCATTACTCTCCTCTGATCTAATCTAGGCACACACATAGTCAGATAACCATCCATCAAAATTGCCTTTATCAAACAGGTACCTTTATTTTGACAGTGGCTTCCATCCAGTCCTGAGAATATCCAGAGCCCCAGGCTATGATAAATCCCTCTCATGTACAACACTTGAAGGGTCTGATTGGCAAATAACTCAGAGATAATCTCAGTGATGGTGATGCTGGGTGATGGGTTAGGAAGTCTGCTTGACCCCTGCGTACTGAGATTGACAGATCGAACAGCCCTGTTTCCTATCCCAGAGCACAGGACACCAATAATTAAGACTATTAAAGATAATTATAGATGGGGAACCTGTTGCTGAATGCTGAAAATACATTTTAACCCCTTCATGACTGAGGCCCTTTTTTCCATTTTTGCACCCATGTTATATTCCACATTTTAGGCCTGAAAATGACGTAAACCCCCCCAACATTATATATTTTCTGAATGCCAAGACCCTATAGAATAAAATGGTGGTAGTTGAAAATTTTTATGTTGCGCAATATTAGCGCAACTCCTTATTAAACCCCAAAATTTAGTGACAAATTTAATTAAATGCCCCAAAACACAACAAATTACCCATTTTTTTAATGAAATATAAAAGATGAGGTTACAACGAGTAAAACGATACCCAACATGCCCAGTTTACAGATTGCGTGCGACCGTGAAACGGCGAAAAACTGCAGTACCCCAAAAAATCAATAAAAGACACTTTAAAAGCCCCCACAGGTCATCAATTTAGAGATACCCCAAAATACTGGCCCTAGAATTATTGCTCTCACTCCAGCGTGCGCGGCGGTACCCAACATGTGTTGCGCGTTCGTCGTTTTCATGCGTAGGCGCACCCGACGCGTGTTTACGTGGCGACGCGCGTGCTCGCGGGGTACTTTTAAAAATATTTTTTTATTATTATTAGATTTATTTTATTTCATTTTAATTTTAAAAACTGTCACATGAGACTGTCACAGGTCGACTCAGTAGATCGGGATGTGAGTGAACACATACCGGGTTCACTCACCTCTCGATCCTGTCACGGCTCTCTGCCGTGACAGGGGAGGGGCTGGATTCTCCCCTCCCCTCTCCGATCCGCCAGCGCTGACTGGCGGTTTGGACAGGTAGGGGGCAGGTATAGCTGGCACTGCCTCTAGATAGGCAGAGCCAGCTGTCACTCATGCAGCTGGGCGGATCTCAACGTCCATGTCGGGATCCGCTCCGGCTGCGGCATCTCAGTATACCGCGAGCTATAGCTCGCAGTATACTGAGCTTAGGGTAACGGGAGGACGCTAGTCTGTGTCCTCCCGTTACCCTAAGGAGAACTATGGGGAAAAACACTGACCCCATAGTTCTCCTTTAAGAGATTTTTTTCTCACTTCCTGTTGCATCTCAGGAAGTGAAGGGAAATCTCCCCAACAGGACACAGATATAAAAAAATAAACTGTAAGGAGTTTAAACCTTTCCGCACTGTATCTGAAACTTAAAAATAATTTTGGCTATGCATTCACTTTAAACCCATTGATATCTTTTCATTGTAAACTTGTGTTTGAAAATGCAAATGATTTAGGGTGATGTTCATTGGCACAGGCACCAGGAAAAAGGTTAGTTAATATAAAACTATGGGGAGGCACAGTACATTTTTTAAAGATCAAAAAAAAACCCGGACAATTGGGGAAAAAGGGAATTTGTTTTCAATAGATGGACTGTTCCTCTAGAATAAGGACAGTTGGGAGCTTTGCATTCCATTCCTGTAGACCTTATAAATGAAGCCCTGTGTGTTTTCCTGCTCAGCGTGAGCTTGATGTTTTGCAATCCTGTTTATTTGTGTTATGAGGGCATTCCTCTATGTGTGCATCGTGTGGACATGTCTGGCCTTGCCTCCTTCATTTATGGTATGAAATAGGCCAGGGCACAGTATGGAGCTACGAGGACGGAGGCTTTCTTATGAACCCACTCAGAAGAATATACAGGTGTGGTTTGTTCTATAAACCCCCGAAGGCCTATTCACATAAGGTGTGTACGAATACAGATTGATGCATTTTCCTAGTATGGCCAGTATGCATGGGCATAAGGGAATCCATTGTCTGTAATAGGACCTGTTTTTACAGATGTGCTGCATTAAGGTGTGCTGAAAAAATGATCTGCAAGCTGCATTTGTTTGGTGGGTTCACCTATTTTTTCTTTTAAAGTCAATTCCATGAATGCAAAATATCAACAGAAAGACTTCTATGTGCAATGATGACTATTACAAGCCACTTACCAGCTGACGAAACAAGCCGCCTTTTCTCTTTGTTATATATAGTGTGTCTCTGCTATAATATACAGGCTGAGATAGTGAGCCTGCCATTGTCAGTATTGCCTTGTCAAAGTGCCAGTTGTCAGTCAGGCTGAGCCAATGAGTTTAATAGTTTTTGAGTCTCTAACCCAATGCAGGTATGCATGAATTTCTGATCTTCATGCCTTTTCCAGGTCAGTGAATTATCAATATCAAAGTCAGAGGCAGACAGGCAACTAGGTGACATTTTACCTATGTGGCACAGTAAGAGGGAGGAGAGGGCCTAAGTTTGCTCTAGAATCACTCCAAGTTTCAACTATAGCTATGTCAAGAAGCAGTGGCCCAGTAAGGGAGGCTTGGTCCTTTGTTTGCTTTGGAGTCCCTTCATGTTCCATCCATAGCTATGTCAACAAGCAAGGGGACAGTAAGATGAGTTACCATTCCCAAACTTGCTCTCCAACCATACTGTAGCTGTGTCAAGAAGTTGGGACACACTAGGAGGAGGGGATCCAGGAGGGGTCAAGGAGGAGGGGAGGAGATAGTCCAAAGTTTGCTTCAGCGCCCCTCCAATTTGCAACTGTATCTATGCCAAAAAGCAAAAGCAGAGTAAAGTCAAGAAGCAGAGGGAGAGGAATAAGGACCAGTTTACTCCAGAGCCCCTCCAAGCTCCACCATAGGTCCTCAGAAAGAGGGGGTAACCACTTCTTAGTTTGCTTTAAAGTTCTTACAAATTCCAAACATAACTATTTGAAGAAGCAATGGCACAGTTAGGGAGACCAGTTCTACGTTTTCTCCAGTGGGCCTCCAAGTTCTAACCATAGCTATGTCAAGAAGCAGGGGTGCAATAAGAAGAATTAATCCCACACTTACTATTGAACCCATCCAAGCTCCAACCATAGCTATGACAAGAAAAAGGGGTGCAATAAGGAAGGGGGAGTCCTATATTTGCTCCAGATTCCCTCCAAGTTCCAGCCATAGCTACTGCATGTCAAGAAGTAGGGGTGCAGTAAGAGTAAATTATCTGTGGAGCCCCTCCAAGTTCCAGCTATAGCTATGTGAAGAAGCAGTTGCACAGTAAGGGAAAGGTCCAAAGTTTGCTTCAGAGCCCTTCCAAACTCCAACCATAGCGCTCAATCCCACGCCGGGTGTCTGTGGGCACAAATTTGGTGGTTGTCATCTCATCCCTCAGAGTACCTCATGACTCAGTCTGTGACTGGATTTACATTGATAGCCAGCTCATTATTTAGTACTTTGAGAAGCCTGCACAGCCCACTAAATCTTTGTCAGCTGGAATATATATTTAATTGTGAATGATTGCATCTCCACAGCAGATGACATCACATGCGCTTCTGTACAAACACCTCCGAGTCATTTATCATCCCCACTATGAACCAGTGTTTGTTCTGCCTCGCTCAACCCCCCCCATGCATTAGACCCTAATGCATTTAGCAGATTCGATTATATTCTGAAATGTGTCCGCGTTCCTGCTTATAACTCTGCAAATTACAGATACAAATTTAGACTGAGGAAAGTTCCAGAACAAAGTGACAAATCCATTTCAATAGCTTCTGGCTGTAAAATGTTGCGATTCATTTACAATATTGGGCATTTTTCTTATAACTCCCGTCTCATAGAAACATGCAGTTTTGTTTTAAATAGCAGGGCTGTGAAAATCACTAAATAGGGGAACAGAGGGGAGAGTATTTATTTTTTAGGTCTGGGACCTGTCACTCTGACATGTGTGTTTGTACCCACCCCTTCCTCTACATTGCATCAGTTTTATTTTTTCCAGGCGCATATGTTTTACATAATAATGTTCAAAAAAGGAATACATACAATGTAACAATTCCAGTACAAAGAATTACAAGGTATTAAATCCTTAAAGTGACCTCGCCATTAAAAAAATATAGTTATCAGTTACAAAAGGCAGTAAATTCTCACTTTTCCTGGTGCCCGTGCCAATGAACATCACTCGGTTCACCAAATCCACTCGGAAACAGTCACTTATGGAGTATCATTCGCCTGGGTCCCCCCCAAAAAATCCACTGGTTCCACTCTTTGATCTCACATCACTGCAGGAGAGAGGTCAGAGGGAGAAACCATTAAGGGATCTGGAGGACCCAGGAGACTGATTCTCCCATAAGTGACGGTTTCCAAGCAGACTTTGGTAAACTGAACGATATGCGTTGGCATGAGCTCCAAGAAAGGTGAGCATTTGCTATCTTTGTTTACAGGTAACAGCAATTTTAGCAAAAATGTTTTGATATAGGGTCTCTTTAAAGGATGCACTTTCAGACAGCCTTGCTGATGGCACCATAGACGCTTGAATTGATCATCTGCACAAAGACTGGCCAGAGCAGAGAAGATTTTACTGAAGGCCCTGGGATGAAGGTGATTATGTATCTGGGTAGGGTTGGGGTGATGGGGCAAAAAGGGTAAGTGCACCCATCCTGTATATATACTGTATATATATATAATGTACAGGTGAAACTCGAATAATTAGAATATCGTGCAAGAGTAATTGCAGTAAGTGCTGCAAAAGGGGCCCAAACCAAGTACTGAGTACATAAGTTACATTGGCGATGGCCACCAGGAAAAAAAGGAACTGTGATTCTTCAAAGACACAGGCAGCAGAAAAAACTCATAAGGGTTCCAACCCTCCCCTGTTTTACTTTATTTGTCTTTAAACTCTATGCATGGCAGCACATTGTGATGCATTAAAGCATGCCAATGCATGCTGCTCAGCAATGCAACAGGTCCTAATTGTTTTTTCAATGCACACCAATGCAGCATGTTAGTGTGAATTGAAGCAATAGCTCATAATGCAAATGGCCTTATCATAGAGATTGCATTGGACATGGGCAACACTGCCCAATGCAGTCCAATTGGGGCTGGTTTAAATGAGCCCTTAAGATGAGGATCATGCAGAAGCTGAAATTATGATGGCCATACACTGACACTGACACAGGGCTGAACAAGTAAAACTCTTGGTTCCCCAATAGTAGTGTTGCATTGGATCATTTCAGCAGAAAATATTGTGAGTGTAATATCAGCTAACTGTATTATTTTCATCATCTCGACCCCCCCATTCATGCTAACAGAGTGGATGGGGAAATCCCCCTGCCAGGCTTGCGTGTGCCGGAGGGTGTGCCGCTGTCAGAATACATGAACAGTGACTGCAGCTGATTGTCAAGAACTTCTCACTGTTTTCCCAAGATTTCTCAGACCAGCTTCTTCCACAACAGTCAAACGTGAAGGGGTGGTCCCGAGGGGGCCATACACTGGTCACATTTCAGCAGAGTCAGCAGAACCCAGACGAAATTCACCAGCTTATGGCCAGTTTAAACATCCTGGTATTGGTTTGTGGATTTGTCTATAATATCACGTTTTTAGATGAAAGCTGCGCTGCTGGTGACTGCAGGCATAAAGGCCTCTTCATTCTTCTTCAGTAAAGCGGCTCCTTGTGTGTGTTTGATGTTGGTTTTTCCTTTCTAGTACTTGTATTAAGCCATAGAGGGATTTTCTTGTGTAAACACAGGACTAATCTGCAGTGCAATTCTTCACCTCTGCTGCCCTGCAGATAAAGCTCGCTGTAGACATTAGAGCAGCCTTTCTCAGCCCCTTACATTGGCTGTCATTGGGAAGAATGCCCCTTACATTGGCTGTCATTGGGAAGAATGCCCCTTACATTGGTGGTCATTGGGAAGAATGCCCCTTACATTGGTGGTCAGTGGGAAGAATGCTCCTTACATAGGTGTTCAGTGGGAAGGATGCCCCTAAATTGGTGGTCATGGAAGCATGCGTTTTGTATTGCTGGTCAGTGGGAAGCCTTAAAATATTATTCAGGTCTCAGGGATCCCCTGCCAATAATTACTTTATCAACAGCTCACAGTGCATTAGCATGGTGGTCAGTGCGAACAATGCCCCTTACATTGATAGTCTTTGGGAAGAATGCCCATTACATAGGTGGTCAGTGGGAAGAATGTTCCCTTACATTGGTCGTCTTTGGGGAAAAATGCTTCTTACATTGATGATGATTGGGAAGGATGCCCCCTACATTTATGGCCAGTGGGAATAATTTTCCCTTACATTGGTGGTCATTGGGAAGAATGTTCCCTTACATTGGTGGTAATTGGAAAGAATGCCTCTTACACTGGTGGTCATTGGGAAGAATGTTCCCTTACATTGGTGGTCATTGGGAAGAATGCCCCTTACACTGGTGGTCATTGGGAAGAACGTTCCCTTACATTGGTGGTAATTGGGAAGCATGCCTCTTACATTGGTGGTCTGTAGGACGAATGTACTTTACATTGGTAGTCAGTGGGAAGAATGTTCCCTTACATTGGTCGTCTTTGGGGAAAAATGCTTCTTACATTGATGATGATTGGGAAGGATGCCCCCTACATTTATGGCCAGTGGGAATAATTTTCCCTTACATTGGTGGTCATTGGGAAGAATGTTCCCTTACATTGGTGGTAATTGGAAAGAATGCCTCTTACACTGGTGGTCATTGGGAAGAATGTTCACTTACATTGGTGGTCATTGGGAAGAATGCCCCTTACACTGGTGGTCATTGGGAAGAATGCTCCCTTACATTGGTGGTAATTGGGAAGCATGCCTCTTACATTGGTGGTCTGTAGGACGAATGTACTTTACATTGGTAGTCATTGGGAGGAATGCCATTTACACTAATTGTCAGTGGGAAGAATGCTCCTCGTACAGTTAGCTAAAAAGATAATTGATGTCAGTGTTTTTGACAGGTAGAGATTGCTCATTCTTCAAGGAATCACTAGCAAGCTCTGGAGGAACCCTGGGGTGGCAAGGAACCCTGGCTGAGAAAGGCTGCATTAGAGAGTGAGGGATGTGAACTAAACTGTCTGCTAGAAGCGTGCACATTTATACTCATGCAGAAGAGTGTTGTGGCCAGGGACCTGCAGTACCAACTATGGTTACTATGGTAATTCAAATGAAATATCCAGTGTGACCGAGGGCTATTTCTCCCAAGACCAGCCAGCCAAAGGTGACAGATCAATAGTACCTGGCTACAAAATGTAAGCGCTGATTTTCTGTAGCTTTATTCGGCATCATTTCAGCACAAAATATTATCAGTGGAATGTCGGCTAACAATATTATTTTCTTCTTTTTATTTTTCTATTGTAATAGTGTTTTGGTTAGACTTACTTTTCAAGTGTGACAAATCATTTTTCTGGGGTTATAAATTACTTTTATGGGCAGGAAAATTCCTTCAAGCTGAAATGGAATCACTGCTTTTGTTACAATGAAAACTAATGTACCCTTCAGAATATGGCTCACCCATAGGGATGAATGGGGGATGACACGTATGCACAGTAAGAGGACCTTTTTGTTTCAAAGGCTGTACCACACCAGGCAGGGCCACATATTGAATATCGCTGTAATGGGGAGGAGGGTAAGTATGTAGAAGGCATGCTGCACTCAAGGGAGTGAGGGGAGTGCAAATGTACTAAAGGTACAGCTCAATTGAAGCCTCACAGCCCTTTATTTATAGTTCTGTACCCCGCATGTTATGATTTGGGATTGATTTTTGCAAATATTTCAAATGCCACATTTGAACACTCATTGAATAGATTTTCTGCGCCCAGATGATCCCTTTTACATGTATATAACAAAAAAAGTGAGTACTGTGCATTCCCTTTAAGATGCCAACCTGCCACTGCTGGCACCGCTGTCTCATGTGCCAATGAGGCGTGTTCTGACCTTGCTGCAAGAAAGAAAAAAAATAATTACATTTAATCTCCAATTTGTCTGATCTTAGTGTCTGCCGGCTGAGCTGCTCCGTTATGGTGTGTTTATTGGAACTCTGAGTAACGCCGCGCGTCGTCATTCAGCCCCTGAAACTTGGTGTTCTTAGAGATTAATAAGTGACTGGAGTGACTCTCTGTTCTGGATCGCTTTGATGTGAATACAGCAAAGAAGTACAACGTATTCTTTCACCCAAGGGTGATGACAATGCACAGACGAGCAGACGGAACTTGGAATTACATTTTTTTAACATTCTGTGATTTTATCCGATGTGTCCTACAGCTCTTTGTAAATAAAGAAGACGTATGGTCATTAAGTCAGTCCCTGACCCTAGGATCTTACAGTCTAATGTCTCTACATGTGTACGCTGGCATGTACCTAAAGGTCAGTCTTGCTCAGAAACAGGTGTAACCTACCAGTGGTCTCCTGTCCTGTGCCATAGTAATTAAAGCTGAACTCAGGGATAAGCAAATATTGTCCTCTGTATTCTTCCTGGAATCTTGGTAATCTTTGTGTATTTCTTCCAGATCTGTGCAGTAATCCAGTGTGACATTAGGAGCTTCCTGTAATAAAGAGCGCTCAGTGCTGCTCTCTCTCTTGTGCAGGATGACTGGTCTTGTCTCTGCCCCTCCTGTAATAAAGACCGCTCACTGCTGCTTTCTCTCCCTGTTTAGGGTGACTGGTCTTGTCTCCGCCCCCTCCTGTAATAAACACCAGTCACTGCTGCTTTCTCTCCTTGTGCAGGGTGACTGGTCTTGTCTCTGCCCCCTCCTGTAATAAAGACCCCCCGTAGTTTTCCCCCCTCCTGTAGTTTTCTGCACAAAAGATGTATTGCATAGCTTGGATTGAATGTGAATATTGCACTGCAATGCCTGTAACATGCGTTGCTGTGCTGTGGTGCCACTCGTATTAAATGGCACCCCGACACACCTGCATTACAGTGCACCACAATACACCGCAACATTACAAACAAAAGGGTCACATCTGATTTTCCGCCACGTTAGGGTGCATTGGTACCCTAGTCATTTCAGTGGGCTGACAACACAACGGATGTTAACGTTTTGTTGTAGGGAAAGGAGAATAATGTTATTCTTTCATGTGTTGTTACAATATATTTGTGTCAGGATTCAGTGTGGGGTCCTCTAAAATATGTTACCAGCTTAAGAATTGTTTACCTTCTAGTCATAATTTGAAATGTTTGACCCCCTTCCAGACTAATTAAGTGTCCCATATGGTGAGGTATGTGTGACCTTCACCTGCTGCCCCAGGACATTGTAAAGACAATCAGCATACATTCTTGGAATAGTCCCATTATTAAAGAGGACCTGTCTGTGAACCCATGCTGCGGTATAATGGCAGTCAGTTTCCTAGTAGCTCACATAACTAATTACCTTCCTGTCAGTTGTCAGTAAAGGTAAAGCCCCGTGTAAACCCAAGAACAACATTTTACTACAGCTTACCAGTACTAAGATATGGTGGCTTTATTCATTTTTTTTTTTTCAGATATTTTTATTACTTCCACAGTACAACAGATATAACAAACCCCTGTCAGTGGTATTTAACACACCTAAAGGCAGCAAGTTAGGAGAGTTTATTGTTAGGGATTACAGACACTTTAGAACTGAGTAAGGATCAAAACATCTTTACTGGCATCTCCCATATTTTCCTCCTCACAGATTCACTTTAACATACAGTATACCCTTTGTTTCATCCCGTGACAACCAGATCTTACCAGGCCTGTCTTCTCTTCCTGCCTTACCTTCCCCCCTTCCAGATTACCCTCCATCCCTCCTGTCTTCTCTTCTTGCCTTACCTTCCTACCCTTTTGTCTTCTCTCCTTGCCTTACCTTCCCTCCATCCTGTCTTCTCTTCCTGCCTTACCTTCCCTCTATCCTGTCTTCTCTTCATGTCTTACCTTCCATGCATCCTATCATCCTATTCTGTATTACCTTCCCCCCATCCTGTCTTCTCTTCCTGCCTTATCACCCCTCCTTCCTGTCTTCTCTTCCTGCCTTACCTTCCTTCCTTCCTGTCTTCTCTTCCTGCCTTACCTTCCTGTCTTCTCTTTCGCCTCACCTTCACTACTCCATCCTTTCTTCATTTTCAGCCTTAGCCTCCCTCCACCCTGTCTTCTCTTCCTGCCTTACTTAACCTGGATGCCATCTTCTCTTCCTGCCTAACCTTCCCTCCTTCCCTTCCTGCCTTACAACCCTCCATCCTGTCTTCTCTGCCACCTTACCTTTCCTCCTTTCTGTCTTCTCTTCGTGCCTTACCCTATGCCTTACCTTCCATGCATCCTATCTTCCTATTCTACATTATAAACCCCCCCATCCTAACTTCTCTTCCTGGCTTTTCCTATCTCCTTTCATGTTTTTCTCCTGTCTTTCCTTCCCTCGTTCCTGCCTTTTCTTTCTTACTTCATATCTTTTCTCCCAGTTCTACCTCCTATCATGTCTTTTCTAACTGCCTTCCCTTCCTCCCTTCCTGTCATCCATCCCAGTCTTACCTTCCGTTCTTCCATTTTCTCTTTCTTGTCTTACTTGTCTTCTTGACCCTGAACCAAACAAATGACAGATATAAGGCAATGCCTCCACTTAGCTGGTCCCTTTATGTAGTAATAACACTACTGGACGTTGTCATTTACCTGAGGCAATGCCACTCGTGGCCTCTCCCAACCACCTTCGGGAAAGGCTTTTTTTATTAACTAAACACTGAAATTCTCATAATTCCGCTTTCCTTATTCCAAATCTAGAAAATCTAGATTTAGATCAATAGCATATTTTTGGCTGTTTTCTTTTCTTTTTTTTTTTATCACGTTTATTTAGTTTCCAGCACTCATAGTGACTCAGACAGAGCAAAGCCCTCAATATACACTGATTGCTGACACAATGCTTACTATCTATAAGCTCTGAACAAGGGGCATCCCTTCTGAATGAAAATAAACCTTCTCAGTTGGTGTAAATGTTGCTATCTATATCACAATACCATTGTGTTTAGGAATAAAGGCCATTACTTTAAAGACTCTCCAACAGCTACCTTGGACGATTGCTGTGGGTTAGAATTGTACACAAAGCTGTGCGTTTTATTCAGCAGGGTTTCTAAAATCAGAATCTCCATTGCTCTTTCCATCTGTCAATCGCTGCTGACTGGCAGTGCTGTAGGACAGGGGTAGGCAAACTCCAGCCCTCCATCCGTGGTGACACTACTATTCCTATTATGTATCTGCCTCTGGGAGTCATGCCTGTGGCTGTCAGTCGTGCAATGACTCATGGGATTTGTAGTTGCACCACAGCTGGAGGGTAACAACTGGAGTCTGCCTACCCCTGCTACAGGGTAACAGAAACACAAGAGAAGAAGGAACTGACAAGCCTTGGAACCCATGAAAAAAATGTGTGTCAAACACAGGCCAGCCAACAGCATGCAAGCAAAAGAGGAATGCTACATGTTCATTTTGTGTTTGGTTTCCTTTGAGCTCATATGTTTGAAAACTTTCAATTGTATGAGTATCTTTAGCACACACACAGTTTATTGATCCCTGTGGTGTTATGATTAGATGCATTGCTTATTGTTTTGTGTTTAGCATCTGTTACAGCTTAAACAAAAGCATCTCAGGAAGGATGCAGATGAGCAGCCAGCGGCTTTAAAAAGATGCAACGTGTTTTGGGGATCGGACACTCCCCCCTTCATCAGGGCTTAAATATTCAACATGACACAAACTCTTGGCTATATTTTGCGTTTACTCCTCCCAAGTGCGCCCGCTTACAATGACATAATAGATCTGGAAAGCAGTAGAAGCCAGGACATGCGCCCAGCTGCGTATATTGGACAACTAAATTCTCAACATCGCTTGCAATCAAGGTGAAATTACCAATTATAAAGTTCCTTGGAGTCCAAATGAATAAAAGTGGAGGGATAGAACGCAGAGCTCCCTGAGACCAGCCAGGATTGTGCAGCAATTGTTGGCGTTATGCTGCATCCTCTGAGAAATGGTTATTGCTCTACGTTCTAAGCTGCCCTAATGAAAGCGCTTTCCAATGATGCCACCGAGTAATAATTATCCTATGCAGAATACAGATGTAATGAGATTCTGTTGTCATGTTTGTCTTTATTACGCAATTTATATAAACATAAAATGCTAAGAAGTTAGAACCGCCGCCTTGCAAAACCGAGGTCCTGGTTGCCTAGGTTAAAAAGGAGACATGACCATTATGAAAACCCGTTCACTAAAATCTCATGTAAGCTTTAACATTCAAAAGTCGTTTGCAATATTTTTACATCTGCAGCTTTTTATTACAGGAATATATCTGGTGATCCTGCAATAAAGGCCCTTTTGTAGGCATCTCCTATTACGGGGTGACCATGCTTTTTACCCATATCTTAGTTCTGCTTCTACATTGTCACCCGGTCCCCTAAGCTTATAATGGAGCCCATAACTGCCTATTGTGCAGCACACATTGCACAGGCTTGTTCTATGATTGTCACCATCAGGAAACCCTCTCTTCCAAAATGTCATGCCGCTATCGCTGGAGAGCATGTAGACAGGAAGTGGCTGCAAAGAGGCTGGCGGAGGTCAGAAGCACTAAGATGCAACCAAGGATGAAAACAAGCATTTATTTTTTTTTCATGACTAAAATGGCAATTATTTAGTAAAAACAAAATTGCATTGAAGGAGAACTATGAGGTGAGTGAAAATCACTCATCCTCATAACTCGAGCCGACATGTGACAATGAAACTGTCACACGCTGGCTCTATAGATCGGGAAGTGAGCGAACGCATTCAGTCGCTTGCTTACTTTTCGATCATCTCCCTGCAGAGAGCGGTGACTGCCAGTCACCTCTCCCAGCAGGGATTCCCTCCTCCGTGCTCCGATCCTCCAGCGCTGAGTGGAGGAACGGACAGGGGAGGGGGCGGGTACAGCTGGCTCTGCCTCCAGATAGGCAGAGCCAACTGTCACTCACGCAGCTGGGTGGATCTCGACAGCATTGTCGGGATCCGTCCCGGCTGCGGTGGTCTCAGTATACCGCGAGCTGTAGCCCGCGATATACTGAGCTTTGGGTCACAGGAGGACGCTAGTTTATGTCCTCCCGTGACCCTTAAGTGAACTGTGGGGGAAAACACTTACCCTATAGTTCTCTTTTAAGTGTGTATTTGCTCTTCAATCCCAAAGAGAAAATAAATAAATAAATACACATTAAAAAAAAAAACCCTGCAAGCTTCAGATACACTAGCTTGTCTAGAGGAAGGCAAAAAGCCTAAAGGGCTGTCCACTTTGCTATACCAGTAAAGATCCTTCCTGGTCCCTAATGGTAAGCATTTAAAGCCCTGGATATTTTTGTTGTTTTAGTGAATTATTCAACACTTTCTTGAAACAACCTATTGAAATGCTTAGAATCAGCTCCTGCAGAAGACTATGGAATATGTTTACAGCTGCTTACAGTAGAGAACTCTTCATACAGCGTCCAATTAAATCACTTTTCACCCAGCCCTATTATGCGCTCATGTCTTTTGCTGTGGCCTTAATTTCCACAGAAAGTTCTTTATAGACCATTTCTTTTACCGTATTTACACCGTTCCTTTATTCATCAAGGTTACATGGAGGTAACTTTCACCATAGCTGATATCCTTCATGATCATAATTCATTCACTAACCCTTCCCCACACTCACACCTAACACTACTTGTATGTAGTTTGTACATTCTTACTGTGCTTGTGTGGGTTTGTTCTCTGTGCCTTTATCAGTCAAGGAGAGGAAATACATTCCAGACAATGATGTGATGACTTCTATATAAAGCCCTGCGGAGTTTCCAGGGATCCTGTGAATTGGGACTTGCTGATTTTTCTCAGTAATTGGAATGATTTTATCATACAGTATATATAATCCATTACAAAGTGGCATAAGCCTCCCTGCATCACATCCAGTGCATAGAGACTGACAATAAGGAATGAGCCACGTGTCTGCCTGAAGCTACACAAGTCATTTGATGGGATACCATAACAGAAGTAAAATGTAGGTGGTGGGGTCAAATCCATCTCCTTTTCTCTCCTCTCACAGCCTCTGCTCACCTCTCCAATGCTCTCCTTTCCTTTTCCTTTCTTTTTTCCTTCTTTCCCTTCAACTTTTCTACCACCCTCCTTACCTTTTTCCCTTCCTTTCCTTATTTTCTCAGTTCCTTACCTTCTTAACCTCTCACTTATTTCTTGCCTTCCTTTCTTCTTCCCCCACTTCTTTCACTTCCTTGGCTCTTAGTTCCTTCCTTTTTTCATTCTTTCTTTCTTTCTTTCTTTCTTTCTTTCTTTCTTTCTTTCTTTCTTTCTTTCTTTCTTTCTTTCTTTCTTTCTTTCTTTCTTCTCTTTCTCTCTCCATTTTTTTATTCCTTCTTAACCTCTCACTTCCTTTCTTTCTCCCTTCCTTCTTTACTTCATTTCTTAACCTCTCATTTCTGTCCTTACTCCCTTCCTTCTTTACTTAATTTCTTAACCTCTCATTTCTGTCCTTACTCCCTTCATTCTTTACTTCATTTCTTAACCTCTCATTTCCGTCCTTCCTCATTGCCTTCTTTCCTTTTTTTACTTCCTTTCTTTACCTCCTACTTCCTCCCGTCCTTCCTTTTTTGCTCCTTTCTTAACCTCTCACTCCATTCTTTCTTTCTTTCTCCCTTCCTTTCTCATTGTTGTTCTTAATCTCTCACTTCCTTCCTCCCCCCCTTCCTTCTTAACTTCCTTTCTTAACCTCTCACTCACTTCGTTCCTCCGTCCCTTCCTTCTTTACTTCCTTTCTCAATCCCTCACTTCCTTACGATACAGTTGCTGTACATTGTGAATCTTGTTATTGCGGAAGTGCTATGAGCCAGAACAGCACTTTGTATGTTGGGATATTCCTCCTCCGTTTCTTCATTGCTGGACCTGAGCTGCGGCCTTTGCACAGAAACGTACCACGAGTCCATCAGAATGCATTACAGCTCTAGCGGGCGATGTGCCTGGGGAGCGGGGAGAAGAAATGTGTATTTTGGAAAGGAAAGAGGAAACGTTTGTGTGTTTTTCTAGCTGCCAGCTGTTCATTGCACCTTGTCTCTATGCCAAGCACACAGCTGGTCCCTTCTTCCCATTCAAAGCCGGAGCCTTTCACAGATTCCAACCCAATCACTCTTCTACACAATTAATATTTATGGGGATTGAATATTAGCACTTCCCCTGCCTTCTAAATTTCAGACACGCTCTCTGGTTTGCTAACCGCGGTTCAGTTAAGGAAGGGGTGCAGCGGATTCGACTCATCCAAGGCCCATTAGGATAACTGTCGCTCCTCTCCCAATGCGTTCTCACAATGCACTGGATATGTTTCTTTCCTCCACATCCAATTCTTGTAACCTTTTAGGTAGGGTTGCCACCTTTTCTTCAAGTGAAACCCAAACGCTCTAGCGACGCGCAGACGAGTCGCAGCTTATTCATATATAAATAGCGCCACTCATTCGTATGTAAATATCACAGTTGAGACTATTTCACTTCAGTGGGTGGCCAGTAGCCCCTATCTTAATTTTGGTTGCCCCTGTTTGCC
The DNA here is from genome assembly GCF_000935625.1 of Nanorana parkeri. NCBI lineage: Eukaryota > Metazoa > Chordata > Amphibia > Anura > Dicroglossidae > Nanorana > Nanorana parkeri. The sequence goes on from NW_017306603.1 coordinate 691,630, forward strand.
TGACATCTTGTGTTCGGGTTTCTGCTGCCATGAAACCCGGACACAGCATTCAAAATGCTTGGACAGGTGGGAACCCTACCTTTAGGGCTCATTCACACGGGTGTGCACAACCGTAAGGCATACATGCCAATGCAGAGACCTGCTCCCGGGAGGGATAGGTGCAGCCACCTGTACCTCCCTATGGGAAGATGCAGCTGCATGCAGTTACATGCAGAACCGAACCTGCACATCCATGCGGGTCCGTGTGCCGCACTGGGATGCACACTGTCGGTGTCCATAGTGGGTACCGGGACCCGCACAGATGTGCAGGTTTGGGTCTGTGTGTAACCTCATGCCTCCGCATCCTCCCTTAGGAAGGTACAGGCGGTTGCACGAAATTACAGGCAGCACCTGTCCCTCCAAGGAGCGGTTCTCTGCACGGACGTGCATGCTGTGCAGATTTGATTGGGCCCTTACAGCCATTTCCTTTACATATCTAAACTTTTTTTTGTCACTTTTGGATAGAGTAAGGAACCACTGTTGATCGGGAGTTGGTAGGAAGGGCTCCCACACACGCCATCAGTGTGAAGCCAATCACAGTAAACAAATGAACGGTTGCCCCTCCTACTGGCCTCCGGTCTCACGATCCACTTAAAGGGCCAGCTTCTGCCAGCTACAAAGGGTTAAAGTAATATTAAACTCTCAATCTTTTTTTCAATAATGAATCCAGATCAAACAATTATACATCGCCCAGCAAAAGATTTCTTTACATTTTTGCCCAAGCACTTACAGTCATTATGTTTCTGAACAGCTCTAACTCTCTCAGCTCAGGTTCCCTTAACTTCCTGTCTAGTACAAGATCACAAGGGACAGAGCAGACTGCAGCAGCCGTCTATCTGCTAGCGGGGAGGAGAGGGGTGGATTGTCTTGCTGTGCTTGTGTGTTTGCAGAGACACACACAGCTCACTAACACACACAAGGCTGGCTCCATAGGGCAATGAAGGGGAAAGGAGCCACCCTACAACAGAACATCAGTGCCAGAGCTCAGGGGACCAGCTGATTCTTCAGGAAGTTAAACCTTTTGAACATCAAGAACCCGCATCCATTGTAAGTGATTTGATCAGCATTTGAAATATTTTAAAATCACTTTAAAATTGGATAAAAATAATTATTCACCCCAAAACAATCCAAAAACAAAATCAAATAATAATAATAGAAATAATAATATTAACAGAAATAATTATAATATTGGAAATAATAATAATATTAGAAATAATAATAATAATATTGGAAATAATAATAACTGGGAATTCATTAAAATCAGTAATAAATTGTAAAAACTACCTGAAGGGGGAGGGGAGATCTTTGAAACCCCCGAAAACGCGTTGGAAAGAATCTGTTCAGCAAATTATCTGCCTATATGTCCCAGATTGGATGTCCAGCCACTTACATTTATCTGAACAGCAGCCAGAATACACACACAGGTTGGCCCGGCTTGTTCTTAATGAGCGTGTGTTTATATCTTGTGGATAATAAGCTACAAAGGGTTAAAGTGAACATCATGTCCACGTGCTGCTGTCAGAGAGGGTGAAGCATAATTGGGGGATTTCAGTTCTCTGGCCACCCAGGTTGAAGTATGACGTTCAATACTGAACCACATTACAGGCTCCTTCCTCGGCCGCAGACCTCTTACTTATTGTCTGCCGGAGAGCCGGATCGCGTAAACATTGCTACATTTGGGTATGGGATGTTATGCAGAGGTGTGCGGGGCTATAGGAAGCACTTGTTTAAAGATATGAACTACATAAAGAACTTGAACTAGACCTCTTAGCGACTTTACAATTCTGCATAAATACATTCCTGACATGTCACTATATACAGCCTTTCTGAAAATCTCTACCTTTTATTATAAGAAAGCAGTCTTTGAGCCACAGTCAGGGACTTTGCCTAGGCTGAGATGATGTCATCAGTCTGCTGCAGACAGGAGGAAACATTTCTAAAGCAACCTTTATTAGCAAACAATTCATTTTAGTTTTTCAACAACTTACACTGAGCCATCTGAACCACAGATAACTGGTTGTTATGGGTTGGGGTGCACTACCTGAACCTTTCACCTCCTTGTGGATTCCTTGGTCATGTCTTCTGCACAGCCTGAATTACTGGCTTGGGTGTGAGATAAGGAATCATGAATAATGATTAGCACTCAGACATCCTCAGTCTCTCAGAGTCAACATGACTCAATAATGTGGACGTTACAATCACAGCAATTAATTATTGTAAATGTTGCACAATGAAATGAAGGCTGTAGCCCCATTAAACTGACAGGAGGATGTCAAAATAATCTTGTTGATCTGCTAGAGAATTGAAAATGTTGTACACTTGTTTTGCTGCTACACTGGGATTTGTTTAACTCAGTAGAAGGAGCAGTAATAGCTGCCTATCCATTCCCTGGAGACCCGTGACATCACTGAGAATGCAGCCTATCCATTCACTAGAGACCGGTGACATCACTGAGAATGCAGCCTATCCATTCACTAGAGACCGGTGACATCACTGAGAATGCAGCCTATCCATTCACTAGAGACCGGTGACATCACTGAGAATGCAGCCTATCCATTCACTAGAGACCGGTGACATCACTGAGAATGCAGCCTATCCATTCACTAGAGACCGGTGACATCACTGAGAATGCAGCCTATCCATTCACTAGAGACCGGTGACATCACTGAGAATGCAGCCTATCCATTCACTAGAGACCGGTGACATCACTGAGAATGCAGCCTATCCATTCACTAGAGACCGGTGACATCACTGAGAATGCAGCCTATCCATTCACTAGAGACCGGTGACATCACTGAGAATGCAGCCTATCCATTCACTAGAGACCGGTGACATCACTGAGAATGCAGCCTATCCATTCACTAGAGACCGGTGACATCACTGAGAATGCAGCCTATCCATTCACTAGAGACCGGTGACATCACTGAGAATGCAGCCTATCCATTCACTAGAGACCGGTGACATCACTGAGAATGCAGCCTATCCATTCACTAGAGACCGGTGACATCACTGAGAATGAAGACTATACATTTACTAGAGACCAGTGACATCACTGAGAATGTAGACTATCCATCCACAAGAGACCAGTGACATCACTGAAAATGTAGACTATCCATTCACTAGAGACTGGTGACATCACTGAGAAAGCACCAGGGACGTGCGGTCAGGAGAGGCAGGTGAGGCAGAGCCTCACCTAGTATTATGGAGGAAAAAGCTGTCAGCTTCAAGCCAAATCCCTTTAGGGGCACTTTAGGTGCCAGTAAAAACAAAAACAAAATTGCTTGCAGTGCTGACCATTTTTTAGTGCAGGGATAGCTAAACTTTGGCCCTCCATGTGTGCAAAAACTAGAAATCCCAAAATGCATCTGGGTGTCATGTCTGCAGCTGTCAGTCTTGTAATGCCTCATGGGACAACAATAGTTCAACAACAGCTGGAGGGTTGAAGTTTGGCTGCACCTGCTTTAGTGTATTGTTCAGTGAGACACTTATGGGGATATTTATAAAGCAGTCTAAAATCCAGCAAACTTTCACTGCAGGTGAATCTTCCTGGTGCGTGCGTTTTAAATGGCCGTGTTTTTTTTTACCACCAGTTGTAGTGAATGTTTAATGAACATTCACTACTTTATAAATACGCCCCTTAACCCCCCCACTACAACATTGCAATGCATACAGTATAGGAGGCAGCAGGACAGCTTTGCTTTAATGCCCAGCTGCCACATATATACATTGCTGTGTTTAATCGGCGTCCCCAAATCTGACCGAGGCATCACCAAAAGCTTTTGGTCAACTGCCAATGATTGGGAGTCAGTAGGACAGGCTCACGATTATGTCATCACTGTGCAGCCAATCACCTTGAACGAATGAAAGGGAGCCCTTCCTACTGGCTTCTGATGTCACAGCCCACATAAAGAAGAACTCCGGGAATGTACAAAATTAACCTTTGCAGAGGGGCTACCCTCGCACTGCAAGGCTTAAGTTCTCGTTTTGGTCTAGGGTCTAAAAAAACTAAGATATACTCACCCAATGCTTGGTTCCTCCTGGATGCCAGGCCGGTCCCCGCAGCCTCTTCTCTCCCCTGGCTCTGTCTGAGTAAGGATCTGAGATGTCATCACATTCCAGTCACTTGCATTGGACGTAAGGATGCAGAGAGACAATCCACAGCCAGACAGGAGAGGGAGTGAGGTAGGCGTCCACCATCGCTGGACCAACAATTCCGATGAGTATATTTTATTTATTTTAGATCCTAGACCAAAATGAGCACTTAACCCTTGCAGTGCGGCAGTAGCCCCACTGCAAGGGTTAATTTTGTACATGCCCCGAGTTCTTCTTTAAAGGGCCAGCTCCCGCTGCGGGCAGCAAGTGTTAATCTAGCATGCATACTGTAAAAAAATTCTACATGTGTGGCAATCAATTCTGGTAACCATTATTATAATGTTTTGTCTTTGATGGGTTGATGCACCAAAGTTAATGGGCCACAGAGGGCAATGTGGCATAAAGAATCATGAAAGGGAAAAGGGGATCGGCTATAGTTAAATATTACAGCAAAAATGAAGAATGCACTTTAAAGCTTCTCGCCATGGGCCAGTGGTGCCCACAAAGGGTGTAGATCCAGGGCATTCCTAACATTTCTCCCCTCCTTGCCCCATGTGACGTCCCCTTTAAAATAAGACACAGTGGCTGTTCCTGTAGGTGCAGCCCGGCCTGGGAATGAATGGAGGTTCAGTGCGGTAAATGAGAAACACCTGGGCTGCTGCGCTGTGCGAATGGCACACTGCGAGCCCTTTGTTTCCACTGTTGATCTTAAAGAGCTCTCTTTATGACAGACGCTAGAGCCGTGCTCGCTCACAGACCGCATTGAGAAAGCCGTAGCCAGAGGGTTTTTAGAGGGGGGCCATTGAGGAAAGTCTTGTTTAAGTTAGTGACACACGGACCGAGACCACAAAAATTCACCTCTGGGACATTAATGCACAATCAAGAATGGGGGACAAAAGCTCCATTGTTGCCAGAAGGCCATTGCGGGTTACCTGTAAAAGAATCACAAGTCGCCTCTTTAAAGAATCAAAATTCCTTTTATAAATAGTTTAAGTGTTAGCGTTCCATTGTGTGGTTCATTAAATGTATCCCCCCCCTTAACAATGGATCCCAACACAGGGAAAAAAAGTGACGTTACTAAATTCTCCTTACTCATCCGTTTTATGGGGGCATGTGGTAGAGTCATACTGGAGTTAAAGAACAGCCCGGGTATTTAAAGTTCATGTAAACCCAATCTCGTATATGCTGTAAAAAATTAAAGGTGAACTCGGGGGAACAAATCATTGCATTTGAATATATTTCTCAGTAGTCACAAAGGATAAAAATCCACTTGGAGTACATCAAATGCCTTTGCACCAAATGCCTCTCCTCCAGCGCTAGATGAAAGATGGCATCTCTGGAATACCTTTATATGTACTTGCTTCCTGCTGATCCTCGCTGAATCATCATCTTGGGATCATGCAGATCTAAAGGGAAGCCAGGCATGCTTTCCACGATACAAATTCATGTGCTGGCATGTTTTATGATTTTAATAAAGTTCACAAAGGACAGCATGTTGAAAGACACAAGACAGTTTAAAAGGTCATATATTTTTAAAGCTGAACTTCAGTCAGCTTTACAATTTCACAGTGCAGAGTGT
>NW_017306603.1:698352-702092 GCF_000935625.1 Nanorana parkeri
AATGCAAGAGCTACATGTTGTCTTGGGCAGCCTTCCTGAACCTTTTTATTACTGAATTGTTATTTTTGAGGTCTGGGAGAACCTATGCTATAAACACTACATTGGGGGTTAGTGGGAAGAATGCCCCTTACATTGGTGGCCCGGTAGGAAGAATGTCCCTCTTACAGTTGTGATCAGAGTGCCACCCTTACAGACAGCCTAAAAGATTGTTGGTGTCATAACACTGGTTCTGCCAAGTGGCATTGGCCCTAGAACTCCACAGGTACCATGAAATTGGAGGTCAATCAGCCACAGCCCAAGTAACCTCAAGCAACCTCTGGAGGAACCCTGGTTGAGAATGGCTGGTCTAGGGGGTAAGTAAAAAGCGACAATACTTAAATTATTCCTCTGTCCTTCCTTCCCACAGTATGCCTGGTCCTATAAAGCTCCTCTTCTTTGTTACTTGACCAGTGGTGGCCTCTCCTTGATTTCATCATGTACAAAGCAGGGCTAGCAATGCTGCATTGCACATTAGGCCATTGTAAATGAGGACGTAGAGGGCTCATTGGCCCAAACTCACACCAAAGAGCCCCCTTTATATCCATTGATTTCCTTCTCTGATTAGATGGATTGTGACCAGAGAAGGAAATAAAAATTGGAGCACCAGACAAAAGTATTGTATCCCAGAGAAAAAGTGTAATTTGACTAAAAAAAAGGTTTATGGAAGTTTTGGTTTTACAATGTTTGGAGAGGTAGCCTTTGCTGTCAGGCAAAGTCCACTACCAATAACTATCTATGAATTCTAGAGCCCTGATGAAGGGGGCACCTATGTACCCCTGAAATGTGTGGCCTATACAGATTTTGTCAGCACTGCTTACCCTTCCTTGATTCCACAACACATCTGCTTCTATGGCGTATTGCCACATGGACTTCTGGGTTGTACTTCCATATGCCCTCCTGCTGACATAACTCAGCCCATCAGAGCAGCACCCTTTCCCTGGATGGCCACGGCCAAATTCTGAGGCGCTCTCCTCCTCATGAATAAACAGCCAATTGTGGCAGCACTTTCCCTTTCCTTAGCTTATAAAAGTGGCCTCTTTGTTTTGCGTACTCTAGCTAAAATTGGTCAACTGCCCCGGCAACATATTATCAAGCCTGGTGCCGGAGCCCTGGTATGTCTTCTAGCTATCCAACCTGAATCATCCATTAGTTCCTTTGTATGGACTTGTGGCTAGTTCTTGGTTGTCTACTGCATCTGCCATTTGATTCCTATGTACCGACTTCTGGCTCGTTCTTCATTATCCATGTCTGCTGCCCATCCTAACCTTTGGCTCATTCCTGGTTATCCATGCCTGCTGCCTGTCCTAGCCTATGGCTTGCTCCTGGTTATCTGTGTCTGCTGCCTGCACTGACTTCTACCTTGTTCCTGAACATCTGTGCCCACTAAGCCATGACCTCTGCACTGTTCCTAGGGACTTCTGATTCATTGTCTGTGGTGCATGAGCAGGGTAAGCCTGGGGGTTGGAACCTGGGGCCATCATGCAACTTAGCCCAAATCCCCATTAAGGGGGGTCCCTGGTGAATACTGGTTGGCTCTTAGATTCCACACCCAAGGGGAATCCACATCACCAAATATCACAGGTCTTATCCATTCCAGAGTGACCCGAATCTAGTCCAGGGCCTCCCTCTTCCAATATGCTTCAGCATGGTTCCTACTCCACAGATCCAACTCCCCGATCTAACCTGCTGTACTATACCATAAACTGCCTGTTGGCCTACACTTTTTGGGTAAGCCTACCATCCCTCAGGGTATGCTTTGCAGTGTATATATAGGGCCCACATTGGCATTATTGGCATCATGACAGATTTAGCTTTAACTTTTTTTGCAAATTAAACTTGCTCCTTTAGACTACAATACTTTGATGTGGTGCTCCAATGCTTACTTGACAGGAGTCAGCTTTAAACATAACACATTGAAAACCTGCTAAAATCTACTTCCCACCAACATCCTTCTATGATTAGAAGAAGAACAGATTCTAGTCATCCTCCCCACCCGCTCCTTCAGAGCATTATGTTTATTACTGTAGTATAAGCGTGCTGTGAACCTTGACTTGATATGTTACTCTGCTTGCACAGATTCTAATTTAATAAGCACAGGTCTGCTTCCATGAATATTCCATATTTATATCCCCTCGGCTGTACTGAGAGAATCATTATCTGCCAAGCTGGATAATCGAAGGCGATAGTGTGCACACTCAAAACAACAGATAATAACTACAGCCCTTACATGAAACATTAATGTGCTGTCAGCACGTGGGCCATTCCCCGCAACCTTAAATCACTTCTCAGCCTCATCTGTGAAAGATTTTCTTCAATTATTAAAAGCCGTTGTTAAACCGGAGGATTAAAGCACATAAATTCTTAGGCTAATCTTCAGGTATTGCAAATGTATTCTAAGTTTTGCCAGCCCTATTCAATCCCCTGGGACAGCTTTCTTGGCGTGAGAAATATCTGATGACGAGGTGGATCATACAGGTAATAAAGAAAACCTGTCATGGAAGAAATATCTCCTGGCCTCCTTCTGTAATTGCTCTGTTCCTCTAGGCCCAGAACTAGCAGGCAACAAATTAAATCCAGTCCTCATTCCTTATCCCTATACTTCTTCCAGGTCAGAAAGTACTGAAATGTTTAGGACCAGTTCACACTGGTGGTGTGGCTACATGTGTTACATGCATTGGTGTGATGCAGTACCACTCATCTGAAAGGCACCCCAATGCACCTTACCTGCAGGCATGGGTTGCAGCACAGTGCAAGGTCTAGCATTGCAATAACATGCATTGCAGTGATGTGTGCTGGCAAAAAATGGTGCATGCACCATTGTTTAACATTGCACCTCAATGCACATTAGCGTGTTGCCACTTGTCCAGCTGTGCTGCAATGCACATCCATCAGAAAAATGCTTTTGGGTGCAATTCAGAATGAATGGCACTGCAGTGCTCCAATTTATTGTATGCTTTGTATTGTAGTAAAGCATGCAGTAATGCTCACGTTACCAAATGGGTAGCCATTGATGTGAACAATCCCTTAGGTAGGCGTGATGACCAGGCAACTAGTATTTGCATAACTGGGAGCTCAGGTTTCCCATCAGTAGAGATTAGCTGACAAAATGCCTTGCCTGAAGTCAGCTCCTCCCCTTTAGCAGAAATCATGTGACTAAATGCCTTGCCCCAACTCAGCTCCTCCCCTTCAGCAGAGATCAGGTGACTAAATGCCTTGTCTGACTCAGATCCCTCCTTCAGCACAGATCACATGACCATCAGTACACAGTTAGTGCAAAAACTCATAGCAGCCAATAACAATTCAAGTTATTGAAGATTATTGAAGGAGTTGTAAAGTCCCAGCATCTCCTCCCCTGTTATAACAACAGAATTGTAATAGGAATACATAGTAGAGTTACAATGGGAATACATATCCCATCATGCATTGCTTCCAGCAAGCAATGATCATGTTACATTGTTCAGGTGTTGACTTGTAGTTCAGAAGGCAGGCTCTGTGAAAGCGGTGAACCAAGCAACTGCATATTCACAGGGCTGAGTGAAATGGTGTCAGTGCATCCTATGGGCATCTTCAATAAGTAAGTGTACAAACTTCTGGTTGTTAGGAGTGGAAAAGGTACAGTTCCAGTGGTTGTTTATATAATGGGGGGGCGAAAAAAAATTCTGCCCCGGGCGCCCAGAACTCTGGTTACGCCACTGTGACCA
>NW_017306603.1:703240-712309 GCF_000935625.1 Nanorana parkeri
TTATTATTATTTCTACTACTTTCAGTAAACTGAGATCTGGTTGCTGATACCTTCTTCATGTCTGGCTTCCAGGAACAGGTCTTGGGATTTGCAGTTCTCGTCCTGGATATATTCATTTGTGGAAATTGATGTTATACCAGGAAGGTCACAACAGGGGATGTAATATCATTTATATAAAGTGTGGTTTTTCAAATACAGTCGTATTCATTGTATCATTTCCTCTCTACCATTCAGTTTCCTCACTGAACCTACAACAAACTTTGCTCTGACTATAGATATAGATCTCTGGAGTGTTCTCAAAACTTTAGGTGCTCAGATCGCTTTAAAATAACACAATCAAAGGTTGTTAATTTGCTGCAATGCCAAAAAACAAGTAACGTCAGCCACTGATCTGGGAATTCTGCCCGAGAAACTTTACAACTGTCATAAAGTCAGAGAGATCACAAAATGTATCTCAGTCTGGATTGTATGAAGATACAATTGTTGCCAGATGTCCCATCATTGTGTATGGTGCATCCACTCCTCCATTCAATGGGGACAAGGCTGCATTGGCTTACGAGTGGGCGTTGCTGGAACCACTGAACACACTTTGTTTTCCAGGCTCACATTCTGGACATTTAGAAGGGCAGGGGACAATGAAATGTTTTCCTGAGCCAACTAATAAGCTGCAGAAGACTACCCAATACTTTTGGCAATATAGTGTGTGTATGTGTGTATATATATATATATATATATATATATATACTCCAGAGAACACGTCTCCCCTTCTGTAGAGTCCAGAGGCGGCGTGCTTTACACCACTGCATCCGACGCTTTGCATTGCACTTGGTGATGTAAGGCTTGGATGCAGCTACTCGGCCATGGAAACCCATTCCATGAAGCTCTCTATGCACTGTTGTTGTGCCAATCTGAAGGCCACATGAAGTTTGGAGGTCTGTAGCTATTGACTCTGCAGACAGTTGGCGACTTCTGCACACTGCGCTTCAGCATGCGCTGACCCCGCTCTGTCATTTTACGTGGCCTACCACTTCCTGGCTGAGTTGCTGCTGTTCTCAGTTGCTTCCACTTTGTTGTAATACAAGTAACAGGTGACCGTGGAATATTTAGTAGCAAGGAAATGTCACGGATGGACTTATTGCACAGGTGGCCACCTATCACGGTACCACGCTTGAATTCACTGAGCTCCTGAGAGCGACCCATTCTTTCACAAATGTTTGTAGAAGCGTCTGCATGCCGAGGTGCTTTTGTCCTTCCACAAAAATGTACTTATTTTCTGTTTATTTATTAATCCTTTGCCACTGATCTGGAACTTTGTGTCACCGCCGTGGGACGGAAGTTAGTGTATCAGGAATGCGACTCGTCTGCAATTCAGGGAGCCACATCCTAGACGGCTTCCCAATCGGGGATATTCAACGCTGCAACATCATTATTTTTATCATTTCCCTTCCATTTCCTCAACTTCCCTTCTGAACATCTGAATTTAGTTGTGGGTCTCTGGAGCACTTTTAAAAGCTTTAAAGCTGAGCTCCAGGCAAACAGTAAAATCCATATACAGTATGTGAGCGGTCTTGTCGGCCAGAGGTTGCCAGATAGCAGAGCCAAAAGGGTGACACCACTTTCTCTCTTAGGGTTTCTCATACCCAGCCTGCTCTCTGGAAGTGAAGGAGCTGCAGTACGCTGTTTAAAGTTAGTTACAAATATTTTGGGATTAAACTCAGGAGTTAAACCTTAAAAATACATTCAAGTACTTTAACTATTAATAACAATGTATCTTATTTGTGTATCACTCGGCTGTAGATCCTCAAATCATCTGTGAATTGATGCTGACACTGTCCTTCCTTCTGGACGGGGGGCTACTTTTGTTCCCCATGGTCCCTTTGTGTGTGGTGTAAAGTAGTCACCGCTCCAAGTTCACTCCTGGGATGGACTATAATCTCATGTATAGTTTGCTAATTTGTATTGAGATTGTAGTCCATTATGGGAGCGGGCTTGAAGCAGCAACTAGAGCACCTCGAGGTGCCTGAGGAATTGTCTGCAGAGTGAGTGGGACAGACATAGTTGGCAACCAGGAAGCTTGTTCAATATCACAGCTCCCCAGTACTTGGGCTTATAGAGCACTCTGCAGAAAACCTCCAGAACAATTAAGCACCTGGTGGTCCCGTCTTTAGGTTTATAGTTTTAGGATCACCTCAGGTTACCATTATAGTCCACGCCACAATAACACTTCACCATAACAATCTGGTCATGTGCAATCTAACATAACACATATCTAACCTCACAACCCACAATTTATTGCTTCAGTAACTGTACATAAGCTAAGTGACAGTTCAGAGACAGGCCATGCTATACTAAAAAAGGGAGAGGCAGCCAGCCCCATTGCATAAATTAAAGATCACATGGTAGATATATAAATAGTAAAAATAAAAGGTGCACACTCCTCGAGTGGCCCACACTCACAATCTAATCATGATGAAAGGAAACAAAAAAGATGTAAAAAATACAATTTTATGTTAATATTTAACTAAAACTAATGAAATCATCTGTTTTGCATCGCCAGTAAAGGTTTTGCTGCCGGTGAAAAGGTTAAAAGCTTTCTAGGAAACATACTGGTGATTGTTTACAATGATATTTAAATGCCTTCTGCATTCTCCGGCATGGCGGGTTTTCTATGCCCCGTGTATTTTTATGCCCAGTTTCCGGAACATCAAGAGGGCAAAGAGCAATTTGCAGACCAGCCAGCAATCAGGAATATCATGGGTCCCTAGGAGTTAGGCCAGCCATAAAGTAGACCTGTCATGAGCAAAACATGGAGGCTACTTGGCTGACCTCTTTTGGTGAAAATGTTTGCTGCCTGGCTGTCAAGCTGACCCTCTTGCTTCAGTGCTTGGATTTGTTGGTCCACAACAAGGATGCAGTTAAGAACTCCCTAGTTTCCTGATCCACGTACTTGTTGTTCAAGCCCGGTGCACCGCTCGCTTCTCAGTGGCTAAGTCCACAACAAGGATGCAGTTAAGAACTCCCTAGTTTCCTGATCCACGTACTTGTTGTTCAAGCCCGGTGCACCGCTCGCTTCTCAGTGGCTAAGTCCACAACAAGGATGCAGTTAAGAACTCCCTAGTTTCCTGATCCACGTACTTGTTGTTCAAGCCCGGTGCACCGCTCGCTTCTCAGTGGCTAAGTCCACAACAAGGATGCAGTTAAGAACTCCCTAGTTTCCTGATCCACGTACTTGTTGTTCAAGCCCGGTGCACCGCTCGCTTCTCAGTGGCTAAGTCCACAACAAGGATGCAGTTAAGAACTCCCTAGTTTCCTGATCCACGTACTTGTTGTTCAAGCCCGGTGCACCGCTCGCTTCTCAGTGGCTAAGTCCACAACAAGGATGCAGTTAAGAACTCCCTAGTTTCCTGATCCACGTACTTGTTGTTCAAGCCCGGTGCACCGCTCGCTTCTCAGTGGCATCCGGGATTGCGCGTCCCGAGATCACGCGGACCTGCACAATTCAGGCCGCGATTGCTGCGCGACCCATTGATTTCAGTGGGGTGACATCTGCGCGGCAATCGCAGAAAAAAGGTACATGTACCTTTTTTTGCGACACACGACTCGTGGCTGTTTTACCGTGTTTGGAAGCACGGGCGTAATCGTGGCGGGAAACCGCGTGATCCGCCTGCCGCGACTGGGGTGCCTTTAGAAAATAATAGCACCCACAACGCGATCGGTGCACACCTAGGCGATCTGCACGGAATCCGCACGGAATGGTGCACCATTGCCGCGCGGTGAGGTGTCGCCTAGGTGTGCACCGGCCCTAAGTGCCTCAGAAAGTATAGAAGCTGGTTAGTTAGCATAGTGAAAGGTTAGAAAATATGAAATGATACAAAAATGGTGTAACAGTTAAAAAACATAACAGTCTTCCGATCTGACATTTTTTAGCAACATCATGAGATTGGAGTTGGCACCATGGGGGGTTGGGGTGAGGCAAAGTGAATAATATATTCTAAAGTCTATGGGTGCCCCAACTTTACATAGCACTTGGTGGCTAATCTCCGCTGCCTGACTATGTATTACGCTCAGAATGAATGTGTTTTAGGCAGATCTTTGGCTTCAAAAACATTGGGGCAGGTGACATAAAATCAATTTTTTTTTCTCCTGCACTCTTTATATTATACATTGGAAATATTTTCTAATTTAGCGCGGCCAACCCTAGACAGCTGCTGTTTTACTTGGAATGCATGCTCTCTGTATCTCAGTGCTGAAATATGTAAAGTCTTACTATTTGTTTTCTTTCGGCTCCCCGGGGGACTCTCTCCACTTCCTGAGCACTGTTCAGTTCTGCTTTCTTCCTCTCCGGGATGGAGATGTTTACTTCTTAAGGTTTAAAAAAGATACAGAGAAAGCACGGTTCACTTGTGCAAGATCTTAAGCAGACGGGTCCCACCTCAGATGAATGATAAAACACAAAGCACCATATGCAAAAATGCCTAAAGGGAGGGCTTCATGCATTATTATACATAGGGAGCGCTCTCTGGCACTCTGTATAAGGAATAAAAGTATCTCTGCCCCACTTCAAAACCAACGACAATAACAGTGCTCTATAAATTTTTCATGTATGCGTCTAAGCCTTTGGGTGGAAATTTACCACGTGTAGGATACAACTATTTCGGATGTATGGTATATACAGTATGTAGGTGGTCATGAAGGGATAGCATTTTTAGGCCTCATTCACATGGGCTACAAGGGCGGCAAGAACCTGCAGATTCCTGCGGCTGGGATCAGAGGTGGTTGCGGACAGTTGCGTCCGCTCAGCCTGCCCGAAGCAATGATAGGCTGACAGGAGCCACAGCTTTCTTCTGCTGATGCATGTATCTGCACATGCAGCTGTTACCTGCGGCTAGGGACAGATGACTAGCCCTGGATGTAGACCGATTGGGAACAATGGCAGACAGCTACAGCACCTGTCAGCTTGGCATTGGGGGACTGGAGGTTGCACTTTTAGGCCTCATTCACATGGGCTATGAGGGCCAACTTGCGGCAAGAACCTGCAGATTCCTGTGGCTGGGATCAGAGGTAGTTGCAGACTGTTGCGGCTGCTCAGCCTGCCCAAAGCAATGATAGGCTGATAGGAGCCACAGCTTTCCGCTGCTGATGCATGTAACTATCTGCACATGCAGCGGTTAGCTGCGGCTAGGGAGAGATGACTGGTCCTGGACGTAGACAGATTGGGAATAGTGGCAGACAGCTACGTCGCCTGTCAGCCTGACACTTCTTTAGTACAGGCTTACTGCCCACAGATATTCACATACACCTGTTCCAGAAGCAGCTATCCACTGTGTGGACCTATTTGGATGGGTGAATGAGGCCTCAGTCCACACTGATGCTGCAGCCTGCACTCCTATCAATAGCACCCCTATAGGACTAAAGCTCAGCTCCACATAGCTCATGCACCCTGCTGATTGGAGAGCTTTAGCTGTGACACAGCAGGGGGCATTATGGACCCCTGCAGAGAGACCACTGCTTCCACATGGAGAACAAGGGTTCTACAGCATGCTGGCAGGGGACAGGGTTTTCTACTTAGGCTATTGCTGCATTCTAAAGAAAACCAACTGTAAGACTTTGTAGACCTTTGGTTTTGATACAACTGAAATATATTTAATTGATTCCGTTGGGCTATAATTGGATCATATTTTACAGAGGTTCATACATCTAAAGAATGAAGCAGGAAAGTGGACCAAAAAGAATTGTTTCCAAAAGAGGGGTAGTTCCCCCAAATGACGGAGAGATGGCAGCTATGCCTACGTCTAAAGGGTCCAGAGGACCATTCTACCACTTGCCTGAATGGTTGAATCCCAGTTCAGGTGAAATGCTTTGCTGACCACTATTGACAATCTACCCCCATATCTGTGCAAACCCAAAAGTTTGCCTTTCTTTAATTTTATTCCAGCCACAATTTTAGGAAATGATGTCATCATTTTCTGGTCATCCATTGACACAGTTTGTGGAGTCGTCTCTGCACAGTATTGCACTCTAAAAAGAACAGAACCGGCCGCTGCCATTTCATAAATAAACACACGGATCCTCTTGATCTTTTTGTATTTCTTTTTTCCTACAGTCGGCTATCAGGGGAAGTGCCAGGGAGACAAGAGCTGAGAACAGACAGTTATGATTTCTAATCTGCGCGGCACGGTGTATAGTGTTACAAAAATCCTGATTAGCAGCCATTCAGAACATGGCGCTGGAGACAGTCTGTGGCTGATAGGCCCTCAGCTCATTCCATTCCTAAAGCCACCAAGGTTCATCTGACAGGAAGGGGGGGTAGAAACCAAAATATTCCTCTCGGAGGCCCTTTGTTACCTGGGCAGTGAGTGCTGTAGGGCTAGAAGCTGCTCTAGGCCTCTCATGGATGCCTCATTTACATTATGATGTTTATAAAATGACATACATTGGCTCCGAGCCGTCCCTGAAGCCAAATCTCTCTTTTCTTCATCAGTCTTCCTCTTGAATGTCTGATCCTAATGTATAAATAAGTGTGGAATCCAGTGTATGTAGAGCCAAAGCATTATATTTAAGCTTTGAAAAGAGTAGGGAAGGGTTATGAACCACTACGAAGGTTTCCCGTCACTTCCTGTCTTGGATACATAACGGTATATGAGAGAAAATCTCTACAAAGTGAGAGGAATTAGGCAGCTGTCACCAGAACCAGGGCCAATGATAGTTACATAGGCCCATAGGGAGGTGTTCAGCAAGTACTTCCATAACAGGCCCATCTTAGGCAGCTGCCACCAGAACCAGGGCTGCTGATAGGGGGGTACAGGCAGTGGGGAGTTCTAGTGGATGTTTATATAATATGGGGGGGGGGCGAAAAAAATGTTCTGCCCCGGGCGCCCATAACTCTGGTTACGCCACTGGGTACAGGCAATACTTGTGTACCAGGCCCATCTTGGCAGCTGTCACCAGAACCAGGGCCAATGATAGGGGGGTGTACAGCAAGTACTCCCATAACAGGCCCATCTTAGGCAGCTGCCACCAGAACCAGGGCTGCTGATAGGGGGGTGCAGGCAATATTCTCTTACCAGGTTCATCATAGGTAGCTGTCACCAGAATCAGGAACACTGATAGTGTGGTAGAGGCAAAACGTCTGTAACAGGCCCATCTTGGCAGCTGTCACTAGAACCAGGGCCAATGATAGGGGGGTGTACAGCAAGTACCCCATAACAGGCTCATTTTAGGCAACTGCCACCAGAACCAGGGCTGCTGATAGGGCAGGGGGGGATACAGGCAATACTCTCATACCAGATTCATCATAGGTAGCTGTCACCAGAAACAGGACCACTGATAGGGGGGTACAGGCAATACTTCTGTACCAGGCCCATCTCGACAGCTGTCACCAGAACCAGGGCTGCTGATTGGGGGGTTCAGGCAGTACTCCTGTACCCACTGTACTCTCGACCCATCTCGTACTCTCAGCCCATCTTAGGCAGTTGTCACCAGAACCAGGGCTGCTGATAGCAGGGTACAGACAGTACTCCTGCACCATGCTTTGGCCCGATGCTGCATGCTGATCCAATGGAGCCCAGGCCTGGTGCCTGTAGGTGGCTTCAGTGCAGCATCCAGGGCTCGGTTCAGCCACTTCTATCCGCCAGGGCAGAGGCTCCAGACGGCACCCTTTCTATAGCCATGAGGTAGCATGATGGAGCTCAAGATGCTGAGCTTTTGATCAGGTAGGGCATCCAGGCATGGTGTCGGGGGTGGCATGCACAAAGCTACCACAATGACAGGCAGATGGAGCCGGGGAAAGGGTGCAGACAAGTGGAGCCCCATGACTTCTAATTGCAACCCTAACCAGAGCAGGAGTCTCCATTGGAAGATTTACCCCTGGTCACCAGTACAAATAGAGAGGGAGAATATACCCAGTGGGAACAGAGACAGCAATAAGAACCTGGCAGGGTTCTAATCCTTCCCTAATCTATCCAAAACTGAATTAAAAAAATGTGGCAGTACATGCACTTTAAGGAATGGCATCTATACTTACAACAATAAATCAGATCAGCGCAGCTACATTGTATTTTATCTTCAATATCAGTACATTCTGTCTCAAAGCCGAAGGATGGCCATGACGGGCTCTGACTGATGTGACGGTCATCCTGGTCACGAATGTACCTCTCTGTTGTTTTCTCTGGGAAGTGCATCTGGATAGGAAATGCAGACTAAACATGTGGAGAGGCACAGGAAAAAAAAGCAGGAAGAGGTTTTTATTTCACTAAACTGCAGAATGCGCTCACATGAGGAGTTTATTAAGATTTCATCATCCTTGCTTTGAGGGCGCTGATATTTTATTTTTACAACCGTGTACTGTATTTATTTCAGAACAATAAATTTTTTAGGTTTAGAATAACATTCCTGTCAGGATCAGATAAGCATTTACAGCTGAACTTCTGGCAAACAGCTAAATACACGGATGAAAAACATACAAGGGAGCTGTTTTATCTGTGAAATGGTTTGTAATACTGGCCATCCAGTCCTGAGATTTACACTGTCTTCTCATGCAGCTTCGCCAGGTTGGTGACCTGATTTTTCCCTACCCAGTTCGCCAGAGTTGGACCCACCCACTTTCACCTCTCAAGCTTTTCCTATTGGTCAAAATGAGTGATGTCCATGGGCTTGGTGTGCCCGAGCCTGCACAAAACTGTGATTGACACCACTCTTCCTGACCCAATCAGTTGTAGCCGGGGGAATTCCCTGCCCCGCATGCTATATGTACCAAAGGGTTGGGGAACGCCCCTGCTGGAACTGATTGAGCCGGGAGGGGGTTTGTCAGTCACGGTTTTACACAGGCTTGGGCGCACCAAGCCACAGACATCACTAATATTGACCAATAGGAAAGACTTGACAGATGGAAGTGGGTGGGTCCAAGACTGACTTGTACACGAAAAGTCAAGATTTGCATATTATTACTGCTATCTAATTCTCTGATCTATGAATTCTTACACCTCTAAATTAATTTAGGCTGTGTGTGTGTGTATATATATATATATATACATATATATATATATAAATATACAGTATATATATAATTCT
>NW_017306603.1:712343-742563 GCF_000935625.1 Nanorana parkeri
AGTATATATATAATTCTTTTGAATTTCCCTTCTTTGTGAGTAAGAACTTTACAAAATAAACCGTTACGAAGCCAGACACTAAATATATCCTTTTTTTGCGCTATTCAAAGTACATTGGTCGTGCTTTTTGCTGGGTGATGTGCAAGCGAGGTCAGTATTGCAGGAAGGGGAACTGCAGATGTTATTCGAACTTGTTATTGTTTGAGAACTATGTCAGTTTTGCTTGGCCTGAGCCCAACAGGTGATGTAACCGCACGGCCTAACCATAAAGAAAAACTGTCAGCGAGAGCCCTGTGACCAAGAATTGGAGCGACGCGGAGTTTCTGATATTCTTTCAGAAGGGACTTTTAATATAGGACTATAAATATATATATACAGTATATTGTAAATGGGTAAGCTGTATTAGTCCAGTAGACAAGATGTAAAAAAAAATATTTTTTTGGCATCCTATATAATGAAAAATTGTATACTTACCTATCCAAGAAACACCTTACACAGAAAGTGGCCACTGCAGAGCCACAAAACGCGTAGGTGGTGTAATGTCTATGTCCAGTGACCAGTAAAGATGACTTCTTGATGCATAAGCTTCCTAAAGCATTCTCTTCTATCACCGGCACCTCTACGGGCCTCTTCTTTTCTGGGGGGCTTATATCCTCTTCTTCATCCATATACATACCTGGAAGCGTGTCCAATGCAGATGCCAGCCCTTTTTTGTTTTGCCGAAGCATTGTTTTATAGAAACTCACAGGAAAAGCATTGTTTGAAAGTCCTGTCGATGTGCGCTAACAGCTTGCGTTATCACAGATAACCGCCATTTGCAGAACCCGTCATAAGTAAGTACATCATAGTATCCGATCGGCTTCACCACCTAGACAGGTCCTCTTCACCCTGTGCAGTCTCCCCCCACTGGGCTCCTGCGTTTTATTTTATTTTCATTAACATGCCGGCCGTGTTTTTGATTCCCAAAGCCAGAGCTTCCCTGTTCTACATAAAATATTAATGCCCTTGATTTAGCATGTGCGGCACAGGATCGCATTTCAAAGTTGAACTTTTCCTTACATCTACGGGCTTTCAAGGCATCGGGATATTTTTCGGCGCACATGCCAGAACGTTCCTTGATAAACCCATCGCTTGTCCATTGTGGTAAAGACAACCTGTCATTTCAGTCGTTACCTGCAGAGAACACAGCGTGCAGCGTGCTGTGCGCGGGTAAAGCGTGATTTGTCTTAGCTGCAGCGAAGTCTGTTGAATCTGCCAGCTGGGAGGCTCAATGCGTTCAGCCGGAGGGCCTGTTCAGACCTTGGCGTCCTGCTGCGTTGCATTAAAACATGTGCGTAACATGGATTGCGTTAGGGCAGCCTATTCAAATGGATGGACTGGCAGCGTCCCAAAATGTTACCTCAATGTGGATAGACAACAAGAAAAGTAAGCCTTTTCCACTATATATAAAACAAAATAATATTATTATTATACAGGATTTATATAGCGCCAACAGTTTGCGCAGCGATTTACAAAATAAGGAAGACATTACAATCACAATACAATTCAAGACAAGATGGTAAGGAGGGCCCTGCCCCTGAGGGCTTACAATCTAAAATTACTGAGGTACAGCAGTGTGTAGGTGGGTGGCTGCATTATTGCACTCTCGTGTTTTAATTGCCCGCAATCTTTTGAAGGAATATTATTGCATGAGAAATGTCGATCATAGTTGTACAGTTATACTGCCTGGTTACAGCCCTGCTGTGCTTCACAGTAATCTTTTAATCTGCAATTAGTTTTAATTAAATGTTGCAGTATAGTCAGCTATCAAGCTTTATGAGAAATACATTTAATGAGGTCAGCCCAGTAAAATGGCAGAATAAGCTACGTCAATCATTTTTAGACCCAGGGTGGGAGAATCGTCTCTGGGGTTCTTGCAATGTAATGAACGTCATAGGTTCGGCTTTTACACACAGAGAGAGAGAGAGAGAGAGAGAGAGAGAGAGAGAGAGAGAGAGAGAGAGAGAGGGAGTAGTTGCATCAGCAAGTACGGGTTCACTTTTTAAAAAAGCCATCAAACCTAGTTCATCATAAAAACAAAAAGTTTAACTTTTAACCCAAGTCTAGAAGGCCAAAATACATAAAGAGGTGAAATAGAAATTTCTTACAATTTTAAGCAGTGGGAAAAAAATGCTACATTTGCTATACTGATAAAAATGATTTAATTGAACTTTGACTCCAGATGACACTCTGGGGTATTTACAAAGACAGGAGGTCTAAATTCTGCAGGAAATAAAATTAAATAAAATGAAAAAATTGTCACAACTGTAATGTACAAATTGGTGTCCATAGTGTTGGCGCTACAAAATGTGTCAGCTCTTCTGTTGAGAAGTGAAAGTCAATGGGAAACATTATATTCTGCATATCGGTAAAGTGATCTGCTAAGAGGATCCCCTGAAGCCATTGCCAGTTCACCATGATAATCCACATCCAATAAACTTCTGCCCTCCAAAAAACTTTAAAATTACTTCTAAAAAGCTGTTAAAATTCAAAAGGAATTCATTTAGGTCCACCATTTGTTTCTTCAAAATGTTCTTGCAAGGTTTAAAAAGAAATCACATTGACTGCTTCTACCCACATAGTGAACTGGCAAAAGGGATACTTCAGATCCCTTAAGAGTTCATTAAAAGCCCCCCCTACAGAAACATAATATTAATGTAATCATTTTAACATTTTTTTACTTAAAACTATTTTAATTTCACTCAAAATGTGGCTGTTGTTTCCACCAAAAATGTGAACCGGTAAAGAGATCCTTAGTACTCATCTACCAGTTCACTAAAGAGCCAACGTTTCTAGTAACAAAGAGCAGTATAGCTACATACCCCTGTTATAAAGATTATAAAATGTGTCCCTGCTGGATTCTAGGGTAGGATTCCCCATCATGTCACTCGGTGATATAGCGGTTATCCAATAGGCAATTTTGAGGTTACAAGTTGGGAAATGTTTGGGCTAATAACATTACCTATCCATGTTATCTGTCATTGGTGATCGATTTTCGAGAGAGAGAGAGAGAGAGAGAGAGAGAGAGAGAGAGAGAGAGAGACTGTACATTGATAATGGGGACTCTGACACTTGAAGCTTGACAGGGGTTTTAACCCTTCCATACCCTATCCAAAACAAATTGGCTATATACAGTAGATTCTCTTTGCAGAGAGTAACTTTTTTTACTCTGAGATGAAGACCTTTGCCCCATTTTCTCGGGCGTTTTTTCTACAAAGAAAGTTCATAGAACTCTGTTTACACAAGAAACTGAAATATAAAATAGAAAAGTATTTTTAGCTTGAGGTTCACCTGAATGACTCACCTGGGTGATGAATGTTTGTAAATAAATGAATTCTGAGCTTTGCCTGAGGTGTGATAGACCGGTGGTCAGTGTGAATGATGTCCCTTACATTGGTGGTCAGAATGCCACCCTTACAGACAGCTAAAAAGATCTGCCAAGTGACTCTCAGTCCAGTTGTATGCCGGCACCATAAGATGGGAAGTCAGCCCCAACTCATGAAACCCCTATGTACCTCTGGAGGAACCCTAGGGTTCCACAAAATCCTTGTTGAGAATGGCTGGGTTAAATTACCACCTTTAGGGTCTCCATTGGTGAAACTACCCTGCTGCAGCTCTTAGCCTTTTGCTATGTTCTGCGCTGCATGGGGGTGCAAGTAGCTGGTCTTGCCTAAGGTGCAAAATAGTCTAGCACCGGCCCTGGCCAGGTAACTAGCATTTTGCAGGAAGGCAGCTATGGCATCCCCCCTATTTTCCCAGTAGAGGTTTCCTCAAACCCCCTTGAACTTTTTCATATTGCTTTCACCTTATCCCATTTTTTTATATGTGATTCAAGAATGTCTCGCCGCGATTTCCATAACTTTGGCCGGAAGTCAAGCGCCGAGCTGTGTCCGTGGCCCCCTATGATTCAGTGCAGCGTAGAGACCGCCGTGTCTCCCTTTGAAAACATTTGGCTTGTCTTCAGACGCCGAGTGCGAGAAGAAACATTTGAAGAAGAAACAACGATATGTGTTTTGATTACAGAAAGCCTTGTCGGAGCCGCGGCGAGGAGACAGTTGAAAGGAGTTATCCTCCAGCTATTCTATTCCTGTGTCCGGAGATTCAATAAGCAGACCAAAATAATGAGCGCTAATCGCTTGCGTGGAATACACATCTCACACCTTCTGTAATTAAAGAGGAATTCCAGCTTGTATCTGCTCAACACACCACATGCTGCTCTATAAATAAAGAGAACCTGTCACCAACTTGCAGGTAATAGCACAGAAAATCAAGTATTTTAAAAGGCTTACTTGCAGTGTTTTTCCCTCCCAAAAAAACGTATTCCCTTGCAATGCGCTGCTGAACTTATTAGAAGATTTGACTGCTCCGGGAAGAGTCAGTTCCCTAGCACAATCCGTGTACCCATTGCACTCCTTACCGCTTAATCCGTAATGATGGGTTGGGTGCATCAGTAGTCGACGGATGGCCACCGTCTGAATAAAGTATAAGAAAATATGGACACCGGTACTCAAAAGTAGAATAATGTCTTTTATTGACGTTCCATGCAACAATACACTAATTGCAACGTTTCGGGGTCACACAGGATCCCCTTCATCAGGCAGAACAAGTGAGAGTTCCCTAGCACACATCCCTCCCTCCATGTATGACATAGCCCTCTCTTCTTCAGGAAGTTTGTAATTACTCTCTGTGCTGGCCCAGCTCTTCCACCCCTTCTTCAAGAAAGAGTCAGTTCCCTAGCACAGCCCCCTCCCTCCTTGTATGCCATAGCCCTCTCGTCTTCTGGAAGTGTGTAATTATTCTCTGAGCTGGCCCAGCTCTTTCACCCCTCCCTTCAAGAAAGAGTCAGTTCCCTAACACAGCCCTCTCCCTCCATGTATGGCATAGCCCTCTCTTCTTCTGGAAGTGTGTAATTATTCTCTGTGCTGGCCCAGCTCTTTCACCCCTCCCTTCAATAGTCAGTTCCCTTAGTCCTTTTGTCTTCTGGGAGTGTGTCATTATTGTCTGTGCTGGCCCAGCTCCCCTGTACCTGCCTTTACCTTCCCATGTCCATTAGAGATAACATTACATTACACAAGAGTTACTCACCACCAACAGTATAACATATGAGAATGGTTGCTGCACCTATGTCTGTATAAACGGCATGCTAACACCCTGATGTCACTGCACATTGTGAGCTTCCCACAATGTGCATTAGAAGCTGCAGCAAGTCAGATAGAGCCCGCCTCATTTCCGGACTAGAGGACATCCAGCATTATCTAGCTCCTTCCTCTCCAGTCTGGCTGTCACTGGCCCCTCCCCTTTCATTCATTGGAGTTTAGCGCTTTCAATCATGGATGTTCAGCATCACATGTGTCATGTGGGCATTACCTATGGTGGTCTGCATGAAAATGCAGCCTGCCTAGGAATGCCCACTCCTCCAGACTGGCATCCACCCATCAAAGCATTTTGATATTTGCATAACTCCTCCCAAGATTCAGCCCACTGTTCACATCATGGCTGCAGGCTCTTGATAGAAGTACTGAAGCAATGCAGGCAGGGTGTTGTACATAGCTTCCTGAAAACATCACAACACCCTGCCCAGGGGCGTCCTGAGGCCGTGGTGTCACCCGGAGCAGATACCGGGTGACACCACGCCATGACGTCATCGTGCATGCACGTTCATCTTTTTGATACCTGCCGGCACCCATCGTGGTGATGGACGCCGGCAGAGAGAGGAGGGTATGTTCACCCGGCGGGATGAAGTATGCTGCCGGGTCCCCTCCTCTCTCCTCTCGGGTTCTTGGTCCATGTGCCTGACTTTTCAGAGGGGGTGACACCAAAATGACTGTCAGTCATTTTGGTGTCATCCCTCCAATGGTGTCAACCGGGTGAGGGCCACACACCCCCGCTCCCCCCTTGTGACTCCACTGACCCTCCCAGCCCCTCCCACCAGCTATGATCTGCCTGCATTGTATAGAGAAGCATAGAGACACAGTGTTGACAGCAATGGGACTAAAATAAGGTATTCAAAAGCAGATCCAACTAAAACTGTAGAATGTTTGTATAGATATTGTTCTGTAACGTAGAGCCGCATGGCAACAGCCATCTTATATATGACACAGCACAAGGAGATAAATCCACATTTCCAGTAAGCAGCCGACTGGCACAATTAAATGCATCTTCTAATGAAACACTAAACGCGTGTGACCATCTTTTTTTTTGCCAGTCAATGTATTGGGAACCTGGATTAGAGGATAACGGTTCTATCTGCCGGACCCGAACGATTCGGCGTGACTTCCAGCGTTTAGATCATTTCCGACATTCCAAAGTCTCAAATCTCAAAGAACCAAACAGCAGTTATGCAGCAAACAATTTCCTAAAAAGCCACAGGGCGAAGAAAATGGGCACTGCCCTTGTTTTTCCTTTCACTTCTTTTATCCGCCTGTTCATAAAGCTGAGATGAAGCCAGGAACATTGTCCTTGTTTGGCCGTAAAATATTCCCCATAGTAATAATGCAAGGAATGGCTGGCGAAGGATTGAGCCAAAAGCAGCCAATGCGTGGCCGGTAGCGGGACCTGTCTGTGGGGAATGGCTGGGAATGATTGAGCCAACAGCAGCCAATGCGTGGCCGGTAGTGGGACCTGTCTGTGGGGAATGGCTGGGAATGATTGAGCCAACAGCAGCCAATGCGTGGCCGGTAGCGGGACCTGTCTGTGGGGAATGGCTGGGAATGATTGAGCCAACAGCATCCAATGCGTGGCCGGTAGCTGGATCTGTCTGTGTGGAGTGGCTGAGAATGATTGAGCCAACAGCAGCCAATGCGTGGCCGGTAGTGGGACCTGTCTGTGGGGAATGGCTGGGAATGATTGAGCCAACAGCATCCAATGCGTGGCCGGTAGCTGGATCTGTCTGTGTGGAGTGGCTGAGAATGATTGAGCCAACAGCAGCCAATGCGTGGCCGGTAGTGGGACCTGTCTGTGGGGAATGATTAGCAAATGTCTGTCAAATTGACTGATCTGGAGAATTCTTTTCATCTGATCTTTTTCCATTACAAATAACTATGTGCATCAGGAGGTGAACGCAGATCCATTGCTACCATCCAATATGACTCAATACAAATGAGTAAACTGAATGTGAGACTGTAGTCCATCCCGGGAGTGAGCTTGGAGCGGTGACTACTTTACAACACACACAGGGACCATGGGGAACAAAAGTAGCCCCCCTCCAGAAGGAAGGACAGTGTCAGTGCCAATTCGGAGATGGTGGGCATCACCGACCGTGATGGCCTTTGGTCATGTAAATTAGGAAGAAATATTATTAACACAAAAATTATTTTTCCATATGATAATTTTTGGGATTGGTGGTGCTAGGAGCGTCTGCTTTGTGTAAAAAAACGCGCATGCTCAGCCTATGCGACTGCGCATGTCTCTGCCACAATTGTTCCCCAGAATGAGTGTGCAATGGCCTAATATTCAGATCACAGTATACAGTATAGTCAGTCTAAATCTGACCATACACTGCTAAAATTCGAGCAGGGTGCGACCCTGCCAGCACCCCTCTATTCGGCGATTTACATTTTTCATTCAACTTTTGTTGTAGGAGACAGGCCGAAGATTTTCAGGTGAACAGTGACTGCCATAGAGCTGCTTTCCATGCCTTCTTAGTATGAGGTCCAATGAAAACCTAAGCGATCCGGGAAGTGCGTCCCAGGATCGCACGATCCTGCACAATTGCAGACAATGATTGCCACGTGGCCCCATTGATTTCAATGGGGTACATCCGCGCAGGAATGGCAGAAAAAAGGTACATGTACCTTTTTTTTGCGATACACAACACGCAGCTGTTTTATCAGCGATCGTGTTCGGATGCACGGGCAGAATCGCGGCGGGAAACTGGGCGATCCGCCCGGCACGACTTTGGTGCCATTAGAAAATAATGGGACCCACAGCGCGATTGTCGGTGATGGGCGACTCCGTGACCGCGCGTCAATCCGCACGGTATCGTGCACGATTAGAACGCTCCCCGTCCTTTTTCGATCTGCAGCTCTTATAAACTCCAGAAAGTTTTATATAGACAGCATTAAATGTTATTAATAACTATAATTCATTTTTATTATCTGTTCAGAAGGATAAAAGTAACAGGAAAAGCCCGCCTTCTGTCTGCCTAATAAAAGTGCTCAGATCATTATTTTCACCTCGCTCACAGCTATGAGAAAAGCGGCAGACAAGCTTGTTCATCTTCGTGCCTCCGGAGCAAATCATTTTACACAGGAGAAATGTGTGGATGCTTTTGGGTCTGTTTGTACGAGAAGAACACTCCTTACAGCGACAGCAAATTATAGAATTTCAAAAGCCCAAACCGGTCAGATGAATCTGTGTCTAATTTATTTTGAGTTGCATTTTGCAAATTTTATGCTGCAATGGATAGGCTGCATTCTCAGTGATGTCACCTTTCTCTAGTGAATGGATAAGCTGCATTCTCAGTGATGTCACTGGTCTCTAGTGAATGGATAGGCTACATTCTCAGTGATGTCACCGGCCTCTAGTGAATGGATAGGCTACATTCTCAGTGATGTCACCGGCCTCTAGTGAATGGATAGGCTACATTCTCAGTGATGTCACCGGCCTCTAGTGAATGGATAGGCTACATTCTCAGTGATGTCACCGGCCTCTAGTGAATGGATAGGCTACATTCTCAGTGATGTCACCGGCCTCTAGTGAATGGATAGGCTACATTCTCAGTGATGTCACCGGCCTCTAGTGAATGGATAGGCTACATTCTCAGTGATGTCACCGGCCTCTAGTGAATGGATAGGCTACATTCTCAGTGATGTCACCGGCCTCTAGTGAATGGATAGGCTACATTCTCAGTGATGTCACCGGCCTCTAGTGAATGGATAGGCTACATTCTCAGTGATGTCACCGGCCTCTAGTGAATGGATAGGCTACATTCTCAGTGATGTCACCGGCCTCTAGTGAATGGATAGGCTACATTCTCAGTGATGTCACCGGCCTCTAGTGAATGGATAGGCTACATTCTCAGTGATGTCACCGGCCTCTAGTGAATGGATAGGCTACATTCTCAGTGATGTCACCGGCCTCTAGTGAATGGATAGGCTACATTCTCAGTGATGTCACCGGCCTCTAGTGAATGGATAGGCTACATTCTCAGTGATGTCACCGGCCTCTAGTGAATGGATAGGCTACATTCTCAGTGATGTCACCGGCCTCTAGTGAATGGATAGGCTACATTCTCAGTGATGTCACCGGCCTCTAGTGAATGGATAGGCTACATTCTCAGTGATGTCACCGGCCTCTAGTGAATGGATAGGCTACATTCTCAGTGATGTCACCGGCCTCTAGTGAATGGATAGGCTACATTCTCAGTGATGTCACCGGCCTCTAGTGAATGGATAGGCTACATTCTCAGTGATGTCACCGGCCTCTAGTGAATGGATAGGCTACATTCTCAGTGATGTCACCGGCCTCTAGTGAATGGATAGGCTACATTCTCAGTGATGTCACCGGCCTCTAGTGAATGGATAGGCTACATTCTCAGTGATGTCACCGGCCTCTAGTGAATGGATAGGCTACATTCTCAGTGATGTCACCGGCCTCTAGTGAATGGATAGGCTACATTCTCAGTGATGTCACCGGCCTCTAGTGAATGGATAGGCTACATTCTCAGTGATGTCACCGGCCTCTAGTGAATGGATAGGCTACATTCTCAGTGATGTCACCGGCCTCTAGTGAATGGATAGGCTACATTCTCAGTGATGTCACCGGCCTCTAGTGAATGGATAGGCTACATTCTCAGTGATGTCACCGGCCTCTAGTGAATGGATAGGCTACATTCTCAGTGATGTCACCGGCCTCTAGTGAATGGATAGGCTACATTCTCAGTGATGTCACCGGCCTCTAGTGAATGGATAGGCTACATTCTCAGTGATGTCACCGGCCTCTAGTGAATGGATAGGCTACATTCTCAGTGATGTCACCGGCCTCTAGTGAATGGATAGGCTACATTCTCAGTGATGTCACCGGCCTCTAGTGAATGGATAGGCTACATTCTCAGTGATGTCACCGGCCTCTAGTGAATGGATAGGCTACATTCTCAGTGATGTCACCGGCCTCTAGTGAATGGATAGGCTACATTCTCAGTGATGTCACCGGCCTCTAGTGAATGGATAGGCTACATTCTCAGTGATGTCACCGGCCTCTAGTGAATGGATAGGCTACATTCTCAGTGATGTCACCGGCCTCTAGTGAATGGATAGGCTACATTCTCAGTGATGTCACCGGCCTCTAGTGAATGGATAGGCTACATTCTCAGTGATGTCACCGGCCTCTAGTGAATGGATAGGCTACATTCTCAGTGATGTCACCGGCCTCTAGTGAATGGATAGGCTACATTCTCAGTGATGTCACCGGCCTCTAGTGAATGGATAGGCTACATTCTCAGTGATGTCACCGGCCTCTAGTGAATGGATAGGCTACATTCTCAGTGATGTCACCGGCCTCTAGTGAATGGATAGGCTACATTCTCAGTGATGTCACCGGCCTCTAGTGAATGGATAGGCTACATTCTCAGTGATGTCACCGGCCTCTAGTGAATGGATAGGCTACATTCTCAGTGATGTCACCGGCCTCTAGTGAATGGATAGGCTACATTCTCAGTGATGTCACCGGCCTCTAGTGAATGGATAGGCTACATTCTCAGTGATGTCACCGGCCTCTAGTGAATGGATAGGCTACATTCTCAGTGATGTCACCGGCCTCTAGTGAATGGATAGGCTACATTCTCAGTGATGTCACCGGCCTCTAGTGAATGGATAGGCTACATTCTCAGTGATGTCACCGGCCTCTAGTGAATGGATAGGCTACATTCTCAGTGATGTCACCGGCCTCTAGTGAATGGATAGGCTACATTCTCAGTGATGTCACCGGCCTCTAGTGAATGGATAGGCTACATTCTCAGTGATGTCACCGGCCTCTAGTGAATGGATAGGCTACATTCTCAGTGATGTCACCGGCCTCTAGTGAATGGATAGGCTACATTCTCAGTGATGTCACCGGCCTCTAGTGAATGGATAGGCTACATTCTCAGTGATGTCACCGGCCTCTAGTGAATGGATAGGCTACATTCTCAGTGATGTCACCGGCCTCTAGTGAATGGATAGGCTACATTCTCAGTGATGTCACCGGCCTCTAGTGAATGGATAGGCTACATTCTCAGTGATGTCACCGGCCTCTAGTGAATGGATAGGCTACATTCTCAGTGATGTCACCGGCCTCTAGTGAATGGATAGGCTACATTCTCAGTGATGTCACCGGCCTCTAGTGAATGGATAGGCTACATTCTCAGTGATGTCACCGGCCTCTAGTGAATGGATAGGCTACATTCTCAGTGATGTCACCGGCCTCTAGTGAATGGATAGGCTACATTCTCAGTGATGTCACCGGCCTCTAGTGAATGGATAGGCTACATTCTCAGTGATGTCACCGGCCTCTAGTGAATGGATAGGCTACATTCTCAGTGATGTCACCGGCCTCTAGTGAATGGATAGGCTACATTCTCAGTGATGTCACCGGCCTCTAGTGAATGGATAGGCTACATTCTCAGTGATGTCACCGGCCTCTAGTGAATGGATAGGCTACATTCTCAGTGATGTCACCGGCCTCTAGTGAATGGATAGGCTACATTCTCAGTGATGTCACCGGCCTCTAGTGAATGGATAGGCTACATTCTCAGTGATGTCACCGGCCTCTAGTGAATGGATAGGCTACATTCTCAGTGATGTCACCGGCCTCTAGTGAATGGATAGGCTACATTCTCAGTGATGTCACCGGCCTCTAGTGAATGGATAGGCTACATTCTCAGTGATGTCACCGGCCTCTAGTGAATGGATAGGCTACATTCTCAGTGATGTCACCGGCCTCTAGTGAATGGATAGGCTACATTCTCAGTGATGTCACCGGCCTCTAGTGAATGGATAGGCTACATTCTCAGTGATGTCACCGGCCTCTAGTGAATGGATAGGCTACATTCTCAGTGATGTCACCGGCCTCTAGTGAATGGATAGGCTACATTCTCAGTGATGTCACCGGCCTCTAGTGAATGGATAGGCTACATTCTCAGTGATGTCACCGGCCTCTAGTGAATGGATAGGCTACATTCTCAGTGATGTCACCGGCCTCTAGTGAATGGATAGGCTACATTCTCAGTGATGTCACCGGCCTCTAGTGAATGGATAGGCTACATTCTCAGTGATGTCACCGGCCTCTAGTGAATGGATAGGCTACATTCTCAGTGATGTCACCGGTCTCTAGTGAATGGATAGGCTGCTTCCTCAGTGATGTCACCGGAACTCTAGTGAATGGATAGGCTGCATTCTAATGATGTTTTTGGGCTGTAGTGTAATTAGCTTGTAGGAAATTGATAGCCTTCACTTTCAGTGCTGTCACTGGTATCTAGTAAATGAGCTGCAACCTCAGTGATGTAATTGTCAGGGTTTTTGGTACATAACATCTTCTCCAGCGTGCACAGTGGTTTGTTATAAGATGCCATGTGGATTGTGTGTGGGCACTGTTGTTCATTTTAACATTTAATTGTACATAATGGAACATTCCATGCCAATTACATGAATGGATAGTATTTGACCTCCCTAACCCCATACAACAAAGAGCCTATTTTTTTCATCTCTTTTTTTTTTCCCCTGTGGTCCTGTGGTGCTGAAACCACATTGTGGCAACCGTGTTTGTCCGGTCGGAATTATGCAAATGGACGAGGCTTTTATATAGTTTGCTTGTCTGTGCCAAAAATTCACCCACGGGCATGACAAGTTTAACTCCCTTTGGGTATAATTACTGCTCTTCAGTGAGTTTGTTTAATCTCGTCGCAGAGCATATGTACAGGAAACAATGGGGCCTTGTAAAGGTTTGCAGGTAAACAGTGTAATCTATTATAATCATAGGGTATTGTTCAGCTCAAACACCGGCTGCCACATACACAGAATTTCAAAAAAAAAAGTGATATTAACAGAATTCAGCAATAATCAGGTAATGCGGGTGTACGATTAGGAGCTCATTTATAAATTCTTCCCACCCAGCCACTAGATGGAGCTGGGGGGTATATGAATTTCCTATGCTCCTCAGCTCCATCTAGTGGTAGGAAGGTCATGTGAATGGCATTCACCCAGCGTATGGCTGGGTGAAAGATTTATAAATCGGCCCTTTAGATTTCAGTGGAGCCTGGTGGTCTGAGTCAGCACGGGGCAGCCCGCACAGGGTGACACCATCAGAGGGGGTGACACCAAAATGACTGACAGTAATTTTGGTGTCACCCCCTCTGAAAAGTGGGGCACTTGGTCATGGACATCTCCTTCTTCCCCTCATCACCAAGATGGCTGCTGTCAGTTAAGTGCGCATGATGTCGTTACGAACATATCACGTGTGCTTGATGATGTCACGTATGTGCTTGATGACATCAGGCACATGTGTGATGACGTCCCAGCAAGTGACACTTGGTGGCCGCACTGGGTGACACCTGGCCTGGGGACGCCTCTGATCCTTGGTCCTGTGGCGGCTTGCCTCTCTCCCTCTCTGCTCTGGCAGTCCTTTAGCGTCCTCCCATCTAATGCAAGTGAATGGACCTTGCATAGACATGAAGATATCAGTGAAGCTTAGACCGCCAGAGCTCGAGGGAGAAGATGCTGCGGGGACCGGTCTAGCAGGCAGGCGGGTTTGAGAATCAGGTAAGTATATTCAGTGCCGTCACTAGGGGGGTGCGGGGCGTGCAGCCCGCCCCTGGGTGACACCATTGGAGGGGTGACACCAAGTCATTTTGGTGTCACCTCCTCTGAGGAGTCGGGCACTCGGTCATGGACCGAGAGCCCAACAGTTGCACGAGAGAGGCGGGGACCTGGCGGCATGCCTCATCCCGCCAGGTGAACGTCCCTTCCTCTCTCTACCAGCGACACGGCAGGGTGTCACCCGGTACCTGCTCTGGGTGACACCTGGCCTCGGGACGCCCCTGAGTATATTTTCTAGACATGACACGAAAAAAGTTTTCATCCGTTTCATCAAAGGAAACACATTTTTATGTTTCGGATTCGGAGGCAACGAGCCTCCGAATCCGCACACTGAAACCGCAAAATGAGCGCCAGCCATAGCGGCGGCGATGTATGGCCATATACACCAAGATGGCGGAGCCTGCATGTTTGAGCGCCGCCATCTTGGTGTAGACCTAGATCTACTCCAAAATGGCGACGTGCATGCGCAGAACGAGCCGACGGCCGATGCTCAGGGTGTGACGTCACCGCTATGTGATGTCATACGCTCTGCCTCCAAGATGGCGGCGGACATGCACCGGCGTGTTCTGAAAACGAATTACTGTATGCACGAATAGCGTTTTAGTATATTCGGGCATATATTAAATCCGTTATTTCAGATTCGGACGAACCGCCAAATCAACTGACTTTCGTTGATTTGCAGATTCGTCCGAATGCACATGCCTAATATTTTCTTTATTTGTGCCCCTAGAGTTCCTCTTCAAGTAACACAGTCTTGTCCCTCCCCCAGCCTGTGTCTAAACAAGGAAATGAGAAGCATCAGAGCTCATCTTTCCATCACTCCGCTCTCTCCGCCTATCAGCACGTTCCTTTTTAGCAAATGAGTGACTGTCTCCTTGTAATGCTTCTCCTTCTCTCAGTCTGAGCTCTGATGTACAGGGTTGAAGCCAGGACAAATTCAGCTGCTTATATATACAATATCCATGTTATGATGTATAATTAAATACAGAGCTGCATTATTATTATTTTTTGGTCTTTGATGTCTGCCGGGAGTTCCACACATGCGGCTGAATAAAGTCCAGGATAATATTTTGTTTTGATGATGAGGGCAGTTGTCGGTGCAGCCATCAGACACGGAAAGTCTTCATCATCTCCAGCCGCTCTGTCATCATCTGTGTGTTGGGTGTTCAGCAGTTTCTATAAAGCAGTTGCCAGGTAATTACCCGTTCACACTAATTACTATCCCTGCCTTCAGAGGCAACGCCAGGCCCGGGAACTGTTATCTGCTCATAACCACATTCTGTAAACAAGGCGAGAAACCCGAAAACACGCTCACCGTCCTATAAATGAGCATTTCCAGCAAACATCAGTAACAGAACTGGACACCCGGCTGACACCATTGGGGGGTGACACCAAAATGACTGGCAGTCATTTTGGTGTCACCCTCTCTAAAAAGTCAGGTACTCGGTCATGGACTGAGAGCCCACCACTGTCTGGAGAGAGGAGGGGATCCGGCGGGAGGAGGTACAGGCAGCTGTATGCTTTTACATGCATCATGCAGGTCTTTGCGCGGGCGTGCACGCTGTACGAATGTGCACGCCCATGTGAATGAGACCGTAAGGTGCTGCATGTACATAGTAGGCCGTGGGCACTTTAAGGCCTCATTCACACGAGAAACGTCTGGCACATATAGCTCTGTATCGGGCCGCTCCCGGCAAGGACAGGTGCTGTATGTGATTAGTACGCAGCCCCTGTCCTTCTCTATGGGAGTACCCTACGCTTACCCCAAGTGCAGGTCCGTACGGGTGCGGGTGTCCCGGCTCAGACGCAGACAGGATCCATCCTGTCAGCGTACGAGTACGGACACCCGCACTGACGTGCAGGGCGGGAGAGCGTAGGGCGGTGTATGGCCGGGTACTCCCACAGAGAAGGACAGGGGCTGCGTACTAATCACACGCAGCACCTGTCCTTCCCGATACGGCCGTGCACGCAGCGCGGAGCTGTACGTGCGGGCCGATTCTAGTGTGAATGAAGCCTAAGAAGATGAATTCAAGGTTTGCTCTGTATCTATAAGAAAGTAACAATGTAGTATCTTTGATGAGCAAAACAATGATGCATCCTCAGGGGTAACGTATACCTGGACATGCATCCTAGTACATTAGTTCTTCCTTCCTGACAAATGTTGCGCACGTTTATAATGAAATTGATGAAAACAGAAGGAGAATTGGAGGTTTTCCTTCTTTTCTTTTTTTTGGTGCTGTTTCGGGCCATTAATCAAAGTGCAGCTGCAGGAGCAGCACAGCTGTAGGTTGTCAGTTGTTGTTTTACAGGTGGGGGCCGGCGGTCTGTGTTAGCAGGGGGGTAATTGCTCTTTGGCACTGGTGGTTTTTCAATTATCTCTGTCAATTTTACAAGCGGCTTGTCAATCACAGCAGCTCTTTAGTACAGAGCTCACATCGAGCTCTATAGTACAGTCATCCGACCTCTATGGAAGGTTCACACATTCCTTACGTTGGTCGTTACATCAACCACATAAAAGCAGAAGTTCATAATGGCCGTGTGCACGCGGGTTATGGCCGATATTGTTTTACACGTTGATGTGTCTTTTTGCTCGGTGACTGTGTTGCAATTGGAAACATTCAGGGCCCGTTCCCATTTGTGTATCGCGGCAGCATGGGAACTGCCCTACGTGAGGGGCATCGCCGTACCTTTTGTTGTGAATGGCGTCCCAACGAACTGTACAGGAGAGCAGACTCGTTCTGGGTGCCTTCTGACTTCCTCGGGGGGCCTTAAAAATTTTTGCACAGAGGTACTGGGACTGAGGACTCTGATGTGAAGAGGGGACTGAGGACTCTGATGTGAAGAGGGGACTGAGGACTCTGATGTAAAGAGCGGACTGAGGACTCTGATGTGAAGAGCGGACTGAGGACTCTGATGTCAAGAGCGGACTGAGGACTCTGATGTCAAGAGGGGACTGAGGACTCTGATGTCAAGAGGGGACTGAGGACTCTGATGTCAAGAGCGGACTGAGGACTCTGATGTCAAGAGCGGCCTGAGGACTCTGATGTCAAGAGGGGACTGAGGACTCTGATGTCAAGAGGGGACTGAGGACTCTGATGTGAAGGGAGGACTGAGGACTCTGATGTCAAGAGGGGACTGAGGACTCTGATGTGAAGGGAGGACTGAGGACTCTGATGTCAAGAGGGGACTTAGGACTCTGATGTATACAGGATTCTGATGTGAATGGAGGCTCCTAATGTGAAGGTGGGAAGCTGATGTAAAGGGGGACTCTGATGTGAAAGAGGGGGACACTGATTTGAAAGAAGGGGCTCCTGATTCTAAGGGGGACACTGATGTAAAGGGGGTTTCCTGGTGTGAGAGAGTGGGACACTGATTTGAAAGGGGGGCCCCGATGAGCAGGCGGCTCCTAATAAGAAGAGGGGACTCTGATGTGAAAGGGGGCTCCTGATCTAAAAGGGGGAGGGCTATTGATGTGTTTTTGCAGTGGGTTCCCCCTTTAAATTCATAGCAGACCCCATTGGGCATTGGCATGTCTTATTTTATAACGAGAAAATATGCGTTTAATAAACCCTCACTGACCTCTGAAGCTATGGGCGCTGTGGAGTAATTTATCCTCAAAGTTCACAAGATAAGCAGTGAACTTGTTCAGGTTTGGCACTCTGCTCTCTCCCCTCTTCCTTGCGTTCCTGCTCTGTGCTTACATCAGAAATCTGATGGGCCACCATCTCATTGCTGGGAGGAAAGTAAAAGTAAAACTGAGAAAGGTTATATTGCTCCACAATATCTGCAGCGACAGAGGTCAGTGGCGGCTTGTTTTAAAGCTACTGTATTTTTCTGTGTATAAGACTATACTTTTTCATAAAAATATTTACCTAAAAATGGAGGGGCGTCTTTTACACGGTGGGCCGAGAGGAGAACCGCGGTTGCAAAACTGCCGATACCTCTGCAAACTAGCCTCACGAGTGAAACTTCCGATTGCAGAGACAAGCTAACAGGTTTCCTCCAATCATGAGCCTTATGTACCTGACGTCAGCTGATGCTGCGGAGAGCCTGTAGCCAGTACCCAGATGCAACAGGGAGCGGTAATGTCGAAGCATTCTGAGCCCATAAAATGTTAGAAAACAAAAACAAATCCTGGTAAATACCAATACCAGGAAGCGGCTGTCTTACTCTGCAAAATTTAAACTGTATGTAATCAGTTGTGCAAAAGAGCATAAAAAAGATTGATTTCTGAATTTTGGGTAAGAAAAGTGGGGGGCGTCCTATGCATGGGGGCGTCTTATAGACGGAAAAATACGGTAATTTTCAGCTTGGTAAAAATATGTAAGTATTAGAATTCCATAGCCTGGCCGTGGTTGTACCGTATATACTCGAGTATAAGCCGAGATTTTCAGCCCATTTTTTGGGCTGAAAAGTGCCCCCCTCGGCTTATACTCGAGTCAGCGAGCAGGGCCGTCGCCGGGCTCGGCATCAAAGGACTCATTAACACCAGCAGAACTCTTGCTCGTTCGGGTTTTGATCTAACAGAGAGGCGACTTTGTTCCTCCGTTCATGCCAACCCACGAGGCAGCAACACAATCGATTTCCCAAAGCCCAGCCGTGCCGCGCTCAGTATCTGTGAGCAGTATAAATCTGCCCGGCGTGCGCATTTCCTGACGCTGTTTCTATACTTCCTTATAAACATATTTCACCTTCTTTCCTCCTTTTGAATTGCTTTCACTTTGCTGAGTTTTTCTAGCCTGACCAGGGGTAGGCAACTTTGGCACTCCAGCTGTGCTCAAACTACAAATCCTGTCATGTCTCTGCCCCTGAGAGTCATGCCTGTGGCTGTCAGTCTTGCAATGCCTGATGGGACTTGTAACTCCACAACAGCTGCAGTGCCAAGGTTGCCTAGAAGAGGAGGAAAATTCACAATTTTAGAGCTGTCGCCAGAGCAAAAGGTTAGGAACATTTTTTCCATGTGTATAAATGGTCCAGTGACAACTGTCCTCTCTTCCGTGTGATTTCCTGTTGTGTCTCTTAGACAGGAAGGGAAGGAGAAATCTCCCCGCTGGTACACAGACAGAAAAAAAAATGTGCACAGCAGCCTCCCTCTCCTGCGCCTGTTTATTAGATACAGAAAGTCAGCACGCCAGGGTCCCATCCAAAAGTTATTACAAAAGTCCCTTACCAGATGCGGAGTCCCCTTTATCAAGGTGGCATTTTTTTAATGGTTGTCACCAAGGCTTTCTCTTTAATAAGAGGAGATGGTGGTGCGGATGTAAATCTTTACCCGTCAATGGAAGTCACTGGTAGAGCCTAATAGCTTGCCTTTGGCTGCTCTTTACAAAGCACATAATGAGACTTCACAAAGGGGGACCCCCCCCCCCCCAAGACAAAGGGGTCACCCAAGTCCACGACCGAGTGCCCGACTTTTTATAGGGGGTGACACCAAAATGGCTGTCAGTCATTTTGGTGTCACCCCTAAAATGGTGTCACCACTGCACATAGGTCCCTCTTATTAAATTATGAGTGAGCTAAATATCATCATCATTATTATCACAAATATGACAGGAAAACAATAGGCAGCCAATGTGTTTTGAGGGCTACAGATCCACCTTTTCATCAGGGCTACAAATCAAACATGAAATGATAATAATAATAATAATAATAAGAATAATAATAATAATAATAAATGTTATATTTACTATATTATTATTTTTTTATTTTTTTATTTATAAAATATGTGTATTTGTCTCATTTGATGTAGCCCTTAAAATGAAATGTGAATTGCTAATATTTCTGTCCTATTTGTGATATCATTAATAATCTACTTTTGACTCCGGAGACGATTGTTTTGCTCACTCATACTTTAATAATAGGAACCTCTGTGGGTTTCGCCAAATTTTGGGATGTGACCCCGGCGTGCTGGAATTCGTTATCTATTCAGTTGACACAATAAAACATGTTGCCGCACACACATCTTTCTATTCACATGTGAGGAGTGGTGGCGGTACGGTTTATTCTCTGGTGAAATGATTTTTTTGCCTTGTCTATCTATGCCTGTCACATGTTTGGTTCATCCTTTAAATAAACACAGTAAATAAACATGCGTCCTGATAGGAATGCCAGACGCAGGCAGAGAATCACATGGTGAGTGCATTATCCCTGGAAGCCAAGGATCTCAATTTGTCCCATGGATAAAAAAAAAAAAGAAATAGTCCTTAGGCTAGACCAGGACCGGAGGGGGGAGCTCGGCCTATAGAGTAGAGGGTCACATCCCCTCCCCTGTGAGCCATGAAGAATTGCAGGCATGCAAAGAATTATGGAGGGCTTTCTATCAGCAAGGGGGGGGGTTGCCCCCTGTCAGAAACTCACAGCCGAATTCCTCTGTCACATACTGTCATCAAAATGATACGCTCGGTATTCTTTATTTCCCAATACAATAGAATATTGATCTGTTGGGTTTGAAAAAAAAAGATTGCAACATTATTTAATAATATTTATTTGGTGTTGTCGTTTTTTTGGCTCACGTTTGGCTCTGCGTAGCTGTGAAGTTCTACAGGCTGAAAATAATTGAGCATTTTAAGGAAATCTCATATAAAGAAATGTATTAGTTACATAAAAAATGTATAAAATGTTATAAATGTAACAAGTTTTTGTCATTTCAAAAGTAATTGTATTATTATTTTTAATTTATATTTGTAGATTTCATTAAAATAATACTTGGCGATCCTGCGGTGAGAGCGCTTGTTTAGGTACTTCCTGTTACAGGGTGACAATGCTCTGTTTCTGTCTCCCAGTGGTGCTCCTGTGTTGTCACCCCGTCTTTTGATTGAGACGTGTGTGCGCTTGGATGTAAGATGAACGGATGTCACCAGCACACCAATAATATTGAAGTCCAAAGTGTTTGTTTATTGGAACAACATGCATGGATGTAAGATGGCCCATTTATTTCAAATGAGGTGCCAGCCCGCCACAATGCAGGACCTAAAGCAGAACTCCGGGCAAACATTTTCTTAACCCTTGAAGAGGGGCTACCCCTGCACTGCAAGGGTTAACTGGTTCATTTTTGTCTAAGTGCCATTAAAAAAAGTTATACTCAACCAAACAACGGTGCCGTCTGGCTGCTACTCTGGTCCCCGAACCCTCTCTTCTCCCCCACTGCAGCGATGGTATGTCCCTCAGCATCCTCACATCCTATACACTTGTATAGAACGTGATGACTCCGGGATCTTTAGACCAAGGTAGACCACGTCAAGGTAGGTCAATGGACCTGCTGCAGACATGATGATGTCTGCGGTCCTTAGATCACCTGCTGCAGACATGATGATGTCTGCGGTCCTTAGATCACCGGAGCCCGGGGTAGAAGAGGCTGGGTCCCTGGTTTCAATCCTGGCCTGGATGCTCTCTGCATGGAGTTTGAATGTTTACTCTGGTTTCCTCCCAGAGAGGTGCTAAAAGGTTATTTGGCCCTCGATGTGTGTGCAATAGGGTCCCTAGAGTGCAAGCTCCTTGAGGGCAGGGACTGAGGTGAATGTTCAGTATGTAAAGCATGGTCATATTGCAGACTCCCCCTTACCTGAATCGAGGGGGTTTTTCTCACTGCAGGCTGCTGCAATTTCTTAAAATCAGCCCATCTATATGTGGCTCCGCCCCCACACAAGCGGCGTCACCCATTCACAGACCCCTAGACAGGATCTGTTAGAGAAATTACAAGTCCCATCAGCCACCGCAGCAGAGGGACTTCAGGCTGGGCTCACACCATTGAGCTGTTATCGTGCGTTTTTGTTTGCGTGATTTTGCTTTGAGAACCGCGCCGTTGTCGCACGATTTTAATGCATAGAAATGTCTATGGGACCCAAACTGCGCGACAGCCGGCCGAAAGTAGCTCCTGCACCTTTTCGTGCGACAGGCGTTTTCTACCGCGCGACAAATCGCAAAGGTGTGAACAGCTTCCATAGACTTGAATGCAAATCGCTGTTGTGTGCGATATCGCGCGACAGGTTGCCTAGGTGTGAACCTAGCCTAAGACCCGGTGCAGACCTGAGCGATCCGGGATTGTGCGTCCCGGGATCACGCGGTCCTGCACAATGCAGACAGCGATTTCCACGCTGCCCCATTGATTTTAATGGGGTGACATCTGCATCTGCGTACATGTACCTTTTTTTTGCGATACACGACGCGCTGCTGTTTTAGCGTTCGAAAGCACGGGCGGAATCGCAGCGGAACACCGC
Source organism: Nanorana parkeri (assembly GCF_000935625.1). NCBI lineage: Eukaryota > Metazoa > Chordata > Amphibia > Anura > Dicroglossidae > Nanorana > Nanorana parkeri. The sequence goes on from NW_017306603.1 coordinate 734,389, forward strand.
TCGGTGCGACTGGGGTACCATTCGAAAATAATGGCACCCACAGCGCGACCGTCTGTGCTGGGCAAAACTTGAGGAGTCGCCCAGGTGTGCACCGACCCTCAATGGAGTACAAGCCCTCAATGGAGCACCGGCCCTCAATGGAGTACAAGCCCTCAATGGAGCACCGGCCCTCAATGGAGTACAAGCGCGGTGAACTTCCCCATTTCCTCAGTACAGACATGGGGAACAGTCTGCAGGAGCCAGAGCATTGCGCCCGCGGTCTACTGCTCGCAAATACAAAAAAATAATAAATGTTCATTTTTCCTTTTATGAAGAGATGAGAGTTTATTTATTTATTGTTTTTTTATTTTGCAAACGTTGGAAATTGTATTTCCTATTTGTAGTAAAACACAAAACAGAAAGAAAAATAAACAAAAGCAAGTTGTTACATTGTTGTTGCTTCTCCGATACATTGTTATTTTTTAAAAGTACTCTTCAGGACTTTCTTTTTTTTCCCTCCCTGTTCCGGCTGTTGGTCCTCAATAAAGCATTTTGAAAATAAGAAAAAAAAAAGGCAGGGGAAAAAAATTGAGGCATGCTTTCATTCCAGAGCTGTGAGTATTGGGAGGGAGGAGAGGGGAGTGACACTGAAGCAGGGGGGGGGACATAGGAGTAGGGAGGAGTGATTCCATGCAGGGATTGTGCCAGTGTTCATACTGCTGAAGACAGGCAGCAGGGACATACTGCTCTGCTGCTGGGACTGTCACACTGGAGGAGTCTTTAAACTTTCTAACTCTGGATGAAATTTCTCCCTTTTTTTTATTTTCCTGGTTTCTGGAAAGGATATCAGCCACCCGGTGATATGCAGCCTGTGCGGGTTCTAGCCTGCGTTAAAGTAAGTGAGCATCTGTGGAATGGAATTTTGAAGTGACTGCATGTTGTAACCCTGTGTTTTGTCTGCCGTACTGTAAAAAGCCAAATACTTACCAGCCGGCCCCCGGGGACTGAAGATTTACCCCTTCGAAATGTTCCGGTCCTTAGTCCGGCTGGACTATTAAATCTGGTTTTATATAGAATTGATGTTCTTTTTGTATTCATTTACATAGTACAGAAACCATTTAAACTTCTCTCTGGCTGGGAAAGAGTCTACAACCTAAACTCTTCTGCAGCCATATGGATGACATATCATTTTAGGGTGAAAGCTGACTTAGCCAATGGTACATTTTTGGGGTTCTGGGAAGATGGGATGGACCTATGAAAATTCTTTTGCAGGTTGTGTTCCTTTTTTATATCTTTTGGGTGAAAGCTTATTGATACAATGGTATGTTTTGGGGTTCTGGGGGAGGTGGGGCAGATGTACGGAAACATGGAAAGGTCATATCATTTCCTTGTAGCTTGTGTTACTTTTTTATATCTTTTGGGTGAAAGGTGATCGATCCAATGGTACGTTTTTGGCTTGTGGGAAGAGGGGACTGATTGGAAGAGCATGTAGTTGTACGGAAGCATGGAAAGAGCATATTATGTGCTTGCAGGTTGGGTTACTTTTTAAAATATATTTTTGGAGTGAAATGTGGTTGATCCAATGGTAGCTTTTGGGGTCCTGGGGAGATGGGGTGCACATACGGAAACATGGAAAGAGCATATGATTTACTTGCAAGTGGTTACTTTCTATATCATTTGGGTGAAAGCTGATTGATCCAATGGTACATTTTGGGGTCCTGGGGAGATGTGGGTGGACATTCAGCAACATGGAAAGAGCATATGCTTTCCTTGCAGCTTGTGTTACTTTTTTTAATGTATCTTTTGGATGAAAGCTGATTGATCCAATGGTGCGTTATGGGGTTGCGGAAAGAGGGGGTTGATGTACGGGAACATAGGAAGAGCATGCAGACTTCTTGCAGGCACTGGAGATTGAACCCGGGACACCAGTGCAGCCATGTTAGAGAGGAGACTGCTACAGCACTGTACAGGTTGATTTCCTTTCAGCAACCCCAAAATGTACCATCGGATCAATCGGCTTTTGATTAAAACGATATTAAAAAAAGTAACACAAGCTGCAAGGAAATATATGCTCTTTCCATGTTTCTGCACATCCACCCCATCTCTAAAGAACCCCAAAATATACTATTGGATTAACCAGCTTTCACCCAAAAAATATATATAAATGCAACATAACCTACAAGGAAATTATATGCTATTTCAATGCTTCCATACATCAACCCCCTCATTTTGCAGCCCCAAAATTGCACCATTGGATCAGCTTTTACCCCCCCCAAAAAAATGTTATATTTTTACACTGTTCTATCTCTATCTCTATCTCTATCTCTATACACACTCGAAAGCTGATTGATCCGATGGTACATTGTGGGGTTGCAGAAGAAAGAGGGGGTTGGTGTACGGAAATATAGGAAGAGCATGCAGACCCCTTGCAGTCAGATAGCAAAGACTGAGGACAGGACACCAGTGCAGCAAGGCAAGAGAGCAGCCTGCTACAGCACTGTGCTACGAATGCTAATCTGATGACGTTTGAAATGCAGAGAAGTATTTGTAGTATGAGTTAATAAACATTTTATAGTTGTGTACATAAGAGAGAAAGTATGGAGAGTGACAAGTTTAAGGTGCCTGACCGCAGACAGAAATGATCACACATTAAAGGAAGCTGGTGTCTCTATAAACGTATTTAATGCATGCCTTACCTTAATGCAAGGTGTGTACATTTAACAAACCTACTTGCGTGTCCCTGAGGGAACCCCCAAACCCAGACACATGCTTCCAATCCCATAATTCAATGCAGACACCTCAGCAACCAATAGGAACCCCTATTGGAATTGCATTTGAAGTGTCAAAGACTGAGTCATAGCTGTGACTTGAAGCTAGAGTCAGGTGCTGCATGCATGGTGTTCCAGGTTCATGGGCTGCCTGAAGCTTACAGAAAAAGCTTTGCTAGGAGCCTTGTTGCTGCCTGCTCTTATGGGCTTGTATTAGTTAAATACCTGTGATGGCATGACAGGTCCTCTTTCATTTCCCATTAGACTTTCACTGTTTCGGAGAATGGTGACCTTTGCTCATCTCTATTGTTAGTTTTGAGAGAAACCCTCAAAAGAGGCTATAAAAATTGTCTTGCCTTGTTCTCCCCAAGCCAACGGATTGTACTGAGCGATTGGACGTTCCCTGTAGATATTTCTAGTCTGATGAGGAACAAATTAAAATGCTCAACTACTCCAATCAACCTCTCATCCAACGATCGTGCTTTGATCAGATCTTTGCACGCACAGTTAAGTATCTGTCAAGAAGGGTGGCCGCTTTTTGGGTAGGTTTATATAACATCTCTGCATCAATGTTTTCCTGACAACGATGTTGAAACATTGCTAACTGTGAAATGTTGTGCGTGGAGTTAGCAGCAAGCCATCAATTTCCTTCGCCTGAAATGCTGAGCTAATTAGCCTCAGATTTTGGGTTTAGAGATGTGTCGGTGATTGCAGGATTGTCATGATCAGAGCCAAGCATAAGTCATTGTCACAGACATTGTACAGGGGTCCCTTGTTGTAGTAATGTCGTACGCTGTAGGGTTGTTTGGAGGAAACATAACAGATTTGTGTCACACTTAGCAGTTGGCTTCTGTTTGAGTTAAGAAAGAACAAGCCCAATGAAATGAAGGCCCTGATATGAAAAAAGAAAATTTGTGCCACTCAAAAGGAAATTCCAAGCTTCAGTCCACCGGGGATTGATGTTTGTGTTTTGCTACTTTGAGTTTCTGTTGTCTCTTGGAGACTCTGTTGGGTCCCACTGGTGGAAGAGTTTGCCACCCCTCCGAAGTTGAGCAGCAGTTTGCAGGCGTTAATGTAGGAAATATTGCCGTCTTCTGAATGCCTGTTTTTTCCCCATCCCAAGTGGATACTACGCTACAACCACATGGTTGGCAAGCAGTTACAGCATGGTCCCGCTGACTTCTTCAATGGGTGCATTTGGCAAGTGGCACCACCTGCTAAATGTGAGATGCCAAGTTAAAGTTGCCACATTGCAGCCACGGCAATGTGTTCAGTTTGTCGGTCAGGGGGTGGCGGATCAACCGCCTGTTTATACCACCCCTTTGCTGCCCATTTGAACTTGGCCTAAGTGAGATCTCTGCGCTGAGTTCTCTAGTCTGCATACCAGCTGTGCCCAATATGGAGGGTTCCCACAATCCCTGTGCCAAGTTGTTGTTTCTGCACACCAGCTGTGCCCATTAAGTGGGGTTCCCACCATCCATGTGCTACTTTCTTGGGTCCATACACCTGCTGTGCCCTTTGGGGGGTTCCTACCATCCCTGTGCTGAGTTCCTGGGTGTGTACAGCTGCTGTATCCATTATGAAGGTGGGTTTCCACTATCCCTGTGCTGAGTTTCTGGGTCTGTACACCTGCTGTGCCCATTATGAGCGGCTCTCACCATCCCTTTGCTGAGTTCCCAGGTCCATACACCTACTGTCCCATTATATTAGGTTCCCATCATCCCTTACCTGGGTCTGTACAGATGGTGGAACACTCCAAACTCCCAGATGGACAGTGGCAGAAACATTGCGTTGTTGGAACATCTAAGACGTAGAAGATCCCAAGGGCTGAGTTGGGCCACAGATAAAATCACTAAAATTAGCAAATCACTTTTGGATATTCCATCTAGGAAACAATTGGTAAAAATCCTAATTCGTTCTGAAAATCAGTAGAACCGCTCACCAGAAGCGAAATCTGTACTCGGTTGTAAAATGATTAAAATTGCATTTGGAATGAGAATTGGTTTTTAGGTTAGAGTTGAGCTCTCGGCTTCTCTGGGTACTCGGCCTCCAACACTTTATTTATAAAGCCGTGAATCACCAAACATTCACTGCAGGTAAATCTTCCTCGTGCATGTGTTTAAGTGATAAATGATTGAACAGTTGGTGAAAGTCACATTCACTGCTTTCTAAATATACCTCCAAAGCATTCAAAACGTTATAAAGGATGTAGTGGCCGGCATGCTGAAACATTTCTGGAGGTGCTCAGTGTTCGTTTTCTCTTTTGTTAGAAAAAAAGGAAAATCCTTTCACTGAACTGATCTCTTTGGAAGGAATAGTTGGACATTCATGCCCTGTGTTTGATGAGATAAGGGAATTTGTGTATTTTTTTTTTTTTTTTACTATGGGACCGAACTGGCCACCCCGACTTGACCTTTTAGGCCTTGAATGACAGGTGCCCATTTGGAATAGAGGTGAGAGAACTAATTTAGCATCTACTGTTTTGCTGGCTGAGCATCTGACTGTGCCCAGAGGACTTGCCCATGTCAATCTGTTTCACTGTGCGTACAATCCTCAGCTGCCCTATGAAATGACTAACCCTGCTTGCTACTTTGTGTGATTCGTTTTGCTTCATTAGAATGGCCATAGGCATGATCGGAAAACCAACCCTTGGCGTGTGTGTACTGTTTGGTGCAGATTGTATAATCCTCATATAGGTTGGGAGCTGTGGCTCCAGATCTGCTCTTATAATGGGGAACGGAATATAAAACGCCAACAAAAACTCTTGATTGATACTCTTGGCCTTGAGATTATACACTTTGGCTGTTAAAGGTGTTGCACCCATTCAGTAAAGCAGTGTAAAGGTACATTAGGGAAAGTTCTTTCTATTTATTCATTTCGCAGTGAGGAATGTCTTAAGTCTATAGGCGTTACCTGGCATAACCATTAAAGGCCATTATAGGCCTGATGCATTAACCATTAGAGATGCTATACCCAATTGGTCTGAAGTCTCCTATATCTGTAGGCTTTCCCTCATGCTTTAGGGTGGGGACGGGTGTAACCCAGCTGGTTGCTGTTGTCTTCTTCTGTAATAAGCCAGGATCTTCAGTGCTCCATCCCCTCTCCATAGTCATAGACATTAGAGAAGATATCACCAATCCATTGTGTTTGCATAAGGGAATATTCCTATATCTGTAGACCTACCCCCATGCTTTAGGGTGGGGACGGGTTTAACCCAGCTGGTTGCTGTTGTCTTCTTCTGTAATAAGCCAGGATCTTCAGTGCTCCATCCCCTCTCCATAGTCATAGACATTAGAGAAGATATCACCAATCCATTGTGTTTGCATAAGGGAATATTCCTATATCTGTAGACCTACCCCCATGCTTTAGGGTGGGGACGGGTTTAACCCAGCTGGTTGCTGTTGTCTTCTTCTGTAATAAGCCAGGATCTTCAGTGCTCCATCCCCTCTCCATAGTCATAGACATTAGAGAAGATATCACCAATCCATTGTGTTTGCATAAGGGAATATTCCTATATCTGTAGACCTACCCCCATGCTTTAGGGTGGGGACGGGTTTAACCCAGCTGGTTGCTGTTGTCTTCTTCTGTAATAAGCCAGGATCTTCAGTGCTCCATCCCCTCTCCATAGTCATAGACATTAGAGAAGATATCACCAATCCATTGTGTTTGCATAAGGGAATATTCCTATATCTGTAGACCTACCCCCATGCTTTAGGGTGGGGACGGGTTTAACCCAGCTGGTTGCTGTTGTCTTCTTCTGTAATAAGCCAGGATCTTCAGTGCTCCATTTTCTCCATAGTCACAGACATTAGAAAACATTCCACCAATCCATCAATTTTGCATAAGGGAATGTTCCTATGTCTGTAGGCCTTTCCCCATGCCTAATGGTGGGGATGGGTTTTATCCAGCTGGTTGCTGCTGTCTTCTCCTTCTGTGACGGGCCAGGACCTTCAATGCTCTATTCCCCTCTCTATAGCCACAGATGTTAGAAAAAGTTCCAACAATACATCAGTTTTGCAAAAGGGAATGTTCTATGTCTGTAGGTCTTTTCAGGATGGGATTTACCAAGGTGATTGTCCTCCCCGCTCCTTGGAAAGGGGGGCACTGGCGGCAATACAGACTACGGAATATACATGCACGCCATGAAGACGCACCGTGTCCTCCGCCTCTGAGCGGGAAACTGGTACACAGACTGACCACACAAGCACGGATCCCATAGGATGCACGGAAGTCCATCTCATAGGCATAGTCAATAGGTTTACAAACTTCTAGCTGGATCTGGTCATTAGGAGCGGGATAGAACTTCTGGGAATTCATTTGCACATCACTTTCTGCCTGACTGAATAGGCTGGCATGCCTAGCTGGCCGAGTGTCTCCTGATATAATTAGTCCAATAACTCAGCCTGTTATAGAGACGCTCGTCACCAGCGGAATGGCACTTGGCACTGAGGGACGTAACTGTTTATAACTGCACCCTTCAGACACTGCTGGTGTGATGGGCTATTGTGGTGACTGGCCGTTTAACATTTCCCGAATTCCCGCAGCTAATCCTGCCACAATCACATGCCAAGGGGGCGACTCTAAAACCCGTGCAGGATGGAAATCGGTCCATTTATTTCTCTTATGTATTTATTACGCAGTATATAAAACTTTTCACAGCAGTCATTGGCCACAAAGAAGCTTGGAGGTTACAGCTGTACTCCAGGTAGATGTACAAGACAAATGAATGCAGCTCTATATTCAATAATATATCATTTAAATGCAAGCAGTGTAAGTACCTGAATATGACCTGGTAACATCCTCATGCAGGGCTGCAGTGTTAGAAGAAGCAGTACAAGGATCATGCTGATAGGAGGAGAAAGCAGTCTACTTCCCGAGCTGAGATACCAGCTCAGAGATGACATGATCATATAAATCCTGGTGCCTGTGCAATTTGTTACAATGTTGCAGTCTGATCACTAGGGGAAGGGAGACTGAGGAAATGCTTCCTCCTGCCTGCAGTAGAGTAATGGCAGCATCTAAGCCAAGGCAAAATCCCTGGGCTGGAGGTGACGGAGGCTGTTTTCTGGTAAATGATACGGTTTATGTATATTGAGACATTTTTAAAGTGTTTGAGAATTCTGAAACGCGTATTCTTTCTAACATAGAGCGGACCACGCATCAGCCCGTGCTGAGTTTTATGAGCGTCTTCCTCTTCTCTGATAAATGAGGATATTGCGGGAGTTTGCATGTGTGACGTCTGATCGGCCAAAAAGCAGTGAAGAATCCAGCGGTTTGGACTCGGCTGCTGCTGGGTAATTACGCTGGAGATGAGTCTGTACAGGATCGCTGTGTTATTGTTGCCGTGTGTGTTGGATTTCAGTACAGGAGGGGGGGGGGGGGGGACGGGGGGGCCCGCAGGAAGGGGGGGAGATTTGAAAAATGGGTG
>NW_017306603.1:742578-745167 GCF_000935625.1 Nanorana parkeri
GATGAAGCAGACAGAGGAGGCAGAATTCAAAATGTCGTATGTGAAGCTGCATCATGGCAGATTGTCTACATACAAGAGTCCTGTGTATTCTTCCTGGAATCTCGGTGAGCTTTGTATATTTCTTCCAGAGCTGTGCAGTAATCCAGTGTGAGACTTGGAGCTTCCTGTAATAAAGACCGGTCACTGCTCCTCTCCCTCCTTGTGCAGGGTGACTGGTCTTGTCTCTGCCCCCTCCTGGAATAAAGACCGCTCGCTGCTCCTCTCCCTCCTTGTGCAGAGTGACTGGTCTTTTCTCCGCCCCCTCCTGGAATAAAGGCCGCTCACTGCTGCTCTCCCCTTGTGCAGGGTGACTGGTCTTGTCTCTGCCCCATCCTGTAATAAAGACCACGGATTGTTGTGCGGTCACGGAGTCGCCCACCACCGCCGATCGTGCTGGGGGTGCCATTATTTTCTAATGGCACCCCAGTCGCGCCGGGTGGATTGCGTGGCTTCCCTCCCCGATTCCACCTGTGCATTCCAACAGGATTGCAGCTAAAACAGTCGCAAAAAAAAAGGCACTGTACCTTTTTTTTCAGGAAGGGAATAGGGGGAAATTTTGAACTTGGGTGAAAGAGAGCTTGCTTTACAAATTGGGTGAATGATCGGGTATAAATTGCACGGCCAATGTGACGTGGTGAATTTAGATGCACTTTAAGGATATGCCATGCATGTAAAAGTTTGCCGCCCCGAAACATCCGTGTTCCCCATGTAGAGAGCTGGGGGGTGACGAGGTCATAGGTGTGGAGAAGAGGATTCCACAAAAGCCGGTTGAACTCATTTTGGGTCCGTGTCCTAATTCGATTTGCAGAGGTAATTGATCTCTTGGAGGGACGATCACATGCATGGGACTCTGACGGGGGGTCAATCAGAGGACAGGCGTCTCTTTCGAAGGAAAAGCTTTGCCGCTTTCTTCATCATTTCACACTTGGCGGAGCTGCTGGGCAGAGCCATTGACTGCTGGAATTGCCCTAATCTGACAAGGCCACTTAGGCCGGAGAGGGGGTGTGGGGTGGGGGGTTGTTTGAAGTGCCAGAACTGTCAGATTTGAAGATTTATTCCAGCGACCCTTCTTTCTGTTATTGTGAGATGGGCCAAAAGGAACCAAAAGCCCACCAGTAAGCTGCTATACAAGAGAATGATTTGCATGCCTCCACGTCCGTCACCATTGCAAACAAACCTCATTTAAAGGATGAGTGCACTTTAAGTTAATATGCAGTTATCCTTTTTTGCCCCCTTCCCCTGACCTAAACTAACCCGCCCTCCCCCCTCCACAGATGCACAGTTACCTTGAACTGATGGCTGAGGTCTTCCATGTTCGTTTACATCCAGCAGGGCAAGTCTTCACCGCGTATTGGTGCCCCATAGACTTCTATGGGGATGTTTCCCGAGGCCAGGCACAATCTCAGGCGGTCCTATAGAAGTCTATGGGGTGCTAATGCACAGTGAGGTCTTAGGGTACTGCATGTAAACAAACACCTGAGCTGCGGCCGTTGGGTTGAGGTAAGTATGCATCTGCGGAGGGGTAGGGCGGGTTAGGTTAGGGCAGGGGAATGGGGCAAAAAGAGTGCACTTCATTTTAAAGTGCACCTATCCTTTAAAATGACCCTAGTAACAGAGATATATTTTTCAGGTTGTGTACCAGCGTGCGAAGTATTGTGTAAGAGGTACCCTTCCATGTATGTATTACCTGTCCCTGAGATCATAGCATTCCCCTCCTGGGAATGCCATTTGCTTTTCTCTCCTCTTTGTTCAGGTATCATCCAGGATTACCATCTATGTCCTGTACTGAGAGCAGACTGATCACTGGGGGAGAGGCGACTGAGGAAATGCTTCCTTCTGCCTGCAGCAGACTTATCACCAGTGGAGGGGAGACTGAGGAAATGCTTCCTTCTGCCTGCAGCAGACTGATCACCAGGGGAGGGGAGACTGAGGAAATGCTTCCTTCTGCCTGCAGCAGACTGAGGGCATCATCCTAGACAGTCAAGTGGAACTGGCGCTTCCCTGTTTTCCGGTGGTCAGCCCGCACTACGATGCGGCTCTGCAATACTAGCCACGGTACTGCATAGATGTATCCATTGACTCTTGGGCTGCCCATTGATTTGTACATAGAAAAGGATCGGCATCTGTACGTTCCCGAAGCTAGGATTGCCAGGGTGGAGCACAGGCCAGTTGCCTGGAAGGATGGTGAACTCTAATCTTAGGTTTGTAATGTTAATAATTATCAGGACAGGAAGTGATGGGGATATCCCTTCAACAGGGTACACCAACAAAACCCATTTTGGCCCATTTACACCTGCAAATGGGGTCGACCGCATGATACTCGTGCAATGTTCTGCGGGTGGGAGGCTCTGTGCAATGCAATGACATCTGCCACCGCCTGCAGTTGTTCACAGGTGAATGATTGGATGCAGAGTGTTTGTCCAGGTGCAATCGTCTGCAGGTAATGACAGCCTCATACGATCAGCCCCCATTGGCGTGCGTGTGTAAATGGGACCTATTAGTATAGGGGGTTATAACTTCTGCCATTGCTTATATTTCTTTTTCTGCCAC
>NW_017306603.1:745187-749374 GCF_000935625.1 Nanorana parkeri
TCACAGGAAGCGAGGGAAAATCTCCCTAATGAGGTCACAGACAAAAATAACCTGGGGCGCCTCTTCAAAGGTAAGATGTGGAACCGGAGGCCGCTTGCCACATCCGTGGCGTCATTTTGGTCTCGGGCACCTTCCTGTCCTGGTGACAGCTGTCCCACCCACTCCCCCCCCACCCCCATTTCTCCTACTGGTGGCACAGGAAGTGAGGGAACATCTCCCCAACAAGGTTACAGACAGAAATAAAAACCCGAGGCGCCTCTTCAAAGGTAAGATGTGGGACCGGAGGCCGCCTGCCACATCCGTGGCGTCATTTTGGTCTCTAGCACCAATGGGCTCCTCTGAGATTGGCCGGAAGGGAAATGCGATCCTTTCATATCTTGGATACTTTCATAATGTGGATTTGAATAGCTGACACGGTGCCTGCAACGTGTTTTATATTCTGCTTTTTCCTCGCAATGTTTGCTGCATGAACGGTCGGGTTTAACCACGGGGCGAAGCTGGCCGGCTTACTAAACCCTGAGCGTACGATTTCACCCCGTAAGAATGTTAGTCATTTCCTCTCAGGACGCTGACGCTTAAGTGCCTTAAATCCAAAGCGCATGTTTTCTTATGTGCATCTGGGAAGCTGGGAGCTTGCACAACTTTATGGCTTGAAACTTTTAGGCCGCATGCAAAGAAGGAAAAAAAAACATCTGAAGGAGGGAAGGTGCTCGTAACAGCAAATCAAATCTTTCCATAGAGAGTTTCCATTTCCTGTATGGTCAAATGCATGTAAACCCAAGCCGTTAACTTGTCTTAGTTGCTCCTTTTTTTTGCCTTGTTAAATATACCAAAATGCTTTAAATTGTATATATAAGTGTGCTCTACAGTTTTCTCATCCTGGTTACTATTGTGGCCTACAAAACACCTCCTCCCTATGTTATGGAGAGGGGCGGTGTTACGTAGTTCTAATACATTGTGGCTCCACCATAGATGCAGTCAGTGTGCGAGTGTTGTCACCCTAGGACACAAATTACTAAAAAAAGTCTAATGCTGCCACCAAAGAACTGTTAAGTTGCAATATAAATGAATTATATTAGATAATGGTAATTTATAAATTATACAGTACATTATAATACATTATTAATAATATTCTTGTATTATAATTTAAATAGAAAACCTAAAATGTTAGCTGCCATTTTTAAGTAGCGTTGGGTACCTCAGGGGTAGGCAATTTCGGAACTCCAGCTGTTGCATAACTGCAAGTCACATGAGGCATTGCAAGACTCTGACAGCTACTATAGGCATGAGTATCAGAGGTATGATGGGATTTGTACTTTCAGCACAGCTGGCATGCCAAGGTTGCCTAATCCTGGGCTACCTGGCTCCTGGGAATTGTCCAGCCCTGATATAGATGATATAATATACAAGATTTTTTCCAGAGGTAGCTGTTGTGACTTTGTCCCGTATATGATTATAGTGAAGGCAGCTGGGTCTTTCGCAATGGGCACCCAGTTCCTATCTTTGATGATGGAGATCTCACCAGATGAAGCGTGGTGACGCCACCCTTTAGGCTTGTAATGTCCTTGACCGCTGAGCAGAGCTGGGAATACTGGTGGGATATCTCATTACTAGAGTGCACAAAAAGATACCAACACGCAAAAAACAATTTAAAGAGACACAATCACTTTGCCCATTTAAGCCAAATGGCCAGTGCCCTTGCAAAGGGTCTCCTTGCCCCACTGGTGCTTCCCACCCACCCCCACCAGTCACATTGGAGGATGAAGCGGTAATTGCTGCCGGCTGTGACAGAAGGACCAATGGGGTAGTGCTGGCAAGGAGAGTGGCAATGGCTGGGGGGCCCTTTGCAAAGGTCTGATCTGGCTGGTGTTGACTTTTAATTAAGACCATAGTACAGCCAGGAACATCTGGATTACAATTCGGACACCGATACTGACTTCACTACTTTCTGGGCAACCATGCAGCAACTTAAAACTCTTGATGTGCTTACTTCCAGGTCTGTGACATGGCAGATATTGGAGCCAGTGGCTACACATGACAGCCAAGCAGGGTTGTTTGTTTTTGGGGCAATAAAGGACGTCTGTTTAATGCATGTGGTGTGGCCGATAATGCATTTTCTTGCCGTGAAAATCGCCAGAAAATGTGGTCTGGAATGAACCCTGGAAAGAATTGGGCTGAAGTTCAGCTAGAACTATCCTTCAGCTTATCAAAGACCCGAGCAGGATGCAGTCAGAGATCCGTAAAGTAAGAAGGGAAGGAGCATGAAATAAGTGTGAGATGACATGTCCATGGATGAAAGAGACTTTTATAGTGGAGGAGGGAGGCAGGAAGTCTGGAAATCTTACCCTATTGTATCCAGCGTTGGCCCCATGGTCAGGAACATGTCTCCAGGGCACCAGCTGAGCTGACAACAATTGAGTGTCCAGTAGAAGCCCACAGCCGTCCTCTTATTTGCATTGTTCATGTGTCAGGGTGATCTGCTTGTTAGAATTGTCCTCATATTATTTATCTTCTTTCTCGTATTCCTTATCGGGTGTCCTAAAGTGACCCTTTGACCACAGGGTCACCTATAAAAGGCCAGCCCTGTAAAAGAGACCCATCTAGACTTGCCTTGCCGATGTCCTAATTGTCACTACAGGATGGACAGCAGGTATGTGACGACAGGACGGGAGGCAGGTATGTGACGACAGGACGGGAGGCAGGTATGTGACGACAGGACGGGAGGCAGGTATGTGACGACAGGACGGGAGGCAGGTATGTGACGACAGGACGGGAGGCAGGTATGTGAGCACAGGACGGGGGGCAGGTATGTGACGACTGGAGGCAGGTATGTGACGACGGGAGGCAGGTATGTGACGACGGGAGGCAGGTATGTGACGACGGGAGGCAGCTATGTGACGACGGGAGGCAGCTATGTGACGACGGGAGGCAGCTATGTGACGACGGGACGGGAGGCAGCTATGTGATGACGGGACGGGAGGCAGGAAGAAGAGTTATTCAACCCACCCTGAAGGGTATAATACCCGCAGCGGCTGGGGAGCAGGGTTTCAATACATGAGCCACCAAAAAGGTACCTATGCTATACCTAAGGGGCATCTGATTCAAAGCTGGCCTTCTTCTTTTATGAGTAAACCTGTGGTGACAGGGTCTCTTTTTTTTAAATTGACAATAGAGACTGGTGGGACATGCAGGCACAGTCTGAAGGCCCTTGATTATCTTTCCTGACTAGCTTTTTCTTCAATGCAAATGGTTGTATCAGGGCGCTGTCATGTCTAGGTCTTCCAACTCAACCCACTGCTGCCTTCCTCCTTATGAGCCTCAGCCACGCTAACTGCAAGTGTCTCATAAAGTTCTGTGTATCAGAAACAATTTTTTTTTTTTGTGGCGTCCAATCCCCTGCAGCCTATTACTGTCTGCATCCACTCCAGCAATGGCTACATTTTTTTTTTTTACGGTGATTTTTTTTACTCCTAATTAGAACCATCAGCCACTTGTAAAGCCCATGTGACAGGGTAAGAACACAGGAGCACACATGGGAGACGTGGGACAGAGTGTTGTCATCCTATAACAGACGTTGTCTAAATAAGAGTATTCATGGCAGGATCACCAGGTATCATTTTGAACCACCACGTTTAAAGAAGAAACTATGAGGAGAGTGCTTTTCACTCACCTCATAGTTCTAGCCGACCTGTGACAATGAGACTGTCACAGGCCGGCTCAGTAGATCGGGAGGTGAGCGAACATATACCGGCGTTCGCTCACCTCTCGATCCTGTCACGGCTCTCTGCCGTGACAGGGGAGGGGCTGGATTCCCCGCTCCGATCCGCCAGCGCTGACGGGCGGAACGGACGGGGGAGGGGTCGGGTACAGCTGGCTCTGCCTCTAGATAGGCAGAACCAGCTGTCAGTCACGCAGCTGGGCGGATCCCGGCACAATTTGTCGGGATCCGCTTCAGCTGCGGCGTCTCAGTATACCGCGAGCTGCAGCTCGCGGTATACTGAGCCTAGGGTGACCGGAGGACGCTAGTTTGTGTCCTCCTGTTACCCTAAGGAGAACTATGGGGAAAAGCCTTAACCCCATAGTTCTCCTGTAAGCTTATAGGACATTTTAGTGATTGGGTTTATAGATACAGTAAGAATTTCTAAGCAAGGCCATAGACTGTTCTATATTTCGTAAAGCCTGTGCTT
>NW_017306603.1:749400-756524 GCF_000935625.1 Nanorana parkeri
TCAGCTGCAGTTCTAGAGTGAATTGGGGAGGTAGTAGTAGACATTCTGAGACCCTTTGCAGCCTAAAGCTGGCCATACACTGTTCAGAATTTCTGTCGAATGGCCAAAAATCTAACCATAGGTGGCCCTGCTGGCACCACACAGCCCAACAAAAGAATCAAAGGAGTCGGGCAGAAAATTGTTGGCTGAACAGTGACTACAGCCAGTAAAATGGAGTCACTATTTGGGTATTCCGACGCCAGCAGTGGGAAATTCCTCCCTCTACATAGCGTGGATTAGGGGTTTGCGCAGTTTTCTCTCCTTCAGCCCACTAGCACAGCAAGAAAAAAAATCTATGCATATGGCCGGCTTTATTCTACTCCATTTGGAACTTCATTTGTAGCAGCTCACAGGCCCGTTCTATTGCTTTTCACTTACATCTTTGTAATGCCGCTGGATTTCCCATGAGTCGGCATCATTCTCTCACTAGATCTCCATCATCGGTCATGACTCAGCACCGCAGTGTTTATGGAGACATATGAGCCGTATACATCATAGCCCCCAATGGTTTGGTATTGATCCTGGTGACAATACCAGACTGGGCCAATAAATCAGTTTTATAGATCTCTGTGAAAGAGGACAAGAGGAGCTCGGAGACGAGTAAAAGGGACACTACACATTTCACACAGCCGGCTTTCACCATTTAATAAATACTATAGAGGGGGGAAAATAACTACTAGCTAACTAGTATTTTATTGGCTCAATTCTGAAAATGCCTAAAAAAAAAAAAAAATTACTTTTCAAAATCACCTTTAAAAAGGTGTGAATGTGGGCTTACTGATGGATAAAGCCTAGTCCTATGTTGTAGTTTTACAGAAGCCATGCAGGGACGTTGTACTATCCGGTAGAATAGTATAACAGGCGCTTGTATACATTGCACCCCCGTCGTGCAAGTGCTCCCAGAAAGTCTACAAAGTACATAAATAGTATATACAGAGTCTGTCACCGCGGGGGAGGGGGCGCAGCTTCCGCCAACCGGCCGCATGGGCCATCCCAGTGGCATCGGTGGACCACGGGGGCCCCACCCATCATGACGTGGTGGTATCCACTATAGCAAGTGTTGTCATAGCAGACAGGAGATAATTAACCTTCCAGCATGTCTTTGGGGTGTGTGAGGAAACTGGAGTACCAGAAGGAAATCCACACAAACGCATGGAGAGCATTCAATCTCCATGCAGATAGTGTCCTGAGTGGGATTTGAACTCGGGAACCCTTAGTGCTGTGAGGCAGAAGTGCTAACCAATGTTCTCTCCCATCACTTTTAGCTCTGCATTGGTGTTCAGTTGGGGAGAGCAAAGCTTTGTTGCTCAGAGCAAAGAATTGGTGGTCAGTGGGAACTCTCGTGACCAGTGATGCTTCTTCCCATGTTCCTCGCTCTTCCTCCTCTCTACCGGGACTTTACACCTATTGTCGGGCTGGAGATCACTCTGCCAGACAGAGAATGCATAGATCTGGAGCAAGAGTTCCAGCACTTGTTTGCAGGACATCACCAGGAATCGGGAAGCGGCAGGATATTGTTGAAATCACGGGCCAGTGGTGGTATGAATAAAGGATGGGAAAAGCTACAATAAAGCATTTTATACAACAAATGACAGTTCCTTATGATGCACCATGCCTTTTGTCATGCTGACACTATCCTTCCTTCTGGAGGGTGGCTACTTTTGTTCAACCATGATCCCTGTGTGTGTTGTAAAGTAGTCACCGCTCCAGGCTCACTCCCGTGATGGACTACAATCTCAATACAAATTAGTAAACTAAACGTGAGACTGTAGTCCATCACAGGAGTGAGCTTGGAGCGGTGACTACTTTACAACACACACAGGGACCATGGGGAACAAAAGTAGCCCCCCTCCAGAAGGAAGGACAGTGTCTGCACCAATTCAGAGATGATTGGAGGATCTACAGCCGAGTGATACACAAATAAGATGCATTTTTGTTAATAGTTAAGGGACTTGAATGCATTTTTAAGATTTAACTCCTGAGTTCAGGGTCACTTAAATCAGGGTTTACATCTATTTTATGTCCAACATGGATTGTGTAAGAAATGACATTTGGCAAGTGCATGCAATAAAAGTTACCATTCCAAGTGGCATTTGAAATAAGCAAACCCATGCAAGGCTGTACTTTAGGGTAAACGCTGGCACTGTATGGAGCATATAGTTCACATTGTCTGTGAATAACGCAGAGCCCATGGCTGCCGTATCAAGCACATGACACTGGCACGGAGGGTCTCTATTCTTTTTTGTTTTATTTGGTATCGCTCATCCTGTGGGCAGGCGGGGAGAGAACAGGCTGGAAAATCTTATTGTGCCTGTGAAGACGAATGTGAATTATCCTTAATGTGTAACAGATGCCGAGAGGCTCGTTGATTTCTCACGTTGATGATGATCTAAGCTGGTTTTCTGTCAATTGCTGAGACCCCAGATGGAATACGCAGGCATGGAGCTGTGGTTACCAGATCTGCACATTTCAAGGTTTTCTTCCACCTCTGTTGGCTCTCTTTCTGCTTATCTTAGCCTTTTCCATCAGGGCTGGGGGTGGGGAATCCCTCCGAACATAAACCAAGAGGCGCAGCGGAATTTTGTAAAAACAAAACATATAATGTTGTGGATCAGGATTCCTGAATTAAATGCTGGCAAAACTGTATTTATTTTATCTGAATATTTAAAGGAAACCAATCAAGAGATAAATGTGGAGGCCGCCATTGCTGATTGCTACTGAGCAAAAAAAGTTACCTGGCTGTTATAATGTTGCCTTGGCTTTAGTTCATTATGTATAGACATTTTTTTGGATAGAGTAGAAAAGGGTTATACAACCTGTCAGTGAATTTTTTGTTCTGTGTATCCCATTGGGGAGATTGCCCTTCACTTCCTGTCACAGGGATACAACAGGAATTGAGGGGGAGAATTCCCCTCTTAGACAATTTAGGAGTGTGGAGTGAGGAGCACATAGTGCAAACATTAGTGCGATTTGGTAAATCACTTTAAACTATTAATTAAGAATGTCCTATAAAGCCAACACATTTCGGAGGTCGAAGAGGCCTCCCCTTTTTTGGGGGGGCCAATTTTAAAAAAAAGACTTACATTTCTAATAGCTTGCATCAATTAATTCATAGTGAAAGCAATATGGTTCATGTTAAGTCTCATATAATTAATGTTCATCAAATGATAGGAAATGCAAAGTACACATAATATTATACACATAGTAAGCTCTCATGAGCCGGGCCCTCCTACCCATCTTGTCTTAACTGTACTGTCTCCCTTTTTTTTGTAAAGTGCTGTGCAAACTGTTGGCACTCTATAAATTTTGAATAATAATTAATAGTTGTATTAAAAATATAGTAGTAGTAATATTGTTAATAATATTTATTAATAATAAAATTTAAGAAATAAAAGTAACTTAAACGAATATATCCTATTTATATCCTATTTATATCCAGAATGGGTTCACTGGCTTAGGGATAAGATGGGCTGTGGAGCGAAAAAACAAGATAATGTTGGATGTTGAGGAGGTTAGGGATAGGTGACGTCACCCAATGGCCAGGCGTGTGGTGAGTTTATGGTTGTTGGAGGCGTAGGGAATGTGTTGACGGGAGTGGTGTGGAAGTGATGGATGCTCTCATGTTTTGTTGCAGGATACGCTGACTGGAACAGTATGAACTTGCTGGTGACGGACAGGGGGGACAGGATGGATGTGTCCATATGGGAGGCTGAGGGATCATAGTAGGGAGGATGTAAATAGATCATCTAGTGAACAAAACTCCCACCATTATTAGAAAGGATCTGCATAGGACTTAACCTGTCCCCACAATGTCATCCCAGCATAGGTTCACCTCGAACAAGGAGAACCATCTATAAGGAATCTGTTTTCACCACCTGTTTAAAACCCTACCACACACCTACCACATCATGAATACCTTCGTAGACAAAAACATTTGTCACCATTGGAAGATTTCCCTTCATTTCTTGCCCTGGTAACAACTATAACCTTTTGCATTTCCCATCACTTTCTGACAGTGGTCGCCAGGACAGATAGAGGGGGGTCATCTACCAAGAGCATAAAAACTTGACTGAGTTTCTAATCCTTTCTTCAATCATGAAAGCAAAAACACATAGTTTATCATTGACGTGGAACATGTGAAGATATAGGGAGGGTTCTGTCTTCTCTTGCTTTTTTGCATGTTTGTTCTGGACGTATAACACAAGACAGGAAGTGAAGGAAAATCTTCCCAAAGGGACTCCTGACAGCCACAACAGAAGGTGAGTGAAATCCCTGGTGGTCGGAAGGGTGACCAGAAGCCAGGTGCAGCCAGGAGAGTAGAATTATAAAAAACGAATACCAGCAGTGGCAGCTCCGGCTTGCTATGATGGGTGTACCTTAAGGACTAACCGAAATACAAATCCTATGACCCATAAAACATATTCCTTTTTATATGCATTTTATTTTTGTATTTATTCGTTTTTCTGGTGTTCCACTTTGAAGCCCTTCTTTGGGCAAATTACCTCAATTGCCTGCCATTCTAATGGTCCATATCACATTAGAATTAGAACTGCACAGGTATGCTAGGACTGTATGATCTGAGCATAATGTAGGCCCACCCAGTCATTGAATATCCTCATCTGGGGATTGGAGGTGCTGATGTTCTTATCGCCATGATGTGGATTTCTGGTGATCACATTTAATATGCAGAAATACCATGCAGTGTTTGCACAGATCGTCTGTATTCTCCCTTTTAATTGTGACTTATGAATCCGGTGCTGACGTTCTGTTAAACAGCATGTATATTTAATGATATACCAGTGTAGGAAACAATGTAGCATTATGTCTCTGCTGCTCCTTATTAGATATAGAATAGCCAAGCCTGTGTGCAGTACATATTAGATTTCAATGGAGGCCTGCATACTAGACTGAAATAAATTACAGTTCCCAGATTCTTTAATTAAGTTTGTTTGTCATTCATAATGACTTGCTGTAGTTAGTGTCAGCTCATCCATCCTATATAGGAGACGTGTTGGCAGCTCGGGAGTGACCGTGGGATCTTCTGGTGGAGGCCCCAGTATGGTTCGAGGAAGTGTACCTGTCGCCATGGTAGGGCATTCTCTACATCTGCTGACCCAAAGACTCTATACAAGAGGATACAACTTTCACCGGCTTTAAAGCTGAACTCTGGCCTTCCCTTCAGTATGGCACAGCTGTACCGGTTCTTCTCCTGGACTGAAATTGCTTCCTCTGATTTCACTGCACACCGTGAGTATCTTGCAATGTGCATTAGATGCTGCAGCAAGTCAGATAGAGCCCATCTCATCTTGGCAAGAAGACATCTAGCTTCATCTAGCACTTTCTTACCAGCCTGACTGTCCCCTATCATTTGTTGGGTTTCTGGGTCCACATCGCATATGGGCTCAATGGGGCTGACCCAAACATATGCCAATAATGACTTTCATAATGTTGATATTTGCATAGTGCCTTCAGATGACTGCAGCTGTATTTCCTAAATAATTGCTGTCATGCTGCTAATCTGTTACATTACCCATCTACCAATTAAGCTTACAATCTTTTGGGGCAGGACTGGTACACTTTTAGGACAAGGTGGTTTTATTAGCAGTGCACATCATGCTTATAATGTGTCTTGTTGGGTGCTGGTTTTGTCCCTGGCAGTAGGTAGCACCGTCAGTTACGTTACTAAACTTCATGACCAAAGGTTTGACACCTGACCATCACACCTACATTATATGGCCAATGGTAAAATTTGTAAACAGTTGTGTGATTCCGACCTTGTGGTTACAGTTTGGGAAAGGCCAATTTCTGTTCTAGCATGACTGAGCGCTTGTGTACAAAGCCAGTTCCATAAATACATGGATTGGTTTGGAGGAACTCAAGTGACCTTCCAAGAGCTTGACCTTAGTCCTATTCAGGTTGAATTTCAATGTTGATTGGAAGTCAGGTCTTCTTGTCCAACAATCTACCTGACCCAACAATTTTGGCTGAATGGGCACAAATTCTGACATACACACTGCAAAATGTTGTGGAATAGTATCAAGGTTGGGGTAGGTGAGCAACTCCACATTAATGTCTATGGTTTGGGAATGGGATGTTCAATGAGCTCATATAGGTGTGGTGGTCAAGTGTACACAAACATTTGCCCATATAGTATACATAGAGTAGTCCAATGTAAACAATCTTGTTGGGATGACCAGAAAGAAAGAGTAATAGAAGGAATGATATACTTACCTTTTCTGGAGAAAATGCTGCTCTTCATGTCGTAAGCATTTAAGATATCCTAACACACAACATTTTCTCCTGCAGTGGTTAGTACTTTTTAGCTATTCTGCTATTTTTTATTCATCTGTCTCAACATTTTAACATAGGTCTGTTTTTATATCCTTTTGTGATTTAAACTGTGTTTGGCATAATGTGCTCAATGTTCCCAAAGGACAGTTGGAGAAGGGTCGTTAGTGGCAGCCTAGAATTAAGTAGCACTGCCTGCTGGCATGCTTTACTGACTTGCAATATGGAGGCTTTTTAACATCCAGAGAAAAACATATGCTATAATTAATGTTTTGTTAGAAAGCTGTCGGAGCAAATGAAACGGAAAAATAAAATGACTGTAAAATATACATTTATGAGTTAGTGTCTGAGTTTGCATGTTCTAAAGTTTTTTGTTTTTTTTTAAGAAAAAGTGTTCTGGGAATATGTAGTTGGTTAGAAACAAGGAACAGCCATGGAGTGCAGATTAGTTGATCAGTGGCTAATTCTGATCAGGAAGCATTGATAGGATGCCAAACTGCAGCTTCTAGAGTTGGCACCATGCTTTCTTTTATTAAGCATGCTATGGACTCAAGAGAAAGCCCAACATAATCTGGCCCTTCTACCAAGCATTAGTAAGACCTCATCTTGGTGATGGCCGCCGGCAGAAAGAGGAGGGGGCGTTTACCTGGCGGGAAGAGGTATACCACCGAGTCCCCTCCTCTCTTGAGCAACTGTTGGGCTCATGACCGAGTGCCCGACTTTTCAATGGGGGTGTGACCAAAATGACTGTCATTTTGAGTTCACCCCCTCTGATGGTGTCACCCGGCTGCGGGCCA
>NW_017306603.1:756538-760753 GCF_000935625.1 Nanorana parkeri
AAAACCGATGTAGAACTGAAAAGTTAACTAGGTTTAATAAAGGGCATGGAGAACCTCAACTGTGAGGAATATTTAAGGTGTATGTACAACCAAAACTTTTTTTAGGTTCAGAGAGAATAAGGAAGGGTTAGGACCCCATCAAGGTATTCTTTTTTTTTTTTTTTTTTGCTTTTTGCTTGGAAGATTCCCCTCACTTTCTGTCCCAGAGATACAACAGGAAGTGAAATTTAAATCTATCCCAAGAGGAACGAATTCTCCCTTAGGCAGTTGTCACTTGAACAGGTGTTTACATTGGAAGGATTTTAGGTTTACCATCACTTTTAGTCTCTGTAACAATGGTCACCAGGATGAACCAAGAGTAAGGCTCTACAGCTATGACACAGACCACAATAAAAAACATCTGCTATAGGTTTTAACCCCTTTCTTCTCCATCCAAAACTAAAAGAAAAAACAGCATTGGGCCATATAAGAGTTATTTGCTGTGTACTGCAAGGTCTTTTCGGAATTATCTTCCACAGGAACTAGTGCTTACTGATTCCACAGACTGCATCAAAAGGGATTGGATGTGTTTTTTAATTCACAAAATATAAATGGGTACAGATATTTAAAAACATTGTAAATTATTGATTGAGGGAGTATCCATTTGACTTTGAGGTTTAAAAAGGCTTTTTTTCATTGTTGGGGCAAATTGGATGATTTAGGGCCTGCATTGATGGGCATTGGACATGTGTTGATGGCATCAGTTTATCATCAGTTTAGGAGGCTTCCAAGGTCAATCAGAATTCATTGACTGGTGCATTTGACCTCCTTTCTGATCTGCTTTTGGCCTGCTTTAAGCAGGTTTTGCATTCCTATAGATTTGTATAGGAATACAGAGCCCATTGGACGCGAACACAAGCCCTTAGAAGGGTTTTTTGTTGCCTTCTGAATTAAGGGTTCAGAGGATGGCCCTGTGTCTTTTTATTGGTAAAAAAAAAAAGTTTGTTTTTAAGACTCCAGATTCAAATGACAAGGCAGAGGTAACGTACCACCAATTCACAATGCCCACATGGTTTCAACATTACAAAAGAAAGGATTTTAAGAATTTAATTAAGGGTGGTACAGAGTAGTGCAATAATATTGTTGTCCCATCATGGTAAGACATTAAAAGAGATACAAGTTGATGGAATCAGATAGGGATCTGATGGTTGTCGCATTTGGTGTAGCCCAGAGGATGCCACATTGTCCAGGGAATGGAGGGTTAGATAATGTTGGAAGGTTTGTAGCCAGGATAAGACAAGAGAATAGAATTGTGGAAAGTGAAAGGAAGAAAAAAAAGAGAAAGGTGCACTGCAGAGGAAGGGTGAGGACAAACATCACAACATAGGTACGGCGAGACAGCCGGATGGCGGACTTTAGAAATTGAGGAATTAGCGGGCAAAAAGTAGTTCCACCGAAAGGTCCATATGTTATGAAATTTTGCAATGGAATCAGTTCAGTTGGGACATTCTTTTCTTGACCATAAACCAAGTGACTCAACGTTTTATTTCAATAAGGTTAAGACTGCGAGCCTGTGTCTTTCTTAATAGTCATGGTAAGGGGACCAGAAGTAGCCAACAACCTTCCACTAATATACAGTGAAGATCAGCATTCCTATGTGCAGATCTAACACTGATGCTTCATAGGTTGTAAGGCCCATAATATGACTGAGGAATGCATCGCCATGACTCAGGTTACCTTGCTGATGATAAACTAAATGTTGAAGTCCTATTCCTCATCACCTCCATAGGTAGAGGCTCATTAGGAATGATTCATGGATTGTGACAAGTTGCGATCTTACAGATGGATTAGCCGAGTGATTAAAGCACTGGATGATGTGGGAATGAAATGCAGCCATGACAGTTCAGTGACAATAGGTCATTAGTCTCATGTAAAATATGTATTTTACTTCTGAATCCTGTAATGGCAAAAGGTAAATCTTAATGAGACTTGACAGCCAGCCGTGTCTTGTGGTCTCGTTACTTGTAGTTCTTCACCTCTCCTCCCTTTTGATGAACCGCCAGTCTCGGCATGCAGACAAAGCCTATGATGACTTGAATGCATATGCAGGCTGCAGTAAATGACTTGAACTGAATTGTTAAAGTAGATGTGAACCTTTTTTAACCGGTGTGTTGTGGTGCTTTAATGCAGGTTGTGTTGCATGCTAACATGCAGCGTGTTGCGTCATCCCACCCATGGCCTTCCAATGCACCACACACAACTGAAATCAAAACCTGCGCCATTGTTTTTGACATGGCACACAATGCACAGTAGTGCATTAACGTGTTGTGGTGAGCTGCAATCTGGGCTTGTTGGGGATGCCTTTGTGTTTATTGCATTGTGGATCATGCATTGCTGCAGTGCAACAATGTGGAAAGGCCCTAACTAAATTACCTTTACTCTGCTAAAGCACTTTGTATCATAGACAACTGCCTACAAGAACAGGTATATTTTTCGTTTTGACTGTTTGCATGCAAAGTAACATGTACGTGTAATACTCCTAAGTATTTATTACTCTCACAGATATCATAGCACTCCCCTTGACTATGCCTTTATCTGCTCCAGAAGGACAAAGACATGTTTGTTCAGGCATCATCCAGGGTCACCATCTACTTCCTGCGGTGAGATGCCGGCTCAAAGACGAGACAGTCGGACAGTCGTGTAATACCGTGTTTCCCCGAAAATAAGACACTGTCTTATTTATTTTTTTTGCACGAAATAAGACACTAGGTCTTATTTTCGGGGGGTGTCTTACCTGGCTGGGGGAGACTGAGGAAATTCTACCTCCTGCCTGCAGCAGATTTATGACATCAAAGTAATTTAACGCTTTAGTGACTTCTTTTTAATTATTCAAAGCACTCCTTTAATAAAAATGCTGCATATCATTGCTGTATATTGAAATGTCAGGAATTGTTTTTTCATGCAGACTTGTAAAGTCTTGGCTACAACAAAGCAGAAGATCCCTTTAAAAGTATTTTACAAATTGGACTGAATACCCATAGATCCCAGCGTGCACGTGAGTCTGCTTATAAAAAAATTAAGATTAAAAATAAAAGTAAAAGTAAATATGCTTTAAATTATAGGCCAGCAGGTAATCTGCAATATATTTACATTAGATAAATGGGAATCGGTTTGCTCGCAGCTACTTAAATGCCATCCGGTCTCCAGAGAGCTGAAGATTTAAGTGAGTGTTGCTTTTGGAGAATTGCTCTGAACCACATTACGCTGGAAGCACATTGAATCTTCTGAGTGTATGTTTACCAGCTTGTCCGGGCTGAAGAAACAAATAATCTGTGTGTGCTTATGGATTAATTTGTGGGATGGCCTTTTGGAGTGTGGAATTATTGTAAGTACTACTTCAAATAGCAGAATGTATTGGACTGCAGTTGTCCTAATTTGATCTGACTCTTTTAGCTATGGCTAATGGACTGGTCACATTGGGCTCTTCACAGACCACCGGTGTACTAGGGTCCTTCACAGACCACCAGTGTACTAGGGTCCTTTACAGACCACCGGTGTACTAGGGTCCTTTACAGACCACCGGTGTACTAGGGTCCTTTACAGACCACCGGTGTACTAGGATCCTTTACAGACCACCGGTGTACTAGGGTCCTTTACTGGCCACCAGTGTACTAGGGTCCTTTACAGACCACCAGTGTACTAGGATCCTTTACAGACCACCAGTGTACTAGGGTCCTTTACTGGCCACCAGTGTACTAGGGTCCTTTACAGACCACCAGTGTACTAGGGCCCTTCACATGGCCACCAGTGTACTAGGACCCTTCTCTGTCCGCCGGGGTGCTAGGGCCCTTCTCTATCCGCCGGGGTGCTAGGGCCCTTCTCTGTCCGCCGGGGTGCTAGGGCCCTTCTCTGTCCGCCGGGGTGCTAGGGCCCTTCTCTGTCCGCCGGGGTGCTAGGGTTTTCTCTGAGCGTCTGTGTGCTAGGGCTCTTCTCTGAGCGTCTGTGTGCTAGGGCTCTTCTCTGAGCGTCTGTGTGCTAGGGCTCTTCTCTGAGCGTCTGTGTGCTAGGGCTCTTCTCTGAGCGTCTGTGTGCTAGGGCTCTTCTCTGAGCGTCTGTGTGCTAGGGCTCTTCTCTGAGCGTCGGTGTGCTAGGGCTCTTCTCTGAGCGTCGGTGTGCTAGGGCTCTTCTCTGAGCGTCGGTGTGCTAGGGTTCTTCTCTGAGCGTCGGTGTGCTAGG
>NW_017306603.1:762048-783701 GCF_000935625.1 Nanorana parkeri
TTCTCTGAGCGTCTGTGTGCTAGGGCTCTTCTCTGAGCGTCTGTGTGCTAGGGCTCTTCTCTGAGCGTCTGTGTGCTAGGGCTCTTCTCTGAGCGTCTGTGTGCTAGGGCTCTTCTCTGAGCGTCTGTGTGCTAGGGCTCTTCTCTGAGCGTCTGTGTGCTAGGGCTCTTCTCTGAGCGTCGGTGTGCTAGGGCTCTTCTCTGAGCGTCGGTGTGCTAGGGTTCTTCTCTGAGCGTCGGTGTGCTAGGACCCTTCTCTGCCCGCCGGTGTCGGCACTGTGGAATACAGTAGAGACCGATTCAGATACTTCTACAGTATACTGTCAGTTTTAAAATGTACCAAAAATGAATATTTAAGTACATTAAATTGTGTCTTTTACGGCTAAACGCGAGGAGGATTTGAACAGCTCTGTCTGACTTGATCTATTTGGAGCAGACCGTTAAACAGAAGCGTTCTGATTTAAATATCGCAGCGCTCCAGCGAGAATGATGTCTTTGTGCAGTAAATTCCTTGCTCTAGCACTTTTTCCCCGGGAACATTCTGCCTGACGCACCACAGATGAGAGCGCTTTTCACGCTTACTCGCTAAATCTGACATGTCTTCATACTACAGTCGGCAGAAGAGGAGCTTTTTGTGACCGATATTCGCTGAACGTAACACGAAGAACATCTGATTAGTTCCAGTGCTGCAAAAAATAAAAAATGTCAGCTTAGGAAACGTAGGAGGGAAGTCGAAATACTTCTACACTTTTCTGAGATTAGGTTGGTGACAGAGGCTTATAATAAATGAGTTTTATAAATAGAGTATATGTCAAGTACAGTATAATATCAAAATATATATATACATTAGCAGTAAGGATGCTCAAAGTGTGCTTATACTTGCATGCTAAAGCACAACACCAGGCAGGTAAAGAGACCCTGTCTCTATAAATCCCAACAATCCCTGCAAGAAAAGAGCCATTTTACTTTCCGGCGGCCCCTGTCCCCTACCTCCCCTCTCTTCTATTGCTGCATCCGCCATTGGTGTCTTTCAGCATTCAGCACTTTAGGGAGTGTCAAATGTGTGTCCCCCCCACAATGTGCCCTATGGTGTATTTCTGAGTAGCCAGTCTTGTGATTTCCCCCATTTACCAGGGTCATCTCCAGGATAATGTCCCCAGCTTGCTTATTGGACAAAGAATGGCTATCACTGACCCAGTCAAGTGAAGGATGACCCAGGAAGGTGTAAAGCTAAATTAGCTTTCTGGGTCACTGAGTGCTTTTAGCTTCTTGGGTGCCGTGTGGTGAGACTCTGCAAGTCAAATGACTGAACAGAATGACAACCCCTTTAAAAGATAAAACCCTTAAAGGAGAACTATGGGGTAAGTGTTTTTCCCCATAGGTCTCCTAAGGGTCACGGGAGGACATATACTAGCGTCCTCCCGTGACCCAAAGCTCAGTATACAGCGAGCTACAGCGAGCGTTATACTTAGACTGCCGCAGCCGGGATGGATCCCAACATTACTGTCGAGATCCACTCAGCTGCGTGAGTGACAGCTGGCTCTGCCAATCCAGAGGCAGAGCCAGCTGTACCCACCCCTCTACGTCCGTTCCCCCAGTCAACGCTGGAGGATCAGAGAGGGGAGGGGGGAATCCCTGCAGAGAGCCGTGATTGACAGTCACGGCTCTCTGCAGGGACATGATCCAGAAGTGAGCGAGCAACGGCATGTGTTCACTTCCAGATCTATTGAGTTGGCGTGTGACCATTTAATTGTCACACGTCGGCTCGAACTATGAGGATGAGTGAAAATCACTTACCTCATAGTTCTCCTTTTTAAAGCTTTTGATATAGACAACATTTTTTGTGTTTTTGAATATAGTAGGAGAGAGATTAGAACCTGTCAAGTTTTTTTGTTGCTGTCTGACCCCCGCTAGGTAGGTTCTGCTTTATTTGTCATGGTGACCAACACAGAAAGTGATGGGGAAATCCAGAATTTTACAGTTGTGGGTAAATCTTCCAATGGAAATACCTGTTCTGCTGACAACTGTCTACGAGAGGGGATTTCCCTTATTTTAATAGGCATTTGCTCTTACTTCCTGTTGCATCTCTGGGACAGGAAGTGATTGGAACCTTTCCTGATGGGACAGAGACAGCAAAAAAAAAAGCCAAACTGAAAGGGGTTTTAGCCCTTCCCTACTACCAAAAATAAACCGAAACAACATTGAAGTATTTCGCTGGTTGCCCAGTGTTCAACATAAAGCTATATTAAGATGGAAGAGTAATAGGCTAAAATGCCATTCCTGGAGAAAAAGCTTCTCGGGGCCCCCTTCAGAGTTGTCTGACTTCTGATGCAGCTAAGATCTCATGACTAAATGCCTACACGTTCAAATGTGGTCACCACCAAAGACATGGAACAGCAATTTGTCCAGAAAAGTTCAGTATTATAGCTCCTCTATTACCCTCATGAGTAGGCCATTTGGTAGCACTATATATTCTCAGGCAGCCCTTGGACGCCACTGCTCTGTATTTTGCATTCCTGTTGGCCACTGCCGTGTCACCAGCCTTAAATTAGGTCAGAAGATGGGCAGATGTCAGCAAAAATAAAATGATCTCTTAATATTCAGAAAGGCGGGTTTCAGGACCAAAGAAATGGAAAATGTTGTTATGTAATGTGGGCTGGTCGCTCCCTGGCTGCTCATTCTGGCAGTGGCGGTAAAGACTGCAGCCATAGAATCATTGGAGGCCGGGTGTGTCCCAGCAGATGTTCCACTTGTGTGGGAAACCAGGGGTTGAGGTTTATGGGGGCAGAAAGAATGAGCAGTATTAGACACGATTACCGTGACGAGTCGGGGCTGGCAGGAGTCCGCAAGACGTGGCTGTATCTGGGGGCTGTGTGCGCTGCACCACATTCATCCTTCTTGCCTTTCGTTATTTCCAAATCTTGCCAATCTCAGTACAGTTTCTGTTTTTCAATACATTCATTTGTGGTTCTTTCAATGTCTGAAAGAAAGCAAATTTCACTATAAGCTCCAACGCACCCATCCAAGTATCCTATCCCTAACACCTATTAGCATTCATTCTGCTCCTCCACCTAACATTAACAGCTAAAATGAATTTGTGATGGAGGTTGCAGTGAAATCGCATCATCTAATTGCACAACCCTGTAATCCTGCTTTCTATGCTCCAGGGGTGGACAAATTAATATGGAATTTAGAAGCCAGCTCCATTGACAACTAGAGGAAACCCTCAAATGTTAGGCGCCAGCTGTAAATTGTAAGGATCATTGGTTACTTGGGTCCTGGGATTTATCCAGCAGTGCCATACTCGCATGCCATTCACCCACTGGAGAGAAATTGAAATACCCACTACCTTCACTTATGATGGAGCTTGTGACTCTCTATTTCTTTGCAGGATGCAGCAATGGGTGCCTAAGGGACCAATCGCCATGCTTCAGTACTGTCACATGAGGTTCCTAGGACATGCGTAAGCTCCAACCAGGTCAGCTTGGAGCACACTCAGATCTTCATTTTATTCCAGTGGGTGATTGGTGTGGCGGGGGAGGTGAAGATAAGCATTGTGTGGTCAAGCCAGTAAATGACCCTGATGCTTTGCCTGAGCCACTCCATTAAATAAAAATGATTTAATGACATTTGAAGATGTACCGGATGTATATATTGCCTGTAGGGTGTTTATGAAAGAGTAACTTCATGCAAAGCTGGCAAGTGGAGCAGGGAAAAAATGTGAGTTAATAACAATTGCTTCCATGACTCTGTACCTAGGAGTTCCTCATTCAATGACCATATCTAAGTGACTGGTGATATCTTTGAACTCTGCCTGACTCTTCTTTTTCCGTGAAACTTGAGAGGACACTTTCCCATGGCAGGACAAAATGGGAAGGCCATTTTCACGCTGCCTGCGATAGAAAATGTTGATGGGACATGGGGAGCATGGGACCATTTTTTTTTTTTTTTTTTCTTTAAAGGAAGGACTGCCTTGCAAAAGGAAGGTCACTTGGTTTTAATGTGTTAGCTCTGTGGACATGTAGAAGTATATGCAGAATGTTGCCCATGTCAACCTGCTAGCTTACATACACTTTGGCATTATAGGTTAGCAAATGATGTGTAATTGGTTGCTTTGGACATCAGTCATCTCTTTGGGAAAGCTATTATACAAACATTCAATTAATTTTCTTTCCAGATTTCAAAAAAGCTGCCTGTGATTGTATAGCAGGCCCCAGTTTAAGGCAAAGCCCCAAAGCCTTAGCTCCTCTAGCAGGGCCCATTTAAGGCAACGCCCTAAGACCTTAGCTGCTCTAACAGGCCCCGTTTAAGGCAAAACCCCAAAGCCTTAGCTGCTCTAGCAGGCCCCATGTAAGGCAAAACCCCAAAGCCTTAGCTGCTCTAGCAGGCCCCATGTAAAGCAAAACCCCAAAGCCTTAGCTGCTCTAGCAGGCCCCAATTAAGGCAAAACCCCAAAGCCTTATCGCCCAGTTTAAGGCAAAACCCCAAAGCCTTAGCTGCTTTCTGTCTCTGATTTCCAGGAACAGCACAAGAAGATACACCCGTAGATGTATCCCTAGATTTTTTTGGAATCCAAACATGTTTTGGGCTTCATAAATTGCAGGAAGTGAGAGGAAACCCCTCCAAAGGGCGGGAAAATAATGGTGGCCACAGGGTCTCTAAAACTAGGGTCCCCATTGGAAGATTTCCCATCTATTCCTGTTCTGGTGATAACCCAGAATTTGGGATTTTCTTTCATGCTCAATGATAACGGTCACCAGGATAAATAGAGGAGGTGAATCTCCATAACGGGTACACAGACCGCAATATAAACCTGACAAGTGTTCTAATCCCTCTCCACTCCATACAAAACTAAAAAGAAAAAAATTGGCTTTAGCTGCACTTTGAAGTACTAAAAATCATCACATAGCTGAGTATATAGCGATTCACAATTTTCTGCATTAGTCATTACACACTCGATATACGAGAAGCGTGTTGTCCCTGGAATCTATTTTGCAATGTTGGCATCTGTGCAATCCGTGGAAAGATTTGTAAGCGAATAACTAGTCTAGCAGTCAATTAGTCAAATCCTGCTAACGATGTATGTGAATGATTATTTTGGTCCTTTGTGTGTGGAGCAGATGTTACGGCCGCTTGTGTTTCACGAACTGGGCTGACTGCACTGTTCATAAAACAGTCATTTTCAAGCCATGTTTTCACATGAAATCGCTGCCCAAGTGGCGCTTTTTTTTTCCAGAAGACTATAAAATATAATTATACATAATAATAAAAAAAAGATAAAGAGTGCTATGTTATGCTGTGATTTTATTATAAAAGGTAGCAGGCAAGAGGGGTGCTGTGCTTCTATATTTTCCATGGCTATTGTTCCATGTAGACATTCTTGGCAATAAACTCTTGGTGAGCTCACATGCGGCTGCAAAGGTATCTTCAGACAGTAGATCGTGACCGGCCATGCGTATACAATCCGGCTGCTGGAGATATTCTGAAACAATTGCTGTACAGTCGTTCATGTTTATTCCTATGCGAGGGGTACTTGTAGGTGTTGGAGGATATTGTTTGTGATATCGGGTGCTTATTGTGTGTGAGACCTCGCCAAATAATAAAAAAAATTGCCCTTTAGCCGTCATTCACACTGTAATCGGCCCGCACCTACAGCTTCGTGCTGCGTGATTAGTACACAGTCCCTGTCCTTCTCTATGGAACTATATGGCCGTACGCCCCCCTACGCTCACCTCAAGTGCAGGTCTGTGCAAGTGCAAATAAAGTTATCGGAAGATAATTTCCTTTAAAGCAGTGGTCCGGGGAAAGTTTTTCTCAACCCTTGCAGTGGGGCTACCCCCCCAAAGGCGCAAGGGTTAAGTATTTGTTTTTGTCTATAGTTATACTCACTTGATCCTCGGAGCCGCCTTGCTCTTAGACCGGTTCTTTCTGCCTCGCTACCCCTCTGCTGCAGCGGAGCCATCATGTTCTATACACCGTGGGGGGAATTTATCAAAACTGGAGCAGATAATATCTGGAGCAGCTGTGCATGACAACCAATCAGCTTCTCTCTTCAGTTTGTTCAGTTAGAACTTGGAAATGAAAGAGAGAAGCTGATTGATTGCCGTGCACAGCTGCTCCAGATTTTGTCTGCTCCAGTTTTGATAAATTGCCTTCAGTGTATAGGATGTGAGGATGCCAGGGGACATACGGACGCTGTAGTGGAGGGAGAGAGAGGCTCCAGGGACCGGTCTAAGAGCAAGCAGGCTCCGAGGATGAGGTTACTTACTTTTGATCCTAGACAAAAACGAGCATGTAGCACTTGCAATGCAAAAACTTTCCCTAGAGTTCTGCTTTAAAGAAAAACTCCACTTTTATTTAAACAAAGAATCAATACAGCAATATTTACACCTTGAGATAAATCATTAAAAATGACCCTGTCAGGTCCAGGGCTCCGTTAAAGATAATCACCCTCAATTCCTGTCCTGCTGCCAACATTTGCCGAAACAGGAAGTGAAGAAAGGTCTTACCGATCGATATAAAACTCTAAATTACTCTAATACTGAAGCACCATACCACCAGTCAATAGTCAATCGAAAATCAGGTGAAGGGTACTACAGGAAAGCGAACATGTTTTGGGGGCTAGTACTCTTCAATCAGGGCTTAAGGATATGAAACAATGTACATGGACTAGATTGAGAATACAATGTATACGGTATATTAACCAACTGATGAAGCGCAGTGTTCTCTGCTCCAACGATCTGCTGATTAATTATTTGGTTGCTATACCAAATAGATTGTATCCTTAATTTAGTTACTCTACATTGTATCCTATCAAATTTGAGTTTTAAATGCAAGAAGCAAGTACCTGACTTTAACCTTTTTGCATTCCCTGTACAGCAGGGCTGGTGTGTGAGAGGAAGGAGGACATGGGGCCAATCCGTTCATGGACTGAAAAGAAGCATGCTGATAGCAAGAGAGCAGAGTGACACAGATGAGCTGATTACTGTGCTGCTTCTCCTTTCATTGGCCCTTCACAGACTGGGGGTGGGCTCCTGATGACCTGGGCTCAGAGTAAGAGAGTTGAATGATGCTGACCACCAGACTTAAGACATGGCAGAAAAAAAAAATCTGCATTGGGCTGAATATTGCAGCAAAATTTGGTTTTGTACTTTTAAAGAGCTGTTCATTTCTATCTTATTTCTGAGTTCTGCCTCAACTTTCCTGGAGAATATGATGCTTTAGAACTGTCAGGATTCAGACTGAAAAGAATCAGATACAAATTGGATGGAACACATGGATTTTAGGACATATCTGATTTGGGGCTGAAAACGCAGGGATTGTTCCTTTGCAAAATCCTCAAATTAGGGGACTTTTACTGGAAACAGAGAAAGTTGACCAGTTTATTTTGGAGAGAATTCCGGGACCATCTGTCTGTAAAGTAGACTGGCCCGGATACGGAATATCGGTGACTTGATGGCCTGCGTGATTTTTAAACATGAGTATTAGGATATCCTGTCTGGGAGACAAGTGAATCATTCATTTTAAATGACTAACCTGTGAGGAAGCAGAGCCTGATGGGTTCATGCAATAGGGCAGTGCGATGAATATGAGTAAACCGCAGTCACCTCTAGCAACCAGATTATAGATTACTGCGGTCACTTTAGGGAAGAAAATTATTGCTGACTGGTTGCGATCTTCATTGAGTCACCCTACTGAGTAATCCTGAAAAGCTTTGTAGGTCAGCAGTGCCAAGCTCCTATCCTCGGTGCCCATTTAAATGTGTGTTTTCCTCAATCACAGCTTACATAAAAACACAATAGGTCCTGTTACATGCTCTCTGGTGTTAGCCCCTGGTACACAGACCTCTATGGATAAATAGTTGGCATTTATGTACATTAACATAATAGGTTTGTTTTTGTTTTTCATTTTTTAAGCCAACCTTTCGAAAAGTTTCAATTAACCTTGCAGGAGTCTATAGGTCTGCTAGTATGCTCACATATTCTGTAAGGAATTGTAAAGACCAAGCAGCTCGAATATGCATATCGCGATCAGGTGACAATCCCACACCTGGACCCTCCATAATGCTGCTGTCCTATCTACTATAGTTCCCCTGTCCTATAAGCTCAAGCTGGGCGCCTCATCTGCTTCACCTCACCTATATCCTCCTTTCTTTTTCATTCACAACTTGTCATCTCTGCAAAGTTGACTTTGTACCTTGGGAGTTGACACAGATTCTGCCTGCAGTTCCTCCAAAGTCTGTAGCCAGTATTACAGGTCTAAGTTGAGCACCAATGGCCACTGGTAACCAAGAAGCTGGTTTTCATGGTTGGTGAGAAATTCTATCTACTGTTTAAATGGGTTTGGCAACTTTTGCTTGCTGGTAGAAAACTCTTTCCACAAGATGATCCATCATGAGGGGAAAGCAATGTACTGCTTATGTTCCCCATTTCCATTTCCAAGACAAGATCTTGTGAGCCATGAAAGGCTAAATGCCCCCTCACTCACTCTAGCTGCCACAGAGCTGGCCATCAAAAGCAGTTGATTGGTGGAACACGAGCAGCAAGAATAAATCCAATCATAATTTCTCACTAAGTTGGAGGGGTATGTGATCCGAATAGAGAATTATTGGGTTCAGGTGCACATAGCTAACTCCATAAAGACATGGTTTATTGAGTTTGGTGCGGAGGAACTTGAGTGGTCCTCAAAGAGCCTTGACCTTATTAAACACTGTTGGGATCAAATAGATTTTGAGCCAGGCCTCCTTGTCTAACATCAGTACCTGACCTCACACATGCTTTTTTGCTCAATGGGCACAAATTCCCCACAGACGCACTACATAATAATGTAGAAAGCCAGTCCAGAAGAGCAGGGTCTGTTATAGCTGCAAAGGGGAGGACCAACTCATTATTAATGGCCATTGTTTTATTAAGGGTTGTCGAACAGCTCAAGCTCATAAAGGTATGATGGTCAGGTATCCACAAACTTCTGGCCATATAGAGTAACACACCAGCTTGTGGGGACAAAGGTGATCTTGGACAAGTAAATCGAATAAACATCAATTGAACATGCTTTTAATATGATCAATGTGAGCTAATGTAACATTGATTGTACTATAAATGTTACAAACCAGCAGCGCTTGCCCAGCAGGGTCCCCACCCATAGCTGCGATGTCAAATTTTGTGTGAACTGTAGTAGTGGGACTGATGGACATTAAGTTGCTGGCCCTTTAAACCACACTGGAAGTTATTTTTACGCCCTGTAGATGACCAGTGTAATTCCATTTAGGCTGTTTAGCCTCCCATAAATAATTCAGGATCTTTGACATTTCCTGATTAGCCGAAACTTAAGGTAGGAAACCATAAATATTGTGTTTTGTGTCTACTGTGTAATCTATATGAGAATCAATGTATAAGCTATCACTTAGGGACTGCAGTTGCCGGGAAGGGACTTAATAAATTGCTTGACTGTGTATCAATGTGTGTAGTGTTCTCAGACATTTATAAATGATCAATGTCTACTCTCCATCTATTTACAGCGATGATTCACTGACTGGTGAGGAACCTTCCTCCCGTTCATTAAAGATCATGACGCCTTCTGAGCGGTGGGAGAGCGCCGGCAAGTTCATGGAGCTCGGAGCAGCGGACTGACCCCCCTCCCCTACATAGAAGACAGAAAAACGATGAGCAAGCTCGCCTTCCAGAACAACAGAGCCATGCAGGACCGGCGGAGCATTTGTGTCTTCCTTCCAAACGATGACACTTTGAGTATCATCATCAGTGTGAGTATCTGCTTATCAATGAGCTTCCATTCCCAAAGTATTCCTTCAAACATCAAACTAAATGCAAACAATGTTTTTCTTAGTTTTGGATAGTTAGAGCCCCTGTTGGGTCTTTACTGCTATCTGGGGCTTATTAGAGAGAGTTACTCTGACTTCCTGTGCTGCTAATGTTTTACCAGACAGGAAGTGAGGAGATCTCTCCAACAGCAACAAAAATAAAAATGCTTTTCTTAAGTAGCATAGGGGAAGGCTAGAACTCCTGTCACATTTTTTTTTGTCGCCGGGCATAATGACTTTTTTTTTGTCATAATGACTCTTCCCCCTGGCTTTCTGATTGGCCGGGAAGCCTGCTCCATGCTCCCTAGTCACTTGGTGACGAGAGAGCAAGGAGCCCGCTGGCCCATCAGGAAGCCGGGGGGCAGGTAATGAGTAGCCACCCGGCTTCCTGATTGGTCGGTCAGGAGGCTGAGCGGCGAGTCATCACCCGCCCCCCGTTTCCTGATTGGTCAGAAAGCCTACTCCTTGTCACCTGGTGGCTTCCCGGCTAATCAGGAAGCTGGGCAACGAGTCATTACACGGCTTCTCTAATGGGATTTCCGGTATTCAGTATCGGCGCGTACCGAAAACAGAATATCGGTACTCCTACTCGATACCAAAAAACTGGTATCTGTGCATCCCTAGTTTTAACCTGGAATAAGAAAACTGATGCAGCTGCCAAGCACCCAATAAGCTGCAATATATTACATTTGTAGATCTACTTTGATATACATTTTAGATATACTTTGAGACCATTGTCTTCTTTAAACATTTTGCATTAACCACAAGCAATTCAAGTACATACAATGTTTCATGGTTGCATCCACTGTGTGTACATTTATTTCCTCCGTTATAAAGCTATAACAGCTTCCTAATATTTGGTTTGGGTTTTTTTCTTGAAGGTTAAAGCACTTTGCCAAGAGTTGCTGGTCCAAGTGTGTGACCTCCTCCGGTTGAAAGATTGCCATCTCTTTGGACTCAGCGTTATTCAAAGTAAGTTACCGGTTTGTGTCCATTCTTCTTCCTTATCATATCTCGGCGAAGCAGTTCTGAACCAGCAAAAACAAATTGCTCTTCTAATGCAACTGCAATCTGTTCCATTGGTTTTTTTAAAATTGTTTCGTGGTGGTGTAGATTACAGACATACACTTTAATGGGTATTGGCTTCAGCACTGAAAAATAAAGTGTATCTAAAAGCAAGCTTTTTTGTGGAAGGAGTAAAGTTTTGGATAGATTGTGGAAGGGTTAGAACACCTGTCAGGATTTCATTTCTGTCTTTGTGTCAGCTGACGGGATTCACCCTCTCTGTCCTGCTGACTGTTGTCATTGGTATTAAAAAGTGAGTGAAAGTCCAAAATGTTGAGGTTCTTGAGGAAGTATATTAGTGGTACCGGAACCCTAAGGTTTTTATCTTTATTATATTGTAGTTCTTATGCAAAATTATGGAGGTAATGTAGCTATAAATAATAAGGCTGGCAGCTACTACATACTAAAGGCATTTCCACAATCGCCTTGGGTTGGGATAGGGATGAATGAATCTGGGATTGAAGCCACACCACCATATTCAAGTGCAGATACAAGTTTATTCCAAAGATAGATGGTTTACAAAGCCAATGCATTCACCCCCTTCATTAAGGCTAGAATACAACATGATGAAGGGGCAGAGCTACAGCCCCCAAAACATGTTGGCTTTGTAAAACATCTACCTTTTGGGATATACGTGTATCTGGACTTGAATATCAAGGTGTGTCGCTTCCACCTTAGATTCTTTCAAAAGAATCAACAGAACAGAGATTGGAAGGGAGATCTTCTATTGGAGACACTTGTTCTGGTGGCAACTGTATGAGAGGGGATTTCTTCTCACTTCCTGTTGCATCTCTAGAAGAGGAAACCCCCCAAATTCGACACTGATGACAGGAATTTTACTTGTTCCTGACTTTATCCAACATGAAAATAAACATTTTTGGGGTCAGACATACTTTCCAATAGAGGTTTAGACATACTTACCTTCTATTGGAAAGAAAGTAGGTCAAAACCAATTCTGTCCAAAACTAATATTTCAGTTTTGCAGGAGCACCTGTGGCCTCCACCTTACTGTATATCTCTGGCAGACTCCATTTATAAGATTTATTGCAGTATTCGATCATGTCCTCCTCCTGAAAGTTCATAATAAGTGTCCCTCCCTTGAAGAAACCAAGTGATAAAAATGTGGCACCTTTATTTCCTTGGTGCATGATCACTTAGGAGGATCTCTTAATTTGACCATATACATTACCATTTAATTTTACAATTTTAGTACAATCTCCTCTCATTTTACCCAAAATCCACTCAATGTGTATTTAATCAAGCAGGCCCTTGCACTACAAAGCTCTCATAAGAAGATTGTACAATCAAATTGTATCAATGATGAGCAGTTTAAAGGCCTGATGTACAACACTGTTGGAGGTAATTGTAATCTCAGACAAGTTGCACCTACCAATCCCTTTCCATCTCGTCATTCTTCAGCTGTCATTATTAAGTGCAGATTTGAATCTGACTTGTCTGAGATGATGATTTCATCTGACAGGTTTATACACCAGGCTCCATATGACCTGATTCCACACTTCTTAATGATCATCAGACTTTTTCTTTACCCGAAGTGCAATCTTTGTGAAGTCAAGGCTGAAGGGGGAAAAAAATGACAGTTCTATTTTTATAAGAACCTTGTCTTTCGCCTCTCCAATAAAATGTGAGCAGGGGAAGATTGATAGAAAAGGTACCATTACCCTGTCTAAGGCGTCCCCGGAGTTAATTACGAGCGTATTTATCTGTTCTCTCTCAGCACGCAGGACAATTATCACCAGCCTGGACATGTTTGGTGTCTTATGTGACCCTGTCCTTATCGATGAACAAGTCACTGAGCTGCCTTTCCAGTCATGCTGGGCTGTCAAGTTCAAATCTTTTTTTTTGTTTGTGAGAAGGGAGAAGGTGTATTTTGTGCTATTTTTGCTTTATTCAAAGGGCACTTTTTAGTAACTTTACAAGTCGACATGATTTAAAATTCTGGCATGTCACAACACGCTCATTTCAAAAGGTGTGTTGGTGGCACACTGGACCCAATAATAACTACGTACGTCTGTCAATGGGGGTATCCCTAAGGGTCCCTGGTGTGGTCAAAATACTTTGTAAAAGGATGAGAGCTCCATAGGTTTTTATCAAGCCCAGTAAAAGTTTAATTATGGTAACAGATCAGAGGATTTAGCCAATGCGTTTTCGGGGCTCACAACTACCTCTTCATCTGGGCATGAGTGATGGCAATCATTGGGGTGTACTGGACAATGAAAGTATAAAATGTGAATTTCAATGATCGCAATACCCCAATAACTGCCAGCACATAAGTCTTTTATTGAGTCTGCTCCAGAAAGAAGGAAACATTTCCTCCTGTCTTTTCTCTCACCGTGATCGGGCCGTAAATTTTTGTTGACTTGCTTCATAAGGTGAGAGGCTGCTGGACTACAAACGTCTTTTCCCCACCCTCCTCTGTCCCAATCCACATACATACATTGATCTCTTTACAAGCAAAACGTTGCTGGCTTGACTTCAAAGAGCCTACTCCGACACTGTGTAGGGAATGGGTTCCGGGGGAGCATGCTTAAATCAGCAGGAACTGACCCCCCAGCAGCTGTCCCTTCAAAAAATGTTGGAGCCTGGTAATGATGTCACAGAGAGTGATAAAAGCTGTTTCTTACTGCAGGAATAAGGTAAAAAAGAAATGCTGAGACATGTTCTAGAGCAGAGGTAGGCAAACTCTGGCCTTCCTGTGGTGCAATTACAAATCCCATTAGGCATTGCAAGACTCTTACCGCTTCAGGCATGACTTCCAGAGGCAGATGCATGATGGAATTTGTAGATTAACCACAGCTAGAGGGCTGTAGTTTGCCTGCCCCTGCTCTAGGGGGAAGATGGGGGTACATTTGGGTTCTGCCTGGACATACACTTTAAACTGTTTTTTTATTCAATTAATATTACGTGGATATTCAATGAACCACAATCAATATGGCATCATTTGAGTTAGAGAAAATCGATCACCAATGACAGATAACATGGATGGATAATGTTATTAGCCCAAATAATTTCCCCAACTTGTAACCTCAAAATTGCCTATGGATAACCGCTATATCACCGAGTGACATGATGGGGAATCCTACCCTAGAATCCAGCAGGGACACATTTTATAATCTTTATAACAGGGGTATGTAGCTATACTGCTCTTTGTTACTAGAAACGTTGGCTCTTTAGTGAACTGGTAGATGAGTACTAAGGATCTCTTTACCGGTTCACATTTTTGGTGGAAACAACAGCCACATTTTGAGTGAAATTAAAATAGTTTAAGTAAAAAAATTTAAAATTATTAAATTAATATTATGTTTCTGTAGGGGGGCTTTTAATGAACTCTTAAGGGATCTGAAGTATCCCTTTTGCCAGTTCACTATGTGGGTAGAAGCAGTCAATGTGATTTCTTTTTAAACCTTGCAAGAACATTTTGAAGAAACAAATGGTGGACCTAAATGAATTCCTTTTGAATTTTAACAGCTTTTTAGAAGTAATTTTAAAGTTTTTTGGAGGGCAGAAGTTTATTGGATGTGGATTATCATGGTGAACTGGCAATGGCTTCAGGGGATCCTCTTAGCAGATCACTTTACCGATATGCAGAATATAATGTTTCCCATTGACTTTCACTTCTCAACAGAAGAGCTGACACATTTTGTAGCGCCAACACTATGGACACCAATTTGTACATTACAAAGTTGTGACAATTTTTTAATTTTATTTAATTTTATTTCCTGCAGAATAATTAAATCATGATCAGTGTAGCAAATGTAGCATTTTTTTCCATTGCTTATCGTGGCTTAAAATTGTAAGAAATTTTCTATTTCACCTCTTTATGTATTTTGGCCTTCTAGACTTGGGTTAAAACTTTTTTTTTTTTAAATTTCAATACTAGGTTTGATGGCTTTTTTAAAAAGTGAACCCGTACTTGCTGATGCACACTACTCTCTCACTCTCTCTCTCTCTCTCTCTCCTGATCTGCTGTAATTGACTTACCTGCCCTGGCCTACCAACCATTGCCAGCCACATTTGCTGTCATATGGGGGTAACTGTGTAATCTTTAATAGGACCTTAAAATGTTATGTCAGTGGATTGGAGGAAGTGAAGAGGGTGTAAAAGACAGAACACTAAATTGAACCTGTTAGTTTGCCCAATATAAGCTTACTTTTAATTTGCCCATATTTTTTACACAACGGTTGCCTGATTTAGCAAATTATGCCCAAATTGGGCTGCATGAGATCTTTGGGCAATTTTTAGATGTGATCACTTAGAGATGGAATCAAGTAATTAATCCTGACAATTCACTGTTCATCAGTTTGCATAATTTATCTGCTTTTTGTCGATTCAGAAGAATTTGGTGGTTCTGATACACGTTGAAAGTGTCTCTTGTGGGCTTTTCATGACTCTTGTACCCTAAAGCCCATTCCGGGCCATCGTTTTGAAAGTAGAAAGTTTTCACTTTCCTCCAGTTCATCCTCTGAATGGCAGTGTTGATGTAACACGTTGAGCTCAGTGTGAGGAATGGAGACAGCTGGAGCAGCCTTGATGGTAGTGTCCTCCAGGACTTGCATTCCTGTGCCTGCAAATTCCTTCTAACAGAATTGACATCCAGAGCACAGAGCTCTTTCTTCTTAATTTACAGAGAGAAACAAATTGCTTAAGTAAACAAGCCAGCGTAGCAAAAGCGTGATGTTCAGTCAAACGACAGCACAATATTTATAAGAGTCCCTTTTGTGTCTAATTAATAGCAAGAGGTAAACGTTGGTATTTGCAGAATTTAAAACCAAACTCTGGGATGAAAAAAAAAAAAAAATTTGCAGCCCCCTCCACATTGCAAGGGTTAAATGCTTGTTAAAAGTCTAGGTGCTTAACTTATTCTTTGCTTCAGCAGGTTTCTCATGCCCAGCGGCCAGTCCCCCCAAGCTACTTCTCTTTGGCACCCCAGCTGGTGGTCACACTCTTATGTGATCATGTTCAATGTAGGATCAGTAGTCTTGCAACGTGCATTAAAATGGTGAAGGCCAATGAAGAATGTCAGACACCCGTTCCTTGGATCCTTAGGTTTTCATTCTTTTAAAAAGCTATGAAGAATCTTCGTATTTAACATTCCCAGGAGTGTATGTGGTTCCCTCCGTTGACCCCTACATCATTACAATTACCTGTAGCATTGTAGGGGTCAGGTTAAGGATCCACAGCGCGTGGCAGGGGACTAAACGCATCTGACACAGTGGAAAGCATGCCTGATGAGAAGTGGACATAGCTCTTCATAGTTGAGATGAACAATTGGCAGGACAGAGGAGTAAAGTCACTTCAGCTCGAACATCCACCCTGTTGTTCCCCTATCACATTACGGCTGCCATTTAACAATGTTAATGTGAGGCAGTTACTATCGGAGTCCATACCCCAGGGGATTCCCATTTTGAATTACACTGGAACCCTGATGAAGGGGGTCTGTTTGCCCCCCGAAATGTACGGGCACTTTCATGGTTTTACTCTTACCAATAAAAACTAATTTGGACTCTCCTTCGCATGGTGGTGCCTGCTGTTTTTTTGTTCTGATGAAACAATATTAAACCATTCTATCGAGTTGGCTTTAATCTGCTATTTGGCTGTAAATGATCTTAGCCTACTCAGTGGGGTTAAGTGCTCATTTTTCATCTAGGAGCAAAAATAACAGTTATAATCATTTGAACCTCGCAGCCGGCTGGCTGTTAGGCCAGTCCCTGCAGCCTGTCTCCCCTTCACTCCAATGGTCCAGTGGTCTAAGGTCCTGTGTGTCATCACGTCCTGCAGCCTGTCTCCCCCTTCACTCCAATAGTCCAGTGATATAAGGTTCTGTGTGTCTTTACATCCTGCAGCCTGTTTTCCTCTTCACTCCAGTGGTCCAGTGGTCTAAGGTCCCATGTGTCATCACATCCTGCAGCCTGTATCCCCCTTCACCCCAGTGGTCTAAGGACCCGTGTGTCATCACGTCCTGCAGCCTGTCTCCCCCTTGACTCCAGTGGTCCAGTGATCTAAGGTGCCGTGTGTAATCATATCCAATACAGCATATTAGATGTGAGGACACCGAGGGACATTCCATTACTGGAGTGGGGAGAGAGGCTTCAGGGAGCCGTCTAGGTTTAGGCTCCTAAACAAAAATGAGCATTTTTACCCCTGCATTGGGGAGCCCCACTTCAAGGGTCGTTCCGAATTGTCTCCAGTGTTCAGTTATGAGGTCTCTTTAGTCTAATTGTCCTTCCTCTGTGTATTTTCTACAGGCAACGAACATGTGTACATGGAACCTTCTCAGAAGCTGTACAAGTACTGCCCCAAGGAGTGGAAGAAGGAGGTCAGCAGGGTAAGTCACATGACCCAACACGTTTGCTCTGCACATTTCTTGGCTGCGGTTTGATGAGGAATTTCGCTGCTGAAAACGATCGAAAAGAAACCTCTTCTGTTCGATAGGCAGATCCCATGTGAATTCTGAAAGAACTGAAAGTGAATGCAAATCATAAATTTTGGGTTGTCACCAGAACAGAAATAGGTGGGAAGTCTTCCAATGGGGACACTAGTTCTGATGACCACCAGGCATTTCCCTCCCTTTGGAGGGATCTCCTCTCACTTCCTGTTGTGGCTATGGGACAGGAAGTAAAGGGAAATTTTTCCCAATGGTACACAAAAAAAACAAAAAAAGTTGACGGGGTTATAACCCTCCCACCCTTATTCTATCCGAAACTGAAGAACAGCTTTGGCTTCAGTTCTACTTTAATTTCTTGGAATTACCCTTCTGTAACCCCATACACTGCGGCTCTCAGATCGGCGTTACTTCCTCCTGAACAGCAAAGATATGTGAACCTTGCTCTGTCCTGAAAAATGTGAGCCCAGGTTGA
The DNA here is from genome assembly GCF_000935625.1 of Nanorana parkeri. Classification (NCBI taxonomy): domain Eukaryota; kingdom Metazoa; phylum Chordata; class Amphibia; order Anura; family Dicroglossidae; genus Nanorana; species Nanorana parkeri. The sequence goes on from NW_017306603.1 coordinate 779,805, forward strand.
TGCTGCACCTCCCAGGGGTGGGTCCATGACAACCTGGGCTCACAGGAAAGAGGCTGCATGATGCAGGGCAACAGTCCACTCAGAAGAAGACTATCACTGATTCAGGGAGCATGGGGAGCCTTTAGGGGACAGCATGGAGTGGAGGTGAGTATTGGAGCTGGACTTTTACAGGGTTACTCACAAAAGGGTAAAGAGTTTAGAGAAGGCCGGAGAAGTGAACAATCTAGGACAACATAGCCGACCTGGAAACTGAGCTGAATTGGAGAATTTTTCCATATCGGCTATGTTGTCCAAGATTATTCACTTCTCCCACCTTCTCCAAACTCTTCACCCTTTTGTGAATGACCCTGTTAGTTGTAGAAGAAGGGATAAACCAATGAGGTGACTAGGTCAGTTGTAGAAGAAGGGATAAACCAATGACGTGACTAGGTTAGTTGTAGAAGAAGGGATAAACCAATGAGGTGACTAGGTTAGTTGTAGAAGGGCTAAACCAATGAGGTGACTAGGTTAGTTGTATAAGAAGGGATAAACCAATGAGGTGACTAGGTTAGTTGTATAAGAAGGGATAAACCAATGAGGTGACTAGGTTAGTTGTAGAAGAAGGGATAAACCAATGAGGTGACTAGGTTAGTTGTAAAAGAAGGGATAAACCAATGAGGTGACTAGGTGCAAATTATTGTCTTTAAAATAAACTGATGGCCAACACATTTTGGGGATTACCAAACCCTGCTTCTTCAGGGTTTGAATGTGCAAGAAAATGACGCTGAATTGCTGCTTCGCCATTTTATTTAATTGGTTGTTTTGGATGTGGATGTTATCAGATAGTAATCATTAAAACAAAAAGATCATACCTGACTTATCAATGCATCCTTTTTAGAACCCCTTTTTAGCACTACACTCCTCATCCCTGCTAGCAGAGGGAGGGGGTTGTTGTCCATTGCGTGCCCCATTCAAGTCCATCTTTAGCACAGCTGCCATATGGGACAAGGAACACCACCTGCTTGCCACCTGTTTAAAATGCTTTCTTATGTTTTAAAAACATCATATATATTATATATATTCATCCTCGTGGCAGTATCCAATCATTTTATACTTTAGAGGCAATGTGTTCAATGGATTCCATTTTTTATTTACTGATTTTATCATGAGCAGATCTACCGAGTCACCTTATTAACAGGAATGGAGAAGGTGCTGCTGCCAATAAAAGCCAGAATTCTACTTTTAGCAGTTGATCTGTTTGCCAGAAGGTTTGTTGTTTTATGAACTGAATTACAGGGTTCTGGGGAACTGCTCCCCCTAGTGATTCCGGCTTCACACTGTGCCTCCTCCATATCGTAATTTTACATTTCAGCAATGCTGTTGAGCCCACAGCTGAATACATGCGATCTAGCTTTGGCTGTGCGATTCGCGCGTCGCGTATAACTTAGACATTTGTAGGTCATTTAATCCTGGGGCCGCACAATGTTGAGTGCCGCGCGCTTGAAGCCTGAGGTCATCCTATGTTTCTCAAAGCAACGGTTCCATTCCCCAACAACTGTCACGGGTCGCCGGAGCATGTTACAAGGGTGGGATCCTCGTGGAGGGATTGCGATCAGCTGTTGGCTTTGAAACATGCAGGAATTACTGACTTGTTACACAAGCTTGAATATGAGGCCACGCAGTTGGCACTGTCTGTCCATGGAGGGCCTTCATGGTTTTTAGCCTCCGCTGTTCTTAAGATACTCGAAGTGTAAAATATTACTTAAAGGCTCAGTCCTCTTGGGGATGCTGCGGACACTCGGATGCTGTCTGTTGGCTACAGTGGGGAGGCGTCTGTTGGGTATGGTGGGGGCCCTCTGCTGTGGGGTTCCAAGCTTCTACACCTGGAGGAGAGGTAATACCCATTGCGCTGTAGGAGGTGTGAGACTTTAGGGTTGGTGGGAACAGAGCTAGGAACTATGGCCAGGACATTTAATCCCCATTATGACTCCGCCCACAAGACTCCATCTATATAGAAAAAAATTGCTTCTGGTTGATGTGATCACCATTTTACTTCCTGCGTCAGGATATAGTTTTCCATTTCCTTATTCAACCCTAAAGCAAACCCATTCATTCATAGCATCCTCATCCCCAGCAGTAGATATTTACCTTTCCACTGTTCCCCCAACAGGATCTGGGACGGAAGGCAATGCCTTCCAGGTATGAAGGAGCACTGATTGACCTCTGGGCCAATCAGTGCTGTCACACAGGGATGCCATAGCTCTGTGTAAGCTACAACTCCAGCAACTCATAGCTTACACCAGTTGTTCAGAGAACAGAGTGGCTGGGAGTAAAACAAAGGCAAGTTTATGCTGGTGAGGTGGGACAAGTTAAAGTACCCTGTGTTGACCAAGCACACTTTAAATTTACACCTGCCCAAGAGCAACATGGAGCCTACCATAGCTCACCTCGCATTCTGCATATACTAGTTGCCTGTCATGCCGATCCTCTTCCATTCTGTAAAGCTAAAGCACACAGTGCAGGACAGCTGGCCCTGCATTGTACTGGGTGACGTCGGCAAGGGCGGGCAGCTGCATAGCCAGGGAAGAGGAGCGGCTTCGGGGTAAATGGTCATCTGGGGACGCTTTCATTAGCTGGCCGGTGGTCACTGTTTCCAAACAAGGATACAGATAACGATTTGCAACTTTACATTGATTTTCCTGACCTGACTCAGTATGGAAGCCAGGCAAGTAACATTTTCAGAAGGAGGTTGGCAGTGGAAGCCCCTATATTTTTCTTTAAACTGCACCCCCCACAGTTCAGCAAAAGTGTATTATACAGCCAAGGAGGAGGTTAGGGAAGGCCGGTCCTGCCCTTGTTTTTCCAGATATGAAGAGTTTGAAATGTATAAATTGCTCTTCTCATTTATCCAACTCCATTCCAATGTTTGTTTTTCATGTGTGGGTTTAGGATAGACTTGGGAAAACTAAATACTGTTGTGACTGTCAAGTTCTAGTTGCTGTACGTGACCCCATTGGGGAGATTATACTTCACTTCCTGTCCCTGTGACAGCAGGATAAGAAATAAGGGGTGTGGATGCCACTGAGACAAGAAGCCGGTAATAATTGTCAGAGGCTCTAATCCAGGGGTGGGCAACTCCGACCCTCCAGCTGTGCTTTAACTACTAATCCCAACATGCCTTTGCTTCCGGGAGTCATGCCTGTAACAGTCAGTCTTGCAATGCCTCATGGGACTTGTTGTCCCACAACAGCTGAGGGGCCGGAGTTGCTCACCCCTGGTCTGAACCTTTTGGCTATTTATCTACACAAAAAAACAAGTGTTTTTTGTTGCAATCTGTGTCCCCGGTGGAGAGATTCCTGATCACTTCCTGTCCTGGTAACAAGTCTCTTTTGGAACAGGAAGTGTGGGAATATCAGCGGGGACACAGACCACATAATAAATCTTGACAGAGGTCCCTTCCCTGCTCTATCCAAATATTTTAAAGTGGAGCTTTAAACCAGAAATGAGTGTGAACGATCCCTTTGCAATGTTCAACCCATACAACTGTTGGAACATTTCTCATGGGATGTCATAGATACTTCAACATCCTGTTCAACCATTAAGGAAGCGGTATAATGCCGCATATATAAAAATAAACATTTCATTGATGTATGTTAAAATGGCTTCTTGGAAATCTGGAGATTGACTGTAAATAGCAAATGAGTCTCTCTTGTTTTTATTTTTAGGGAATTGACCAGTTCGGTCCTCCAATGATCGTCCATTTTCGAGTGCAATATTATGTTGAAAATGGCAGACTTATAAGGTAAGAACATCGGCAGGTTTGTTGTAATGGCTCCATCCAGAGTGTTTAAAGTGTAACTCCATTTTCTCTGATAAACTGACGCCCCCCCCCCCCCCCCGGCGCCCGCGAGACCCGCG